>NC_073406.1:1101156-1453656 GCF_028641065.1 Leucoraja erinaceus | reverse complement strand
ACCCTGACTCTGGCTCTGTGTCGCATCAACAAAGCCCATCCCACAATGACTATCCTCCTGGAATCCCTCACAATGGAGGTGGCACAGTTTGTTCATGTGTAGGTTAGTTTTACTATCGACACGTGTACTGAGGTACAGTGAAAAGCTGTCCTATCAGGTCAGATATACCATACACAAATACATTCAAGTCAAACTCTGGGACAATAGATAGAGTTAAAGCAATGATACAGAGTGCAGGATATACTGTAGTTCTCAGCATTGTAGCTCATCAGTTCCAGAGACAAAGTCCAATGTCCGCAATGGGGTGGATGTGAATCAGAAGTACCCTAGCTTACGGATGGGCCGTTCAAAAGCCTGATAACAGAGGGGAAGAAGCTGTTCCTGAATCTGGTGGTGCTGGTGTTGCGTGCTTTCAAACTTCCCTATCTTCTGCTGGATCTTTCTTCATTTGCGATCCGCTCTTTGCAAACCTCAGACTGTTTTCGGGGACGATATAAATGCATCTGCCAATGTCTCCTCTGGTTTCTTTTCTTATTCCCATGGTCTAATTCTGCTCCAATGATGTGAACTTGTGAATGACCTCACCTGACGGCGACCGTTGTTATACATTCATGCCCATCAGATGTTTGGGGCACTGCTCCTCATGTGGACTGTGTTTAAGATAGCGGGCAGTTCCTGTGTAGGAAGGAACTGCAGGTGCTGGTTTAAACTGAAGTGGCTTGTCCCGCTGAGTTACTCCAGCATTTAGTGTCTATCTTTGGGCAGTTTCTGTTTCACCTCCATATCACAGCCATTGTGATGGGCAGCTTTTGCAATGAGAATGTTTGCAATTCATTTATTATCTGTAAAACCTTCACATGGGCATTCACATCGAGAAGTACAGGCTTGGTTTATTCATTCGGCTCCGTGTTGCTGTTTCTCCTTGTTGACTGAAAGGATTATGTGAAAGAATTACATCGATGGGGGTTAATTTAAACGAGGGCCCATCACTGGCCTGTGGTGAAACAGCCCACGTCATCTTCCCATTACTCCCCTGGACAGCCCCGGCTACATCTCATTTCCTTCCATTAGGACAAACATGGCCAGCAGGTGCAGCAGATGCCTTCAATCAGGCCTTCATTTTATTCTCAACTTGTTTACGGTTCTGGCGGTGAAGGACAGGAGGTGTGAGTGGCGACCAAACATGGAAAAGAAGCTTTCTCTTCCCTTTTAGTTTCTCTCTTGCATGCTTGTTAAACATTTCTTCATTGGGAAATATCAAATTGATGGTCCAAAACGAGAAAACAGGACACAACGACATCAGCTTCCTCACAAAAGGCTTTGCATGCCTGAATTGATAGTTCTAAACCACTCTTGGTAACTGACTCCATATCGCTTACATTATGGCAGACACAAAACCTCTCATAAAGCTCCAGCTCACTCTTAGACCACACGGCTTTTACTACAATGCTCTGATACACATCACACCTCAATGTATCATTACTATACCCAAACATTTCTCTTTAATGCCTTGATATATCACACAAGCTAGGTGGTAACGCTCTCCTGATAAATTCCACATCTGCTTATCTCACAATCACATTTTGATATATAGCGTACACTTATTGTTCTAACATTCTTTGATATACCGTGCATCCTACACTGTAAACCCAATATATTCGTTACCGTATCCTTCATTTATTTACTGCATCCTCCTTGATATAGTGGTGATAAACTTCATCACTAATATATACCATAGCCCCTGGAACCAAACCTGATATATTGCTCACAATTCACTTGCGTGATCTCTCATATATTCAATGTTAATCACAATATCATAAGATCATAAGATCATAAGTGATAGGAGCAGAATTAGGCTATTCGGCCCTTCAAGTCTACTCCGCCATTCAATCATGGCTGATCTATCTCTCCCTCCTAACCCCATTCTCCTGCTTTCTCCCCATAACCCCTGACACCCGTACTAATCAACAATCTATCCATCTCTGCCATAAATATATCAACTGACTTTGCCTCCTCAGCCTTCTGCGGCAAAGAATTCCACAGATTCACCATCCTCTGACTGAATACATTTCTCCTCATCTCCTTCCTGAAAGAACATCCTTTAATTCTGAGGCTATGACCACTAGCCCTAGACTCTCCCACTAGTGGAATCATCCTCTCCACAGCCACTCTATCCAAGCCTTTCACCATTCTGTACACTTCAATGAGGTCCCCCCTCATTCTTCTAAACTCTAGGGAGTACAGGCCCAATGCCGTCGAAACGCTCCTCATATGTTAACCTACTAATTCCTGGGATAATTCTTGTAAATCTCTGGACCCTCTCCAGAGCCGGCACATCCTTCCTCAGATATGGTGCCCAAAGTTGCTCACAATGTACCAAATGCGGTACAATAGACAATAGGTGCAGGAGTAGGCCATTCAGCCCTCGAGCCAGCACCGCCATTCAATGTGGTCATGGCTGATCATCCCCAGTCAGTACCCCGTTCCTGCCTTCTCCCCATATCCCCTGAATCCGCTATCTTTCAGAGCCCTATCTAGCTCTCTCTTGAAAGTATCCAGAGAACCAGCCTCCACTGCCCTCTGAGGCAGAGAATTCCACAGACTCACAACTCTCTCTGAGAAAAAAGTGTTTCCTCGTCTCTGTTCTAAATGGCTTAGCCCTTATTCTTAAACTGTGGCCCCTGATCAAAATACTAGTCTGAGAAAGAACAAGACCATATAGTATAATCGGATGTGCTATTGACCAGGGTCTATCGCAACGTTTAAGAAACATTGGTACATGAATTGGACAGGTTTAGAGTGATATGGGCCAAACGCAGGCAGGTGGGACTAGTGTAGATGGGGCAGTGTGGGCAAGTTGGGCCGAAGGGCCTGTTTCCACACTGTATCACTTTATGATTCTATGACCATGATAAATATCGTGGATGTCTGCAGGTTATTCTCCCACTCACACACTGACTGCAACTGTGTCTCCTAACGCATTCTCTCCACCACAATATCTCTTTAAGGATGGTAGCTGGGACAATTGCTATCAATCTCTTTCATAATTACATTTTCGCTTGGAAAATATGATTGTGTTTGAGCAGCTGACACTGGTGGTGAGATGGACAGGGCTGCAAATATATTGGCTCAAAACGAGAGATAGCAAGGAGCAGCAAACATCAAAATTCAATCACGGATTCAATGCAAAATAATGTAAATATCAAATGGATTAATGCCAGCCATTGTCCCCGCAATAATGTTCCTCTCACACCGTACAAAATTAACAATCACAACTTTCATTCTGGAACAAATTTGAAGCAAAGCTTTGTTTTTTTTAATGTGCTTTCTATGCTGAGGGAGTGAATATAAACTGTGAATCCACCTTCACCACCATCACTATCTCCAGTGTGGAAACAGGCCCTTCGGCCCAATGGGTCCGTGCCAACCAGCGATCCTCGCACACTATCACTATCCTACTAGAGTCAATTTACAAATTTACCAAGTCAAGTAGCACTATAAACCTGTATGCTTTTGGAGTGTGTGTGGAAACCGGAGCACCTGGAGAAAACCCACAAGGTTGTGGGGAGAACGTACAAACTCCGTACAAACAAGCACCCGTAGTCAGGATCAAACCCGGGTCTCTGGAGCTGTAAGGCAGCAACTCTACCGCTACGCCACCCAGTGTTTTTGAATGTGAACCTGGCATTTTATGAAGAATTTTTACAGATTATTTGTGACTTTTTTTAATAGCAACTTTTAAGAAGCATTTAGTGCTGTACATGGATAGGATAGGTTTGGAGGGATATGGGTATGAAGAAGGGTCTCGACCCGAAATGTCACCTGTCTCTTTTCTCTGGAGATGCTGCCTTTGTGTTTACCTACCAGTCAATGGAAGTCTGCGTTTACAGATAAATGATTGAGATATGTCGATGTTCCTGCTTATTCTACTTTAGTAGCTGAGTTAATGAGCATATTAAAACTGCGAGGCAAATACATATGCATGAAGCACACACCTGCTGATATGATGGACAAGATTGGATAAACTGCTACACTCACCCAACTCCTGATGGTTGGCGCTGATTAGAATTTGAACACGGTGGCGCAGTGGTAGAGTTGCTACGTTACTGCGCCAGAGACCCGGGTTCGATATTGACCACGGGTGCTGTCTGTACGGAGTTTGCACGTTCTCCCAGTGACCGGCGTGGGCTTTCTCCGGGTGCTCCGGTTTCCTCCGACACTCCAAAGACGTGCGGGTTTGTAGGTTAATTGACTTGGTATAAAATTGTAAATCGTCCCCAGTGTGTGTAGGATAGTGTTAGTGTGCGGGGATCGCTGGTCAGCAGGATCTGGGTGGGCCGAAGGGCCTGTTTCCGTGCTGTATCTTTAAACTGAATTAAACTAAACTAAAGACAGGTCTTCTAGTCTTGATGACTGAGCTACAGTCTCACATCACCGGAGACATGATGGGCCATGTGAAGACACATTTAAATGGGCATTTTAATAGGTGTAAGTATTATATTTTACCTGTAGTATACTTGTTCATCTCAATCGTAATTAGAAACAAAATGGATATGTGCTAAATGACATGTTACAGAAAATAATCAGTCAGGAACATGCAGCAAAGGAAACAAAATAGAATTGTTTCACTGAGACCGGGACCCGGCTGACAGATTTGCCTGAATCTCATTTTCATTTCATCAATAAATTTGTCTTCAATTCTGTTTTCTCCAGCTGAGATACCCCCACAACAGATAAATAACATTTTAAATCAGTAAGTAAATACAAGTGTTCCAGTTAACATTGCCCAAAATTAAAAGTGGTGAATTACACCATTAACAAGTTCATGTGTACACGCCATTGGCACTAAGTATTGGGACAAACAGCTTGTAGATAGAAGCGTAATCACAAGGATAGAAGCACGCCCTGGCACCATTCTTCACTCAATCCTGACTATCAGGTGTGTTGGGCGAGGGGAGGCATTTTGAGTCAAAATGTTAAAATGTGAAATTGAGTTTCGTTTAGAGATACAGCACGGAAACAGGCCCTTCAGCCCACCAAGTCGGCACTGACCAGCGATCCCTGTACACCAACACTATCCTACACACACTAGGGACAATTTATATTTATACCAAGCCAATTAACCTATAAACCTGTTGGTCTTCGGAATGTGGGAGGAAACAGAAGATCTTGGAAAAACCCCACGCGGGTCACGGGGAGAACGTACAAACTCCGTACAGACAGCACCCGTAGTCAGGATCGAACCCGGGCCATGTGTGTCTGTGTGTATCAGCAATGTCCATGTCAATACCGTGACCTCTTTAGTTTCTAGGAGTGATTCAGAGGACGCAAGATCGTGTCATCCCAAAGAGAAAGAAACATACTAAGGGGAGAATGTCAGAGAATGTTGTTTACTTGGATTTTCAGAAGGCCTTTGATAAGGTGCTGCATGTGAGGCTGCTAAACAAGATAGGAGCCCGTGGTATTAGAGGCAAGGTGCTAGCATGGATAGAAGATTGGCTGACTTGTCGAAGGCAAAGAGGGGTAATAAAAGAGGGGCTTTTCTGGTTGGCTGCCTGTGACTAGGCCAAGGCAATGGGTATTTAAAAAATGGAGATTGATGGGTTCTTGATTAGTGAGGGTGTTAAAGGTTGTGGGGTGGAAGCGGGAGGATAGGGTTGAGAGAGAAACATAAATCACCCATGATTCTATGGCAAAGCAGATGCAATGTGGTGAATGGCCTAATTCTGCTCCAATGACTGAGGATTTTAGAATCTCCAAATATTTCCTTCCTCAGCTACCCCGTGATGGAAAGATTGCACGAATCACAAACTTCCTTTGACTTTTGCCCCTGCTGTACTATTGCTGAAAATTTAACACTAAATGTATTTTTCCCAGTTTGTCATATCTGTAATTTTGGTTTTTTTGTTTCCTATTATGTATCTGTATTTCATATCTTTTGTTATCTTTTCCATTGCCTTTCCCCGCACTGCCCTCATACAGTTAATCTGCTTTTGGGTCATTTCCAGATGTGCCAACACATCGGTTGGTCCCAATCTGTTGTAGCTCGTTGGATTTAATCGTCTCTGTTTATAATCTGCACTTCACCAAACGCAGCCTGTTTTTGCTCTCATACAACCATAAAGTTGTACGACATAAAAACAAACCCTCTGCCCACCATGTTAATGTCACGATTTTGCCCAGATACACTAATCCCATTTGTCACATTCTTCTGTGGCTTGCCCATATAAGTGGCCCATCTGAAGAAGAGTCTCGACCAGAAACGTCACTTATTTCTTCTCCCCAGAGATGCTGCCTGACCCACTGAGTTACTCCAGTTTTTTTGTGTCTCTTAAGTGTTCATTTAAATGCCTATTAAACACAGTGATTACATCAGATGCCACTACCACATTCCGATATCAACAACTGTGTAAATAAATGGACCCCTAATATTCCTTTTATAACTCCTACTTCTCATCTTAAAACATAGCCCTCTCAAGACTAGCTTCCTGGCACAAAACATGTTCCTCCTTCACCAATGTAACTGTGTCGATTCACACACAAGTCGAGTCAAGCAAAGGTGATCAACATTTGCTTGAGGCCTTTAATGCCCTGTTGATAGGTGGAGATGTCTGTTTTGTCATCAACAAACGTATTCCATTCTCAATACTGGCTTCCCTCCCAATCACACTGAGTGAACTAATAGCTCAAACTCCCTGGAACAGTGTGGTTTCCATTCATACATTGGCCTTTTTGCTCGAGCACAGCTTCTTTTCAGCTCTGTGTCACATCTACAGTGAGAATGAACCACTCTCTCCATTAGAATGCAGGACTGCTGTTACTTGTCTCTGTTATTGTGGCAACCTCTCAAAAAAAACCAACACTAGCGTAGCAACGTAAGGCCAAATGCAGCAGGTATATCAGAACATGTCTACAGGCTTAGAAAACAATAATAGATGCAGGAGTAGGGCATTTGACCTTTCGAGCCAGCACCGCTATTCAATGTGACCATGGCTGATCATCATAGCTTCTCTCTAAGTTGCTCCTGTTTTGGAAATATATTATCCTTCCAGATTGTTGCTGGTTCTTAACTCAGGAATATCCTTCCAAGCAGCAGGGTGGGAGTATCTTTACTGGAAGGAGTGGAGTTCCATCGGGTAATGGAGCAGCACAGCACAGAAACGGGCCAGTTCGTCCATGCGTAACAAAGTTGCCTCACTAAGCTCATCCCTCTTGCCTGCAATTGCCTCATGTCCCTCCAAACCTATCCTACCCATGTACCTGTCACCAATGGTTCAAGAAGGATGCTCACTGTGACCATCTCATTAACCAACTGGTGTTCATAAGACTAGCATTTCTGTTCATTCCCAGTTGCAACCCCCAAGTCCCAAACAATGAACGTAAAGAAAAACGAAGATAGACACAAAAAGCTGGAGTAACTCAGCGGGACAGGCAACATCTCTGGTTTGATTGGATGAAGATTTAGTTTAGTTTAATCTAGTTTAGTTTAATCTAGTTTAGTTTAGTTTAGTTTAGAGATAGTGTGCAGAAACAGGCCCTTCGGCCCACCGAGTCCACGCCGACCATCGATCCCCACACATTAACACTATCCTACACACTAGGGCCAATTTTCACATTTAGACCAAGCCAAATAACCAACAAACTTGCACGTCTTTGGAGTGTGTGTGGAAATCGCAGTTGTTGGAGAAAACCCATGCAGGTCACGGGGAGAACGTACAAAATCCGTACAGACAGCACCCGTAGTCAGAGGATTGAACCCTCGTCTCTGGCATGTAAGCGCTGTAAGGCAGCAACTCTACCGCTGTGGCACTGTGCTGCCCCGAATCATGAAAAGAGTTGCGAGCCAGCATGGACTGGATGGGCCAAATAACCACATTCTGCATCAAAGGGAAAACAGTTGCAATATCTGAGCTGATTGCCTTTGGTTGGGCCTTACTGCTATCATCTTCACACATTATAGGCATGACCACGATTTGAAAGTGCATTACTGGCTTCAAAGTACCGTAGGACATTGTGTGAAAGATGTAATACAAATATGAGTATATTTTCTCTATTCGAACCATCACAGCTTCAAAATAGAAGGAAGTAATCATGTGTGGACTAGCTCTGTGTTGGTGCAATTCAAAACTAATCCCACTCACCTCATGTCTTTGTGTAGCCTGGAAATATTTCATCTTCTTCAAATATTTATCCAATTTTCCCGTAAAACATGAATGTCCTTTACCCAGTAATTCCCTGTGGGAAAGCACTCTGTTCTCTAACAATCTTTTTAATATCTTTTCCTTCACTTTCTCTCTTCCTTAGTTGAAACGTTGCCACTGTCCAGCACTTCTGTGGATACTTTAGATAATATTAAATGGCTGCCAGCAATGGATTTGCAAAACCACTCGCTTAGTTTACCCTTTTTCGCAAGACCTTTCATAGCCTTGACCTTGTGATTCTTTATCCCTGGAACTTCCTCCAGCCCTACGATCTTTCTTCTGCATTTCACCACCTCCAGCCTCCCGCTAATTTTTAACTTCCATCTGTAAACCTTTTTTTCTATGTTTCTTTATTCCCTTCCATTGCTCCTGGAGCAAAGTGTAACAGGCTTCACGTGGCAACAGAATGGGACAGTGGTTGTGCTGAGCCTGATGTTGTCATGTGGGCAAGAGTACAGGGAAGATTCATGAGGATGTTGCCAGGATTCGAGGGTCTGATCTACAGGGAGAGGTTGAGCAGGCCAGCACACTATTCCTTGGAGCACAGGAGAATGAGGTGTGATTTTATAGAGGTGCGTAAAATCATGAGAGTAATAGATCGGGTAGACGCACAGAGTCTCTTGCCCGGAGGCGGCGCGGCTCTGGCCAGCAGCGGCCTCTGCAGCCTGTCCGCATTTTTATTATTTTTTGTCTGTGTTTTTATGTAGTTTTTGTTATTTTATGTTGGGGTGTGTGTGTGGGGGAATCTCTCCCTGCACTGGAGACCCGACCTTTTCTCGTTGGGTCTCAGTTGTCGTTGAGGTCGCAACGAGGAGCGGCCTCCAACGGGAAGAAGCCGGGGACTCTGGTGCCGACTCACCGTTGCCGTCGCGGAGCTGGCCGAGACCGGAGCGGGTGGAGCGGTGGTGGAGCGCTGCCGCTGCCGCTGCTGCTGCCGATGCCGCTGCTGCTGCTGATGCGGAGGCTGCTACTGCGGGTCTGTGGACAGCGGCGCCGGGAGCCCGCGGATCCCTGGAGAGAGACCGCTTTTCGGGGCTCCTGCAACGGCGAATTCTCCCGCCCGTGTTGCGGGGTTGAAGAGCTCCTGGAGCGGGGCCTAACATCACTGCCCCGCGCGGCTGGAATGGCCGCGGGACTTTGCGAGCGCACACCGGGGGCTCCAACACCAAGACCCGGTGTGCGACCTCGCACCACCCGGCGTGGCTTCAATGGCCGCGGGACAATCGCCATCGCCATCGCCAGCCGGGGGCTTTGACTTTGACTCTGACATCGGGGGGGGGGAGAGTGCAGTGGAGAGATAAGTTTTTTTTGGCCTTCCATCACAGCTATGTGATGGATGTTTATGTAAAATGTAAATTATGTTGTGTCTGGGGTCTATTTGTGTGTAATGTATGGCTGCAGAAACGGCATTTCGTTTGGACCTCCAGGGGTCCAAATGACAATTAAATTGACTCTTGACTCTTGACTCTCTTGACTCTTGGAGTAGCCGAATCCAGAACCAGAGGACATAGTTTAAGTTGAGGGGGGGAAGATTTAATAGGAATCTGAGGGGTAACATATTCACACAAAGGGTGGTGGGTGTATGGAACAAGCTGCCTGAGGAGGTAGTTGAGGCAGTGAGTATTGCAACATTTAAGAAACAATTAGACAGATACATGGATAGGACAGGTTTAGAGGGATATGGGTCAAATGCAGGCAGGTGGGACTAGTGTAGATGGGACATTTTGGTTGGTTTGGGCAAGTTGGGCCAAAGGGGCTATCCCCACGCATTTATCGATCACCACTGTGAGGTGTAGCAAGGGCTCAGGCTGTGTGAGACCTGAGTCCTGATCATCCCAAATATTGGGGTTTAGTTTTTCCTTCTGCTGAAGAATTCTTGAAGCATCTTTGCAGTTTCTGACATTCCCCACATTCCCAACAATGTCCTCAATACCGTATTACTCACCTACAGACTAGGGGCACATTTACGTCTTTGGCTGGTGGCAGGAAGCTGGAGGACCTGGAGGAGACCCACACACTTACAGAGAGAATGTGCTAACCCCTCTCAGATAGGACTGGAGGTCAGCATAGAACCTGGGTGGCAGCTCCATCAGCTATGCCTCTAGCACTAGATAGAGCGTTATCCTCCATCCTACGGAAGCCTATTGTGGTTTGGGCCGTTGTGGCCCCAGTGTGATTGAAGGCTCCGTAAATGGCCACATTTAGAGACTGTTTTACACTTCGTTAATGAGTTGAAGTTCATCTAATCGAAGCAGTAAATTGATGCAACTTCCCCCAGCACCACGCACGGTCGTTCAGTTGCCTTGTTAGCATTCACAAACTAGTCACAAACAAGTTGCCACGATTCAGTGCTTCAGCCCAGCTCTGTCGTTCAAATACAGCCACTGCCAACACTCAGGGGGGTGATTAGGATATGACAATGATTTCTCCAACACCTCTTTCAATTGAAACCATACATCAGTTGTGAAAATATTAATGGACACATGTTAGCAGTTTAGATGGTATTGCTCAGACAGTCGTCTCATCATATATAAATCATTCATGTTAATAGCTTACTATGAGGTGGTGTGCAGTGATGTATTGTGTGGTGACAGTTTCACAGCTCCTGATTTATCTCACGTTACCTTTCAACACCGACCGTTTGCCTCTGGCTGATCAACAGCGATGTACGTGCAGATATCACTCATCAGGTCGGGTCACAAGTTGTGTGGTCATGCCCCAAGTGGAGAAGAAGGATGAAGGATGAGTCCAAGAACGTCCAGTAGGGTTTAAAGGAGAGTCCTGACCTAAAACATTGTGTGTCTCTATCCTCCAGTCATGCTGCCTGACACACTGAGTTACTCCAGCATCTTATGTTCTACACAAGATTCCAGCATCAACAGTTCCTTGTGTCTGCACTTTCTATCACTTTGTCGATCATTGGGATTGAACTCATTGGATCGTATTTCCCAGATCTTCCAATCCATACCCAGACATGCATCTTCTGTTTTCATTCCACTGGATGGCCCACCTTGGTACATTACATCTACAACTGGTATCACCTTCTCCACAGCCAACAATGGACCATTGTGGGCTGCACCTTTCCTTGATCATCGTTGCCGACTTTGATTTTGCATATCTTTCATTCATTAGTTTCTTTGTACCTTTTCATGTCTCTCGATCCCTCTCCCCTGACTCTGTCTGAAGAAGGGTCTCGACCCGAAACGTCACCTATCCCTTTTCTCCAGAGATGCTGCCTGACCCGCTGAGTTGCTCCAGCTTTCTGTGTCTATCTGCTTTGACATAATAATTGTCGCCTTTATAATGTGTCACATTACTCACTGTTCTCTGGTTTGAAATAATGTTTGGTGCAAGGTTCCAGACACATTCTGTGAAGAGACCTTGAAAAAACACACACCTTTGTTTAAGTTCCTCGTGTCTGGTGTATGAGGTGTTGGCTGCGGCAATGTATTTTGTGAGAGTTAAGAATTTGCTGAGCGCACAGACTTTACATCGAGTGTTTCTGACCTTCAGCTGTGAATGCTTGGTGTATTGTGTGTGATTCTGGCATCAGCATGATAGGAAGGATTTGATAGTATTGGAGAGAGTGCAGAGGAGATACACCAGAATCTTAGGTAGACAAAAGTGCTGGAGAAACTCAGCAGGTGCAGCAGCATCTATGGAGAGAAGGAAATAGGCAACGTTTCGGCCCGAAACCCGGAAGGGTTTCGGGCCAAAACGTTGCCTATTTCCTTCGCTCCATAGATGTTGCTGCACCTGCTGAGTTTCTCCAGCACTTTTGTCTACCTACAATTTTCCAGCATCTGCAGTTCCTTCTTATACACCAGGATCTTGCCTGGATTAAAGGGCTACTGTTACAAGGAGACCTGATAGAAGTATATAAAAAGATGAGGCATAGATATGGTCGACTGTTGGGACCTTGTCAGCCTGGAGAAGGGTCTCGACCCGAAACGTCACCCATTCCTTCTCTCCAGAAATGCGGCCCGTCCCGCTGAGTTACTCCAGCATTTTGTGTCTACCTACACATATATATATATATATATACCATGTATATATATTTACACAGGCACACATATGTACACACAAAAAACAACCAAACAAATGAAAAAAACAAAAATCAAAAGCAGCGGTAGAGTTGCTGCCTTACAGCGCTTGCAGCGCTGGAGACCCGGGTTCGATCCTGACTACGGGTTCGGTCTGTAAGGAGTTTGTACGTTCTCCCCGTGACCTGCGTGGATCTTCAGTTTCCTCCCACACTCCAAAGATGTACAGATTTTTAGGCGAATTGGCTCGGTATAAATGTAAAAACTGTTCCCAGTGGGTGTAGGATGGTATTAGTGTGCGGGGATCGCTGGTCGGAGCAGACCCGGTGGGCCGAAGGGCCTGTTTCCGCGCTGTATCTCTAAACTAAACTAAACTAAAAATTTGCCCAGAGAGTGGTAGATATTAGGAGCAAATGTGCCAGGAGAGATGCCGTTACTTCATTTAAGAGGCGTTTGGAACGGGCAAACCTTCTTTGCTCTATGAATCTATGACTGCCATGAACACCCCAGGACCTCTAGTTTGTGGTGACCTACAGCTTTCTTTCATTTTTATTGTGAAAAGATGAACAGTGAGTTATTTTCACGTGAGAAAAAAAGTTGATGACAAGGTTGAAAAGGCAGAAACAGGAGAGAAAATATTGTGAAGGAGTGAAGGGGAGGATGTCCACACAGACATCTTCAGGCTTAGTGTGTAGGAAGGAGCTACAGATGCTGGTTTAAACCGAAGATAGACACCAAAAGCTGGAGTAACTCAGCGGGACAGGCAGCATCTCTGGACAAAAGGAATAGGTGATGTTTGGGCTGGAGACACTTCTTCAGACTGAGAGTCAGGGGGTGAGGACCTGCTGAGTTCCTCCAGCTTTATGTGTCCAACATCAGGCTTAGTCAATGTAATCATTTCCTCAGCAGAGGGAACAGTTTAGTTACACAACACTGTCATTTATTCAGCAAAGCAAGGGTTACGTTAGATAAAGAGAGTGCAGGTTGTCCGAGGTGGAGCTGTGTGTAACTACTATATTAAATTAATCTCCTCCTGTGCTTTCAATCTTTGTCTCGAGCTGCTTGGGAGTCAGTCTTTGATTAAAGCTGTCCTGTCAGGAGTCCAGGGAATTGTGGACAAGAAGGTTGGCACTGCAGTGAATTACAGCAGTGGATTTGACACTTCCTGTCATCCCTATTAAAAACAACTGCAGCTTCTCAGTAGTTTACTTATAAAGGCAACCTCTCCTCATCTGCCCCCGTACAGATGGATTTTATAATAAAGATAGTGAGAGCCATTTGTCTGTCTTCTGTTAGCAAAGCTTTCCCCCAGCCTGTGGATTGAATGGTAGCAGGACACCTGCAGGACACCTCAGCCTGTATCTGATATTGGAGATATGCAAAATGCTGGATCTATAAAACAGAGGATACCGTGATCTCGAGATGCTTGATATTTAATAATATGGTTGAGCAACACCGACGTCATAGACACAGCGTGGAAACAGGCCCTTCAGCCCAACTTGCCCATACCGACCAACATGCCCCATCTGCACTAGTCCCACCTACCTCAGTTTGCCCCTTATCCATCTAAACCTGTCCTATCCATGTACCTGTCTAAATGTTTTTTAAACATTGCAATAGTCCCAGCCTCAACGACCTACTCTGGAAGCTTGTTCCATACACCCAACACTCTTTTTTGTGAAAATGTTACCCTTCACGTTCCTTTCCTCCTGCATCTTAAACCTATGTGCTCTGGTTCTCGATTCCCATACTCTGGCCAAGAGACTCTATGCATCTACTCGATCTATTGACTGATTAGGTCCTTGGATGGAGTCGAGGGGGGTAGGTAAAGGGGCAGGTGTTGCATCTCCTGCGGTTGCAAGGGAAGGTACCTGGGGAGGGGGTGGTTTGGGTGGGGAGTTGCAGACGAAACAGTCTCTGCGGAAAGCAGAAAGGGGTGGAGATGGGAAGATGGGAAGATGCGGCCAGTAATGGGATCCCGTTGGAGGATTATATGCTGTATGCGACGGCTGATGGGAGGAGGAGTTGGGTGGAAGGTGAGGTTAAAAGCGGGGGACTCGAAACGATCGCCGAGCCTGTCCTTGTTAGTTTACCGTAAAGAAGGAGGATACAGTAGATGAGATTGGAGGGGCAAGAGCCTCAAGAGTGGAGGTACAGGTAAAAACTCCTGCGGTGCAAGGGAGAGCCTCATCTATAATGGAAATGGGGAACCCCTGTTTCCTACAGAATGAGGACATCTCCAATGCCCTGGTATGGTACACCTCATCCCGGGTGCAGATGCAGCGTAGACGGAGGATAGAGTCTTTGCAGGAAGCAGGGTGAGAAGAAGTGTAGTCTACATAGCCATGGGAACCAGTGGATGTGTGTAACTCTCATACCCATTCACTTTTCTTCTCTGCAGTTCAAAGACCAAACAATTACTGTGGTTGAGAATGTGAACATTTGTAATAAAAATCTTTGAATAAACCTCATTAAATCAAAGTCTTTCTTTGTACACAGTGGGCTTTCAGACCTCAGTCAAATGTTACCTGCCTTCTCAAGAAACCACCATGGGATATTCACCAAAGATCGTGAATCATCTGCGACCCTGAGTTGTGCGAGAAATGTTCTGCCACTGCTAAATTCCCTGGGAAGGTAAACGGTTTTGTTTTAATTCCTTAAAGTCGATATTTCCCTCCCTCCACTGGGCCACTGACAAACACCAAAGAGATCCGTGGGAGATTGGGAAAGGTATCCCTGATTGCTTTAAACTGGGTCACATTAACTCCATTCATCATGTTCTAATTTTGGTTCAGAAGTGTCTATTCGGTTAGCAGAGAAAAATGGTGAGGCCAGAACGCTCCCTGGTCACGTGGTGTGTGGATTTGCGTCAACAGATTTTTGTCATTCTGATGGATGGAGAATTACTGATGCACCCAACCAGGTTACGAGGAGAGAATCATTTTCTCCTTTTTCTATTTTTACTGTGCTCATCACGAGGAAGGCTGTTCGCATGAATGACTGAGACATTATCCAGTGTTGGCACAAAGAACTATTGGTTCAAGAGATTGAATCAGGAAGGCACAATGGAGGAATTCCAGGACATTTGTCTTTGAGTTTAGTTTATTGACACGTGTACCGAGGTACAGTGAAAGGCTTTGTTGCATGCTAACCAGTCAGCAGGAAGACAAATGAGGTAGATGGTAGTCCAGGGCCGCTCTCTAGTTGTGATAGGATGATTCAGTTGCCTGATAACTCGCCTGTATTGCAGTCTGAAGAAGGGTCTCGACCCGAAACGTCACCCATTCTTTCTCTCCAGAGATGCCGCCTGTCCCGCTGAGTTACTCCAGCGTTTTGTGTCTATCTTCAGTTTAAACCAGCATCTGCAGTTACTTCCTACACATTTATACTGGCATATTTGATTACATTTCATAATTTTGGAAATAACTGGTTTTATTTTATACAAGTGGAAAAAACTTGCCACCCAAAGGCAAATTATTTCCCCCTTTAGTATCAAAGTACTTCCTGTATTGTCATCTTTACCGGCTGTCTTGTCCAAACTCAAAGATTTTTATGGTCAATGTCCTTAGCATCTTCTAATTAGTGAG
Source organism: Leucoraja erinaceus (assembly GCF_028641065.1). Taxonomy (NCBI): domain Eukaryota; kingdom Metazoa; phylum Chordata; class Chondrichthyes; order Rajiformes; family Rajidae; genus Leucoraja; species Leucoraja erinaceus. Next base: position 1,437,825 of record NC_073406.1, on the reverse strand, counting down.
CCTTGCTACCCACAGATATCCTAGTTCACCATCATTCCAGCTCAATATTGACCTCATCTTCCATCCCACCTCATTCTTCCCCATCTCCACAGCTTGACAACTTCCCCTTGTAACACCCTTAGTAATAAAAGTTTGGCTTCACACAGTGAAGGATTGTAGTGTGAAGAGGGGGAAGCAGATGAACCATTCCCTATTGCTTCTCTGTGGAGCTACACCAGATTTGGAAGCATTCTATGGTCTGTGTTTCCATTGGTGAAAAGACCAAACTTCCTTTAACTGTGACAATCTTCTCGCATCTCTAAAGGCTTTCTCCAAAACATACAAAACTAAACACTTATATATAACTGTAGAAACAGGAACTGCAGATGTTGGTTTACAAAACAAAGACATAGAGTGCTGGAGGAACTCAGCAGGTCAGGCACCATCCCTGGAGAACTTGGACTGGTGACGTTTCAGGTCGGGATCCTTCTGAAGAATACCTTCTTTCTACCCAACTGCACTGCCTTCTGCTTTATGAGCTGCTGCCATAGCTGCGTACTGATGCCCTCTAACCTGAAGAAGCATGACATAGAGGCAATGTATTTCTTCAGTCAGTAAGAATGAGAGGGTAGTTGATTCCATTGATAAAGAAGATGATTAAGATGTTAAGGAGAATGTTACAGGGAGGAATCGCAGATGCTGGTTTACACCAAAGAAAGAAACACAGAATGCTGGAGTAACGGCAGTGTGTGTTTATCTTCGATGTACTGTAAACCAGCATCTGAACTTCCTTCCAATACACTGTCCTTTACATCATATTTGTCAATGGAGTGTATTTAGTTACTAAGTTAGAGGCAAGTAGAGTAGAATTAGTTGGGCAATTCCCCAGTCAATCAGCAGCTGTAGTTGTGATAGGCTTGATGCATGGTTTGTATGCAACTGGCCTCCATGTCTGTATTGTTTCTGTAGAACATGTTCTACCTTCTCTTCCTGCTGCTCTTTAAACAGATTCTTTATGAGTAAATTAACTTTGTTTTGTTTTACAGTATAAATGTTTGTTATTAATTTGATGTTGTGTTCATTTGGCTGAAACCATGTGAGATTTTCTGGTTAAATTAATAACCATGTTTCTAGCTGCCGCGAGTCGCCACTTATATAACGGCAACAATTGACCGGAGGGGAAGCCACGTACTGTAAACAATAACCTATATTGGAGAGCACACCCTCTAGTGTTTCACTGGTTGCGGTAATTACTTATAAAGTGGATGTACTCAGCTAGTCCTTTATCAAAGTCAATTGCAGAGTGCACCAAACATCACATGCAAAACACAATGAACTCCAACAGAATGTGTGCGTTCAAGAGCTCTCCATGGGCTGCCTCGGGAACTTTCTACTACACATTATTGTACTTCAATATCAAGGTACACACGCGATATAATCCTCAAAGGGATGATAAATGCTAATTACAAACAATATTACCCCTATTAGACAACTTGTCCTATTTCCATGCAGCGAGGCAAAATATAAGCTGATTTCATATATTCACAAATTGTACAAATGTAACCAAGTCAGAGTCTTCCACTGTCTGACCCTTGCAGGGAGACTGGGGTTATTTTTTTTATGAAACTTGCAAATGCAGAAGTTGTGCAGTGTCATCCTTCTGTGGATTCAAGGCTGACTCATCCATTCAACAATATTACTCGGTCCTTCTTCAGCTACAGTTACAGTTGAGTTTATTGTCACGTGTACTGGTGTACAGCGAAAAGCTTTTATTGTGTGTTATCATCAGCGGAAATACAATACATGGTTACAATTGAGTCAAACGATACAATAGAACTTTATTTGTCCCAGGAGGGGGGTAAATTGGTCTGCCTACAGTCATAAAACACAAGATTCATGAAACATTAAATTAACGTTGACACGTGGAAAGTCCAGAATTGGGGATGTGCAAAGATTGGGGTGGAGGGAGGGGGGAAGGGGAGTCAGTCTACCCAACAACAGAAGGGGGAGGTGTTAGTTGTACACTTTGATAGCCACAGGGAAGAAGGATCACCTGTGGCGTTCTGTGCTGCATCTTGGTGGAACCAGTCTGTTGCTGAAGGTGCTCCTCAAGTTGACCAGTGTGTGTCACGGTGGGGGTGAGCTGTATTGTCCAGGATGCTCCGCAGTTTGAGGAGCACCCTCCCCTCCAAGACCAACCTCCCATGAATCCAGCTCCGCCCCCAGGATGGAGCCGGCCTACCTGATATACAATGTATAGATACATGATAAGGGAGTAACGTTTAGCGCAAGGTAATGCCAGCAAAGTCCGATCAAGGATAGTGCGAGAGTCACTAACGAGGCAGATAGTAGTTGGGGACTGCTCTCTGGTTGTGGTGGGCAGGTTGTGGGTAGGACTATTATCACATTCACTTTGGAACGACCTCCATTCTCACAATTCTCCTTGTGCTTCTCCTGAATATTGTTGCGCTGGGATCAAGGGTCTCCATGGACGTTCCCACGTTCCTCACCAATCATCTGCTAGATGATTCTTGGTAACGTATGTCTGCACTGATTTCCCTTCTCCTCGTCTCTGATCTGCTGGGAGATCCCAGCACACTAACTCAATCACACAGACGCATCTCCTCCTGGCTTGTATCACGAAGATTACTCAGTTTGAACTGACTTTCTCTTGCCATTTGTTTCAAATTGGGCTGAATGAGACTCAATTGCATCTAGTGTCTGCTGTCAATTAGCATTTCTGTCGGAGTTTATCCCCTTGTGGAGTGCAATGTCGCTCTGTAGCTTAGGGCGTGATACTAGTAATATTGGCGTAATACTAGATTCTACTTTAAACTTATTGTGGTTCAGTGCCTATTGGGCTTTTCTGGTTCTGATGATGGCCTTATATTTCTCTCTAGTTGTCCACCATTGTTCATCCATGCACAGAGCCAAATAAATCATTCACTTCTCTATGAAGGCACATTTACGTTCCATAATAGATTAGAAGCCTGATATTACATTGTGAAAGCCTTCTGGAAGAATAGATAAGGGAAAATCAATGGATGTGGTGTACTTGGACTTTCAGCTGGCCTTTAAAATCCTATATAAGAGGTTAGTGTGTAAGTGTAAAGTACCAGGTACTGGAGGCAGTACACTGGCATGGGTGGAAGTTGGTGGCAAACCGAAGTAGAGAGCAGGAATAAATGGGTCTTGTTCAGGGCAGCATACGGTGACCACTGTAGGCGTTAGTGCCTCCGCTACAGCTGCTCGTAAACCAGCCATTCCAGTGATTGGGCGGCACAGCGGTAGAGTTGCTGACTTACAGCGCCAGAGACCCGGGTTCCACCCTGACTACGGGCACTGTCTGTATGGAGTTTGTACGTTCTCCCCGTGACCTGCGTGGGTTTTCTCCGGGTGCTCCGGTTTTCTCCCACATTCCAAAGACGTACAGGTTTTGTAGGCTAATTAGCTTCGGTAAAATTGTAAATTATCCCTGTTGTGTGTAGGTTGGTGTTAATGTGTGGGGATTGCTGGTCGGTGTGAACTCGGTGGGCTGAAGGGCCTGTTTCTGGTATTGAAAGGTGGTGTTTGCACAAACCTTTCCTGTTCCTCTTTTACTCTCTCTAAGTAGCATCAGAATATGTTCTCAACTTGAATGTACTGATTGCCAATCACCTTTCTAAACCTCTACTGCAATATATCCATTCCCATTTGCAGGCAGTCTGTTGCAGTGCAGATATTCATATTAATGTCTTTGTTATACATCACTGATTTTGAAACTGTTGTTTTTTATCACCATTAGTGGCGTGCATGTCATTGACAATGTGCTTCTCGCCATGCTGGTCCTCACCCTGGAATTGCTCCCCTTTCATTGAGACACCGTTTGATTGCTACTTCTTCCCTACAGCCATCAGGCTATTAAACACGACAACTCATAAGCTGCGAACTGCAACAGACTATTATTATTATTGCACTATATTTGTTATTTATTGAGTATGTGTGTATGTGTGTACACACACTGAACTTTATTTCTTCTCCCGTGATGTATTAAGTTTACATATTGTGTTGTGCGGCAGCAAGCAAGAATGTCGTTGTCCTATCTGGGACACATGACAATAAAACTCTTGACTCTTTGGGTCAGTACAACAGTTTAGTCCGACATGGAAAGACCATGCGCCTTTACCTCCTTCAATCAAAACATAGAAACATAGACATAGAAACACAGAAAATATGCCCAGCCCTGCCCTGCCCTGCCCTGCCTGCCCTGCCCTGCCTGCCCCCTGCCCAGCCCAGCCCAGCCCAGCCCAGCTCTGCCCTGCCCTGCCCTGCCCTGCCCAGCCCTGCCCTGCCAGCCCAGCCCAGCCCAGCCCTGCCCTGCCCTGCCCTGCCCTGCCCTGCCCTGCCTGCCCTGCCCTGCCAGCCCAGCCCAGCCCTGCCCTGCCCTGCCCAGCCCCCAGCCCTGCCCTGTCCTGCCCTGCCCTGCCCTGCCCTGCCCTGCCCTGCCCTGCCCTGCCCTGCCCCTGCCCTGCCCTGCCCCTGCCCTGCCCTGCCCTGCCCAGCCCTGCCCTGCCCTGCCCCTGCTGCCCTGCCCTGCCCTGCCCTGCCCTGCCCTGCCCTGCCCTGCCCCCTGCCCTGCCCTGCCCCCAGCCCAGCCCTGCCCTGCCCTGCCCTGCCCCCTGCCCTGCCCTGCCCTGCCCTGCCCTGCCCTGCCTGCCCTGCCCAGCCCTGCCCTGCCCAGCCCTGCCCAGCACTGCCCTGCCCTGCCCAGCCCTGCCCGCTGTTTTGTGCTTTTTTCCACTTCAACAGTTTCTGGGCTTGTCTATTTACTCGAAGCAAAGTTTGCAGGTGTTGCCTTTTGTCCTTGTGCTCTGCTCTCACCACAGACTTAACGCGATCAGTCACAAGGTTGACTGTCTCAGCCCATCAGTGCAGCCACTTACATCCTCTACGCTTCACTTTGCTGGCTGTGAATCTCTGTTCCCCCGTCATCAACACCAGTGTAAGGCACGTGAGCTCAGGGAGTTGGCAATTTCTAACAAGTTCCAACGTGACATGCCGCGGAGAGGTGGTCGGGCCGAGGACAGGCCGCGGTGGGGTGGGGGCGTCGAGGACACGGGCGGAAGAGGGACCAACATGACTCTAATAAGATAGGCACAAAAACTGGGGTAAATCAGGGGGTCAGGCAGCATCTCTGGAGAGAAGGAACTGACTGAAGAAGGGTCTCGACCCAAAACGTCACCCATTCCTTCTCTCCAGAGATGCTGCCTGTCCCGCTGAGTTACTCCAGCTTTTTGTGTCTAGCTTCGGTTTAAAGCAGCGTCTACAGTTTCTTCCTACACGTGATTCTAACGAGCACCTTTATAATGTAAGGTAAACAAAAGTGCTGGAGAAACTCAGCGGGTGCAGCAGCATCTATGGAGCGAAGGAAATAGGCGACGTTTCGGGCCAAAACCCTTCTTCAGACTGATGGGGGGGGAGGAGGAAGGAAAAAGGGAGGAGGAGGAGCCCGAGGGCGGGGGGATGGGAGGAGACAGCTCGAGGGTTAAGGAAGGAGAGGAGACCGCAAGGGCTAGCAAAGCTGGGAGAATTCAACGTTAATGCCATCAGGATGCAAACTGCCCAGGCTGTTGAGGTGCTGTTCCTCCAATTTCCGGTGTTGCTCACTCTGGCAATGGAGGAGACCCAGGACAGAGAGGTCGGATTGGGAATGGGAGGGGGAGTTGAAGTGCTGAGCCACCCATGTAGTAGGTTCCAGAAAGGTGGCAACTGTTTGTGTACTTTGTGTATTGTATGCAAGAACAAAGAATTCTGTTGTGCCTAGGTACATGTGACTGTAAAGTATTTAAGAAGGAACTGCAGATGCTGGAAAATCGAAGGTACACAAAAATGCTGGAGAAACTCAGCGGGTGCAGCAGCATCCATGGAGTGAAGGAAATAGGCAACGTTTCGGGCCGAAACCCTTTGGGTTACGACCCGAAACGTTGCCTATTTCCTTTGGGTTTCGGCCCGAAACGTTGCCTATTTCCTTCACTCCATGTGACTGTAAAGAATCGCTGGATCAAAGACTCCATGTCTGCATCACAGAGTAAAGGGAAACATATCCCTGCTGCCTACATTTCCATACAATAACCTCCTGGTTTCCATAGTTATGCTCTGCATCATTGCCCTGTTAAGGTCAGGTAGTTGGCACCAAAGATCGCTCTGCTATAAGATCTTTGGTTGGCACAAGCATTAAACAGTAGCTTCTCTTCTTCTAGTGTTTGAGGCAGCAGGGTGATGACATCCGGTTCGACATCCGTAGGTGCCCGCCCTAAAGAGGGCGCATGCCCTGGGTCGGCGCCAAGCTGTGCGTTGCTGTTGTCTCTGTTTGCTGTCGTTCACCTGACCGAGGTCAGTTGACGGTAGCTGAATAATACTGTAGATAATGATGCTGTTTTAACATAGGCCACTCACTCACTTGCTTCACAGAAGGTAAACAAGTCCCATAGCCTGACTGAACAAGGATAGAGTTCTCCTGATCCTCACCTTTCACCCCACCAGCCCCCACAGTCAATGAATGCAGCGTTCTCCTCCATTTCTGCTACCTTCCCCACCATTTGCATCTTCCCATCCCACCTTTCTGTAGACATCGTCTACAACTCCTTGGTTTGCTCATCTCTTCCCACCCAACTCACCACCGCCTCAGGTACAAATGCAGGAGATGTACCACCTGTCCCCACACCTGCTCTCTCCACTTGCATACATGGGCCCAGCAGCCACCCCAGGTGAGAGCGAGGTTCACTGCATTACTTCCACACTCACCGCCTGCTCTTGAAGGTACACAAAAATGCTGGAGAAACTCAGCGGGTGCAGCAGCATCTATGGAGCAACATTTTGGGCCAAAACCCTTCTTCAGACTCTTTGGTTCTCTTGCTTTGGCCTCCTTTACATCAGCGAGACCAAGAGTAGGTTGGGCGATAGTTTCACTGAATCATCATCGGTGGTCACTTGAAACGAGTATGACTGTCCTCTCATGGAGGACGCCTGCCTGTGCGTGACTTTGTTTAACGTGGGGAGACTGGTGCACAGACAGCCACCCCACGTGGGGTCCTTGACAGATCTTGGTCAGGATCCAGTGGCATGGAGTCCAAGACGACCGGAGACCCTTTTCTGCTGCAGCCTTCATCCGCCTTCCCAGCCGTTGTGACGCTCCACTAAGGTCAGCCATCGTCCTCTGCCTGTTCCACCATTGAGGTCTTGGTTGGATTGTTCTTTGTCAGAGACCTCCCCCTCGACCTTACCGCCATGGGTGACCCTACCAGGAGCATAGCTCCAGACGGCATCGCTCTCAGGATCTCAGGTCCACACAAGCTTCTCCACCACGACAAGGTTACAATCCACGGAGAAAGCACTGAACACGTGCTTTGTCTGCCAAGGCTGCTGAATCTCCCGGTTGCTACCCCTTCACAATCCCATCCCAGCCTGGGCCTCCTCCTGGGCCTCCTCCATTGTTAGCGTGAGGCCACATGAAATTGGAGGAACAACACCTCATATTCCACTCGGGTAGTTTATAATCCAATGGTATGGACGTTGAATTCTCTCATTTCAACTAATACTCCTCCTCTTCTCTCCTTATCTGACATCCTTTTGTCTCCTTTTCACTTATCGCCTTTGTCACCTCCTCCACCTATCTGCCAATCAACTTCCACCTCACCTGTATCCACCTATCACTTGCCAGGCTTTACTCTTTTCCACTTTTCTCTCCCCATCACATATCAGTCCGAAGAAGGGTCCCATTCAAAACATTCCTTGCTCATTCCCTCCACAGACGCTGCCTGGCCTGCTGAGTTCCTCCAACACGTTGTGATTTGTAGAAGGTTGACTGGACTTGATTAAACTCCTATTATTGAAGTGACCACTGACGTGCCTGATGTGAAGTATTTCAAATTGCCTCGTCCCTGCATTCGCGATTTCAGTGGGGGAAGTGAAACAAACTCAGAGAAGGTTTCATATAGTAAATGTATTCAATGGTGTCACCATTAAAGTGTTGGTACTCCTTGGTTTCCAAACCCATTGAAGAATCACACAGTTTGCTTCATAGGATGGCCATTGAGACAGCCTGCAGAAAATTCTGTCGTCTCAAGACTTTGGTTCCTTACTGCTAAAACTAATGAAAGATGTACAATACATGACAAATTTCAGAAAGAAAAGTCCTTGCATTTATATGTTGGCTTAACATCTTATCAAGATGTCCTAAGGCGCTGCGCATAATGAATTATTTTTTGCGTGCGATGAATGTTGCTTCTCATCCATTTACTCTTTGGGCATAGTAATTTCTAAAACATGATGGAAGAACATCGAGATGTATCTTGTATCCTTGGGACATCCGGGAGTGCTACACAAATAATTTGAGGCACATTCATTATGAGGCGGACAAGCACAGCAGTTTTCAGGCAGCAGAGTCCCGAAAAAGAGACGTTTTTTGCTGCAATGACTGAGGAAGGAATAATGCCCCAGATACCTGCAGAATCCAAGTGGCACAGCTGGGAGAGCTGCTGCCTCACAGCGCTAGAAACCAGGGTTCGATTCTGGCCTCAGGTGCTGTCTGCATGGAGTTTGCACGTTCTCCCTGTAACCACGGAGATTTCCTCCGGGTGCTCCAGCTACCTCCAGCTTCCCAAAGAATTGTGGGCTTATAGATTAATTGTCCCTCTGTAAATTGCCCCTAGTGTGTAGAGAGTGGTTGAGAGAGTGGGATAACACAGAACTAGTGTGAACAATTGATTGATGGTCAGAAGATAGACACAAAAGGCTGGAGAAACTCAGCAGGTTTCGAGTCATAGACTCACTCGGTGGGCTGAAGCACCTGTTTCCATGCTATATGTTCAGTCGAGCAATCAAACTCTCTGCTTCACGTCAAAATGTTCATGCTTATATGCAGTTCAAAATCCACCAAAATTACAAGTACTTGATGCTCTTTAGCTCATTCATTCCAGATTATGAGATTAGATTATCCACCAAGGCCTTAAATTATATCCAAAATTAAAAATAATCTGCAGTTGCTGGAAATCTGAAATAAAAGCAAAAAATGCTGGAAAAACAGAGCCAATTTGTGGAAAGAGAAGAAGTTAATGCTTCAGTTCTGGAATCTTTCTTTAGAACTGAGATGTTGAGAAACAAGAGCACCCCACAGTATTTTACCAAAGACCCTCCTATTGTACTAGCAATGGATTTTCCTTGCTACTACCTCGACTAACACAGTTAGTCCAACACAATGCTGCACTAACTGTGCCCGCCACAAGACCCAAGCATCTGCAGTTCCTTGGGTCTTGTGTAATCAAACTTGTTTATCTCCTTGTGTAGGAAGGAACTGCAGATGCTGGTTTAAACCGAAGATGGACACAAAATGCTGGAGTAACTCAGCGGGACAGAAAGCATCTGGAGAGAAGGAACGGGTAACTTTTCGGGTCAAGACCCTTCTTCAGACTGAAGCCACCCGTTCCTTCCCTCCAGAGATGCTTTCTATCCCACTGAGTTACTCCAGCATTTTGTGCCTGTCTTCACTCTGAACTGGTTCTATCCATGTACTGTCTAAATATTTCTTGAATGTTGTGATAGTGCCTGCCCAACTAGCTCGTTCCATACACCCACCACCCTGTGTGTGAAAAAGTTATCCCTCAGGTTCCTATTAAATATTTCACCCCTCACCTTAAACTTATGATCCTCTGGTTCTTGATTCCTCTACTCTGGGTAAGAGATTCTGTGCATTCCTCTCAAGATCATCCCCCATCCTCCTGCTCTCCAAAGAATAGAGTCCCAGCCTGCTCAAACTCTCTCTATAGCTCAAGCCCGCGTGTCCTGGCAACATCCTCATAAACAAATCTTAGGACTGTGGGGTTTTTTAAAGCTGATTTCAGATAGAGTGGTTTTCAGTGGCTGGTGTCTGAGGCTGAACTCCCTATCTCAGCTGTTTCCATGACTCAGGAAAGAAGATGAATATGTCGCTACCACATCTCCAAACTCTAACTCCACTACATTGATGACTGCATCGGAGCTGCCTCCGGCACCTGTACACAACTAGTTGATTTCATTAACTTCCATCCTGCCATCAAATTCACCTGGACTATCTCTGACACTTCTCTCTTCCCTTTCTTGATCTCCCTGTCCTCATCGCAGGACTGTTGGATATTGGGGCAGACCATTGACTACAAACCTTTGACTGCAACCCCACTGGCTCTTACAGTTACAGTATGTGGACGACACTTCCTCCCACACTGTTTCTTGCAAAGATGCTACCCCCTTCTCTTAATTGGTTAATAAATGCTGGTCTTGACAAATGAGGTTTGGAGGGAGAGATAGATCAGCCATGATTGAATGGCAGAGTAGACTGTGGGCCGAATGTCCTAATTCATCTCCTATCACTTATGATCTTATAATCTTATGGTAAAGACACCAAGCTCTCAAATAATGAATGCATTACAAAAAGATACAGTGAGAGGTGGAGAGAGATGATGGAAATACAGGTAAAAATGAAAAGAAAAGATTGAAAGATAGATAAAGCAAGATGTGGAGAGTACAACTAATCAAACTAAGAAACACACGGGTAGAACGATAATGAGTGATAAAAATGAGCACATGAGTGATAGACAATGATGAAGGCAGAACACCATGTGGACGAGGGAATGTGTGGCAATACAATGTTGTGAGTCAGGCTGAGAAATATACTCAGGCACAAAGGATAAAGGAGCACTGAGAGAGATGGAGAGAGAATCGTGTGAAAACAGAAATGGAGAGTTGACAGAAATGAGATTACAAAGCATGCCCGTGACACAGGAATAAGGGTGGAATTGACAGAAAGAGTGTGATTGTGCGGGGCGGAGAGACGTTGCAAAGAATATTATTTTCTTCTGTGTATTTCCTGCCTCACTTGCCTGTATTTTCACCATGAATAGTTATTTAATTATAATTCAGCAATGTGACTTTGAAAGGGTTTGATGATCCACTGACAAGAAAATATCAAATGAGAGCCAATACGACAACCAGCAGCCTGGACAAGCTGACATAGTGCAGCTCTGACAGTGGCTTCATGCCTGCCTTGCAGAATGCTAATTACACCAAGATCATTTGTAGTCTCTTGTTTAGGCAGCCGATAATTACGCAGGTCCAAAACCCTCCGTAGTTTAAACGCGTTGCCCATTAAATCATTAAATAATGTGATGGAAAAATTAAAGTGGAAGCATTCAGTCAAGAATGATATCAGGAGATGCAAATTTCTGTTGACAAGCAGAGTGCCGGTGCTAAGACAGTGGTGAATGTATACAGCACCATGATTGGAATATATATCAGGGACTTCTGACAGAACTCTCACCAGATTCGCGAGCTTGGGTCTCTGGTGTGTTCCAGTCCCAGTCTGTGCTGCACGTTGCTTGTTTCAGTGTCCACCTTGTCGGTAAATGCACAATTACTGTAACAATTGTAACGTCCAGGTTCAGGAACAGCTTCTACAGCCATCATGTGTGTGTATATATATGTGTGTGTGTGTGTATGTGTGTGTATATGTGTGTGTGTGTGTGTGTGTGTGTGTGTGTGTGTGTGTGTGTGTGTGTGTGTGTGTGTGTGTGTGTGTGTGTATGTATGTGTGTGTGTGTGTGTGTGTGTGTATACATATGTGTGTGTGTGTGTGTATATATGTGTGTGTGTGTGTATATATATATGTGTGTGTGTGTGTGTGTGTATGTGTGTGTGTGTGTGTTTATATATGTGTGTGTGTATATGTGTGTGTGTGTGCATATGTGTGTGTGTGTGTGTGTGTGTGTGTGTGTGTGTGTGTGTGTGTGTGTGTGTAGATATGTGTGTGTGTGTGTGTATATATATGTGTGTGTGTGTGTGTATATATATATATGTGTGTGTGTGTGTGTATATATGTGTGTGTGTGTGTATATATATATGTGTGTGTGTGTGCGTGTATATATATGTGTGTGTTTATATATATATGTGTGTGTGTGTGTGTGTGTGTGTGTGTGTGTGTGTGTGTGTGTGTGTGTGGGTGCATATATGTGTGTGGGTGTATGTGTGTATATACTCACGCTGAGCTGTTTTTCTCGATTATTCTATTCACAGATTGTGTTGTGCTGCTGCAGTAAGAATTGTTCTAACTGGGACACATGACAATAAAACACTTGACTCTTGAGGTCAAGGAAAGAGCCTGTTGCCTCGATAAGAAGAAGACTTGACTCTTGGAACCTCCTGAGGAGTCCACTTACTAATTCCCATCCCAACACTGAGTTACGAGGAAAGATTCACCAGTTTGGTGTCGATGTTCGATGAAGCGTTGGAATGACAGGTATGAGGGGAGTTTCTAGATTTCCACGGGTATTAATGGTTTGAAACTTAGGGAATAATTTGTTAGGCATTAAAATTCAGGACTTGAACACTTTCCCTATTAAAAGGTCCAGAACAAGGGGTCACAGTTTAAGGATAAGGGGGAAATCCTTTAGGACCGAGATGAGGAAAACTTTTTCACACAGAGAGTGGTGAATCTCTGGAACTCTCTGCCGCAGAAGGTAGTTGAGGCCACAGTTCATTGGCTATATTTAAGAGGGAGTTAGATGTGGCCCTTGTGGCTAAAGGGATCAGGGGGTATGGAGAGAAGGCAGGAACAGGATACTGAGTTGGATGATCAGCCATGATCATATTGAATGGCGGTGCAGGCTCGAAGGGCCGAATGGCCTACTCCTGCACCTAATTTCTATGTTTCTATGTCAGAAAGAAATAGGAAACTATTAGTTAAAATGGTAGTTGGGTCCGATAATGACTCTGGATTCTGATTTATTTATATAAAGGAAGTCCCCGCTTGCTTTGACTCTCGATTTTAATCTTAAAACTGTATAAAATCTAGGATCCGATTGTCTGTATTAACTTGGAGCACTTTAAATGGTTAAACTGCCTGCTTGTGACCCCAAAACAACAGCTTTTCACTGTACCTCGGTACACGTGACCATCAACTACACTAAACTGTAAAGCTTCTGTTTCACTCTTGCTTTTCTTGCTGCTTCTCCTTATTTTTTATCTCTTCCTTTCTCGCTCTATTTCCTGTTCTCTAATCAGAGCAAAACAGCCCAAAGGATTCATGGATGGTTTTGTTGAGCAGTTGTAGAGATTGTAATGGAGGATGAGATATTCTAGCATTCATGGCTAAGGGCTACTTTCCCCATCAAAAAAGTAGTCTCCTTGGAATTAATAGAAGGCTTTCATTATCGTTGTGACAGCCGAGATAGCCCCTCGTTTATAATATTTTGGTAATTACCGCGTAGCATATATACACAGGCAACGGGAACCTGAGGCAGAAATGGAATAGATTACTTTGATCAAACCACTTACGGGATCAACCCTTGAAGTAGTGTATCCATGCTCTAAGATACACTCTAATTTTGTCGAGACATTTTTGTCAGCATTTCCCAAAGTACGACTTCTTCCACCAACTAAAGCAGCGGGTCATGACCCAATCTGACCTCACCGTCATACACCACCTCAACACAGACGTGTACAGGTCATCATCAGGGAGCTCACTACTCACCCACAATGTGGAGGAACCTTCATCGCACGCACTGCAGAGATTGAAGGCTCTAAACAAGTACTTTGCCTCTGCTTTCACCAAGGGCAAGGACATGGAAGACAGTGAGATCAGTGTGGAGAATATTAACATGCAAGGGCGGTTTGAGATTAAGCAGGAGGAGATGCTGGGGCTTTTGAAGAGCATTAAACTGGAGAAATCCCCAGGACCTGATGGGATCTATCCCAGGTTATTGAGGGAGAGGCAAGAGAATGGATCCTTGCATCTTCTCTAGACACGGGCAACGACCCTGAGGACTGGAAAATTGCAAATGTAGTTCCTTTATTTCAGAAGGGAAGTAAAGAGAATCCAGTGAGGTGCAGACACGCGAACCTCACACCAGTGGAACGACAGCTATTGGAGAGGATTCATCAGCTTAGGATTTACTCCCATTTGGAAGAGAACGGGTTACTTAGAGCATCAGCATGGCTTTGTACAAGGCAGGTCGTGTCTTACTAACTTGATCGAGTTTTTGATGAGGCAGCAAAGATGATCGATGAGGGTAGGGTGGTGGATGTTGTTGACATGGATGTTAGTAAGGAATTTGTTAACACCCCCCATGGTACGCTGATCCAGAAGATTAAGATGCACAGGATGACCAGTAACTTGGCCGTATAGATTCAGAACTGGCTTCCTGATGGAAGACAGAGGGTTGTGGTGGAGGGACAATACTCAGGCTGGAGGTCTGTTACCGGTGGAGTTTGCAGGTGCTGGGACCGCTGCTGCTCGTGATGTAGAGAAATGGCCTGAACATAGACATAGACTGATTGGTTAGTAAGTTTGCAGATGACACTAAGGTAACTCGGGTCACGGACTGTGAGGAAGGTTGTGAAAGCTTACAGCGGGAGAGAGATCAGCTCCAGAAATGTGCGGAGAAATGGCAGATAGACTTTAATCCCAGCAAGTGTTACACTTTGAGGGGTCAAAGTACCAGATACACAGAGTCTCTTGCCCAAACCAGAGGAAATAAGTTCAAGGTGAAGGGGAAAAGATTTAATAGGAATCTGAGGGGTAACTTTTTCACACAGAGGGTGGTGGGTGTATGGAACGAGCTGCCAGAGGAGGTAGTTGAGGCTGGGACTATCCCATTGTTTAAGAAACAGTTGGACAGGTACATGGATAGGACAGGTTTGGAGGGTTATGGACCAAGCGCAGGCAAGTGGGACAAGGATGGCAGGGACATTGCTGGCCGGTGTGGGCAAGTTGGGCCAAAGGGCCTGTTTCCACACTGTATGACTCTAAATGTAAGTGGAAAATATACAATTAATGGCAAGACCTTTAACAACATTTGATGTATGGAGGGATATGGACTATGTACAGGCAGATAAGAGTTGGTCTTGGTATCATGCTTGGCATAGACATTGTGGGCTGAAGGGCCTGTCCCTGTGTTTTACTGTTCTGTGTACCATAGTCTATGTTCTAAGGCCCACATTGACTTCTCAAGGGATCGATAGTAAATGTTAGCTTTGCCCATATCCCAAATACAGCTTTCAAAAGAAGATGATGATGATCTGCTTGGCTTGAGAAGAGCAATTTGGCTTTTCAGAAGAATGTGAATTAAAGCCAGGCGATGGATTTAAAGCCCATAATCCAGGCAGGCATTTAACTGGACTGCTGCATCATTAGATGTGCTGGATGAGTTATTCATCTCAACTTTCATCTGTGTATTTGTTTGGATGTATAAGAAGCAACAGCACACTTCAAAGATGTGCAGGAAGCTCTCCTGACATCCAAGCCAACGTTTTCTCCACAACTATCAAAGGGAGACTATTGGGTTGTCCATCTGCTGCTTTTGCGACTTTCTGTGGCGTTGAAGTCACTGAGGCTGGTTCCCGAACAACTGTGACCACTTCCCAATGTATTCATTTGGACCAAAACCCTTCAGGATAACCTAGCGATGTGATATGGCCCCAACTTTCTCCTTCACAAGAGTTCAGTCAAATGCAGAAGAGATGCAAAAGGGCAGCACAGTGGCGCAGCGGTAGAGCTGCTGCCTCACAGCGCCAGAGACCCGGGTTCGATCCTAACTACGGGCGCTGTCTGTACGGAGTTTGTACGTTTTCCCTGTGACTGCGTGGGATTTCTCTGGGTGCTCCGGTTTCCTCCCACACTCCAAAGACAAGCGGGCTTGTTTCTTTTTGTAAACCAGGATTTGTAGTTCCTCGGTAGACAAGAATGCTGGAGAAACTCAGCGGGTGCAGCAGCATCTATGGAGCGAAGGAAATAGGCAACGTTTCGAGCCGAAACCCTTCTTCAGACACTTACATTTCTAGCATTGATCTGCCTGGGGCAAGGAATGAAATTCCCAGCACAACATTTAACCATTTGGCTTGTTGAGTGCAATCCCTGCCATGGATCATATCCAGCTACATTATTCCAGCTTCTCAACAAATTAAAGTTTCAGATGCTCGGGTTAGGAAAATGTTTCAAACGTCGGATTTGTAAACACTGCTCAGATAATACAGGCATGTCATGAATTATGCGACCATCAGCAGATTGTAAACTATTCCATCATCCCTGTTTTACTTTGTACATAAAACCCATAGTCTTATTTGTGGTCAAATACATACAAATGATTCTGTTGTAAGTGTGTTCAGACTGGATGAATGGGCTGTCAGAGAGACTGTTATTGTGGCCTTAGGAGCCAAGGTTCTTGCGACTGTTCTTCCGCTGATTAAATCATGCTGCTTCAACAAGAATAACACGCAGATGTGTAGTACCTTTAATGTGGGGAAATGCCTTGCCATCTTTGACAGAAGAGAAACAGGCTGTGCCCAACTGTGGGAGGATTAGGCAAAGTGATTGCAAACCTGATGAGGTACGAGTTCTGAGCAGGTTTTGTAATGAGGTGGCACGCCATGGTAGCTTAACGCCCTGTGTAGGAAGGAACTGCAACGCTGGTTTAAACCGAAGATAAGGGCAATGTCCCACTAACGCGACTTTTCAGCGACTGTCTTCGATCTTCAAGCTCGAGGGCACTCGCCTGAAAAACCTCGCGCTGGATCGACCGTCAGCGATGAAACCGCGAGCTGGATCGACCATCTGCGCGCGCACAGCACACACACACACACACACACACGCACACACACACACGCACACACACACACGCATACACACACACACACACACACACACACACACACACACGCGCACACACACACACACACACACACACACACACACACACACACATACACACACACACACACACTGCACACACACACACACACACACACACACACACACACACACACACACACACACACACACACACACACACACACACACACACACTCAGACACACACACAGACACAGACACACACACACACACACACACACACACACACACACACACACACACACACACACACACACACACACACACACACACACACACACACACACACACACCCACACACACACACACACCACACACAGCGCAAAGGCGGGGGCCAGGGAAAGCGGGGGAGCACTGTCTGAAATTCACACCCGTGATGAACAGGAAGGTAAAAGACGGCTGGCACAGTTATGCTAAGTCCTTTAGAGAGCACAGATATTTATCATTTAAATCTTCTTCTTGGTTTTCATAATAATAATGCATATCTTTCATCATTGTTTCTAGATCTGGTCAGTTTTTGCAGTTGGCTGTAAAAGTTATGACGTCCTGATGCACATGTAATTCTTACTGATTCTATAGCACCAGGTTGCAAACTTGGACTGAGAACATTCACAAAATGTTGAAAACTTGGTGATAATATAACGGTGTTATCCAGCACAGGTCTCCAGCATTCTACATTTGGTCATTTAATTTTAGAACCCCAACCCTAACCCTAATGCATCTCTGGAGATGAGGAATGGGTGACGGTTTTTGGGTCGAGACCTTTCTTCCTTTTCTCCAGAGATGCTGTCTGACCCGCTGAGTTACTCCAGCTTTTTGTGTCTATCTTCAGCTTAAAGCTTTGCTCCATAGAAGACAAGAAACGTGAAGTGCTGGTGAGGCCCTGAAGGAGAGAGAGAGAGAGAGAGAGACAGGGTGGAGAAGATTGCAGGGCCAGGGGAGATGAAACTATGATGGGATTTGACAATGAGGATGATGATTTATGTTCCTTCTCATGGACGGTGAGTCCGTGTGGGTCAGTAGGGAAGGGGATGATACAAGCACGGGATTTCATGTCTGCCGTCCTGTTGGTACTACACAAGTCTATGATTTTGCTGACATTATTATTTTGATAGTTTCTTCAGCTTATGTCATTCATTTTCATCCAATTCCCTGAATGCAAAACACTGGCGGGAGTTCATTGTTTGAAGATCATCCGAATCCAGCACTGTCGCTTTGGGAATTTCCTCGGAAGTCCCCAACAACCAACTCCTGTTAGTTGATCGGATTTGAGGCACCATTTGAGGCACCATTTGAGGCACCAATCGTAACTAGCATCAGTGCCCCTGGGATGAGAAGGTGCGGTCTCAGCACTGGCTCATTTTTCTATTTGTCTCCCAATTCATTCTCCTTGCAATGCAGTTAGGAGACCGCTCTGATCTTTGACAGGAGATTCAGCATCGATCAAACGCATAAATACCTCGACTGGCAGAACAAGTGAGAATTTGGCTCCCTCAGACTCCAAATATTCCTCATTGTTCACTGTGCACTAACGTGGAATGCAGTGGCATGCTCCCCACTTAGTCACAGTCATACAGTGTGGAAACAGGCCCTTCGGCCCAACTTGCCCACACCGACTGACATGTCCCATCTCCAACCTGCCCGCGTCTAAATGTTTCTTAAATGTTGCAATGGTACCTGCTTCAACTACCTCCTCTGGCAGCTCGTTCCATACACACACCGCCCTTTGTGTAAAAAAAGTTATCTCTCAAGTTCCTATTAACTCTTTCCCCCCTTACCTTAAAACGATGTCCTCTGGTTCTCGATTCCCACACTCTTGTCATTGTCCACTTGAGTCCGTGATGTTCTTCAAATACCCTGCCTGATTCCACCCTCTTCAGCCATGCATTCATGCACTTTCCCTTTTTTTACCAGATTTACAAGTGCTTTAGTCAACTCGAGTTCCCTTCCTTTGCCATCCTTATCCCTCCTCATTACTGGAACTTGCCGATTCTGAAATTCGATCAACTGGCCTTTAAACAATTCCCACATGTCAGACGTGGACTTACCCAATAACAATTGCTCCCAGTATACCCTCCCAAACCCATGTTGAAGGAAATCGTAGTTTGCCTTCCTCCACTTTAGTACCTTCCCATAAGGTCCAGCCTTTTCCCTATTCAAAACAATCTTAAAGCTGATGGAGTTGCGATCACTGTTCTTCCATTCAAACACCAGTCACATGTCCAGGCTCATTTCCCAACACAATGTGCCTTTCTCGCGACTACTCACGAGATCGCGGGATGAAGCCTGTACGGTCGTGAGTAGTCGCCCAAAGAGTCGTACCTTTTTCTGGTCGCCGCTGGATTTTCAACATGTTGAAAATTTTCGGCCACCTGCTGCGACTATGACGGGTTCCGGCAAATCGCCGAAAAAAATTACGTAAGTGGCACAGGCCCTTAACGCTGGTCCACAAGACAATTGGGTGTAATTCCTCATTGGCAACATGGTTCTATAACATGACCCTGCCACCTTTACTTTTCTGAATTAAGAATGTGTGCAACTTACCCAGTATCACCTCGGACTGCATGGGCATGGTCAGAGCCGGGTGCTTCACCTCACAGCTGAACAGAGCGTTATTGTCCAGCTCAGGGTTCAATGTCCAGGTGATCATGGCCCGCACCTCCACGGTGCCATCGCTGACGGGTATCTGGGTGTGTCGGAAGAGGTAGGCGGGATCGCTGGGGTAAATCCACCTCGGGAACTCGCGGCTGATGACGGTCTCTGGAATTCTCTCCGCTGCGGTGGTGGCTGCAACCGTACTGTCGGTGATACTCGGAGAAGGCCTCTCCGTCAACATTCTGCCCCTGCCTTCAAAGTCCAGCAAGGACAGTGATCTCTGTAGCTTGGTGTCATCCATGTCCCGGCTGATGAGACTCTGAGGGATTCGACCTTTCTTTTCATTCTCGTCGGGCGAAGTCTGAGACACGTGATGAACTTCAACCAGCTCACCATCCCGCTTGAAGTATACCTACCAAGAACACAACCACACGTCAGGGAGAGCTAGCTGACTGCACGGAGAATTGGCTTCATTGAAGGAAGCAGAGGGTGGTGGTTATTTTTAGTTTAGTTTAGAGATACAGCGTGGAAACAGGCTCTTTGGCCCACTGGATCTGCACCAACCAGCGATCCTGGTACACAAACAGTATCTTATCACTAGGGACAATTTACAATTACACCAAGACAATGAACCTACAAACCTGTACGTCTTTGGAGTATGGTAGGAAACCGGAAATCCTGGAGAAAACCCACGCAGGTCACGGGGAGAATGTACAAACTCCGTACAGACAGCACCCATAGTTAGAATCGAACCCAGGTCTCTGGTGCTGTGAGGCAGCAACTCTACCGCTGCGCCACCGTGCCGCTCTGATGGTGATGGTGGAAGGTTGTTTTTTGGGCTGGAGATCTATGACTAATGGTGTGCCTTAGTAGTCGGTGCTGGGCATATCGCTGTTTGTGCTTTAGATCAACAATTTGGATGAGAACGTTCAAGGCAAGATTTGTAAGTTTGTAGTTTGCAGTAGAGTGGGTGGTATTGTTATCAAATATCACAGAAGGATCCTGATCGGTTGGGCAAGTGGGCTGAGGAATGGATAATGTGGACTAGACCAAGTGGGACCCGTTGGTTCCCAGTCACACAGGAGGTCTGGTCCCCCAACGCAACCCGTTCCCCCAACGCAATATTCCACAGTGGCGTCACCAGTAGATAGGGTGGTCAAGAAGCTGCTCGGCACATTGGCCATCATCAGTCAGGGTATTGAGTATAGAGGTTGGGATATTAAGTTACAATTGTACAAGATGTCGGTAAGGTTACATTTGGAATATTGTGTTCAATTTTGGTCACTCTGCTATGGGAAAGATGTTGATAAGCTGGAGAGCATACAGGGACCATATACAATGATAGAGACATGGAAAATAGGTGCAGGAGTAGGCCATTCGGCCATTTGAGCCAGCACCACCATTCAATATGATCATGGCTGTTCATCATGATCGGAGGACATAGGAACATAGAACATAGGACATAGGATGTTGACAGATCTTGAGGGCCGGAGCTATAGGGAGAGGTTGGGGAGACTTGGGTTGATCTTATAGAGGTGTATAAGATCAAGGGGGGACTAGATAGGGCAGATGCACAGAGTCCTTCACCCCGAGTGGGGGAATCAAGAACCATCGGTTTGTGAAAGGGAAAATATTTAAAATAACCTGAGAGACACCTTTTTCACACAGAGGGTGGTGGTTTTATAGAACAAGCTGCCAGAGGAGGTAGTTGAGGCAGATATGATAACAACATTTGAAGGACATTTGGACAAGGTCATGGATATGAAAGGTTTAGAGGAATATGGGACAAACGCGGGCAGGTGGGACTAGTGTAGATGGGGCATCTCAAGAGTCAAGAACACTTTGTCACACGTCATGAAACAGAACAATGAAATTCTTACTTACTACAACAGACGTGTAAACAAAGTCCTCTGTAAACATCTTAATAACCAACTAAAAAGTTTGGTATATATCATTAAAAAAACAAAAGTCTTTGTCGACATGGGCGTTGGGCTGAAGGGCCTGTTTCCATACAGTCTGAGTCTAAGCATTCATGCAACCAGGACAACTCACAATATCTGTTTTGCCGTTCGGCTTTGCAAGCCGTTGCATTTTGTTGACGTGTGTTTTACTACATTCTCCGATTCTAAACTGGAGATATTCTGGCACAATTCTCATGATGGGTGTTAGTGGAGCATTGGAAGGGCCTGTCCCACTTACTCAGCGGCTTGCCGGCACCTGTCATTGTTGCAGGAGGTGGCCGAAAATATTCATGCTGAAAATCCAGTGGCGACCAGAAAAAGTTACCTTATCCAACGAGGATATACATTCGAGAGCAGATAGGTCACAGCGCATGCCTGGTTCTCTTTTTTTAATCCTTGTTGTGAATTCTAGATGAGTTTAGTTTAGTTTAATTTAGGTTAGTTTAGAGATACAGCACAGAAATAGGCCCTTCGGCCCACCAAGTCCACACCGACTAGCGACCAGTCCACTAACGCTGCCCTACACACTAGGGACAATTTACATTTACACCAAGCCAATTCATCTACAAACCTGTACGTCTTTGGAGTGTGGGAGGAAACTGGAGCACCCAGAGAAAACCCATGTGGTCAAGGGGAGAATGTGCAAACTCCGTACAGACAGCACCAGTAGTCAGGATCGAACCCATGGCGCTGTGAGGCAGCAACTCTACCGCTGCGCCACCGTGCTACCTAACTTTGCTCCACTTTCCCATTGCACCAGGCTGATCGGGATCCCGACTGGGTTTAAGACCGGCAGGGTGGAATTGTCTGATTCAGAATTGTGCCAGACAATTCCCTTTTAGATTTTTAGCGCAGCGAGGAATTGTGGAATGTAATGAGAAAACAGGACAACAAAATGCACCGGCTTGCAAAGTGGAGAGGTCGTCGGTGGCGGTCAATTGGCTTCACATCGGAGCAAAGGCCAGTGGCAGAGAGCGAGGGAGAAAATGGAAAGGAAACAAAATCACCTTGCTGTGAACGTACCGTGGGAGCAGGCTTTCCTCCAGAAACGATGCATACCAAGGTGAAGTTCTGCGCCTCGTAGCGACTGAAAGCAGCCGGCGTTTCTGCAGCGATGACCGAGATTGAGGACGGGGGTGCTGCAGAATAAAAACACGTGAGGTTTCAACACATTCTTAGTTCAGCAGTTCAGCAGAGCCCAGCACATCATAGTGAGGGATTACACCGGCAAACCAGTGCCTTCTGTCGCCACTCAGGATCAGGCAAAGTCCAGAGAAATGTCATGCCTTAGTTGCGGAGAGTTTCAATGGACATGAGGTTTGCTGCCTAAGCAGTGCCATTGAAAATATATTGTTTTTCCCCTTTGCATTTGTTTGAATAACCTGTGGTTAAATTAAATACTTGGCTGCAGAGAAAGGATAGAGGGGAATGGGACCCAGCTGCATAATCGTTGGAGAGCCAGCACAGAGTTGATGGGCTGAATGACCTCCTGTGTTGTCCACATTCAACATTTCCATGAATGGTTTACTTGGCAAGTCAGTTTATTGACACACAGGGCCGTTATTTTTTCCTTGTTGGTGGGCACCAACTTTGAACTCCTGTTCATCATTGTCCATGTAAACTTGATTCTGTTTGTTCCTTAATTCTCCTCCTGGTGAGATGGAACCTCCTTTGCTCAACACAAGCACCTGTTCAGTGTTGGCACTTCAGTATTGAGGGAGTATTGCTAAACTCCAACAATTGGAGGGGATAAGACCCTGCCTTTCAAAAGCATTAAAACTGCAGATGAGAGAAAACAAAAAAAAAAACCCCAACTTGCTGGAGAACGCAAGATGTCAGATCGCACATGCGGAGAGAGAAACAGCCAATATCTCAAGCCAATGATCTTTCAATCTGTCAATCTGTTGAGCAATTCCAGAATTTCTTGTCTTTTAAAATGAATGTTGAAGGTTTATTTTTAGTCTGGTTTAGAGATACAGCGTGGAAACTGGCCATTTGCCCCACTGAGTCCACACCAACTAGCGATCCCCACACATGCTGCATGAACTTGAAATTGTGGGAACAATTCAAACCATCTCCACTCAATGATCAGTCATGATCACATTGAATGGCGGTACTGGCTCGACGGGCCGAATGGCCTACCCCTGCACTTATTGTCTATTGTCTATTGTCTATTGTCAAGTACCCTGAAAAGATGCCGCAGTTCCAGTCCCTAACCTTTTAACCCTGTGTGTACAATTCATACATTATAAATCATCTGTTCTTACTCTGGCTCATGGTGATTTGGGTCATCATCTTGAATACATTTACGATGCATCTCAGATGGATAGGATACAGTAACAAGGTACTGCTGATGCTGGTTTACACAACAGGTGACAGAGTGCTGGATTAACTCAGCAGGTCAGGCAGCATCGCTGGAGAACATGGATCAGTGACGTTTCAGATTGAGATCCTTCTTCACGGTGTGAATGCAGATCCCATCCCGATAATTAAATGACCAGAATGTAAACTAATTGTCCGTATATTAATCTGTGAGAGTGACGGGGGCAACATGCCAAGGCTATTAAAATGCACACGAGATCCTTGACATTATAAACAGTGCTGCCACATGCAAAAACAAGAAAGTAACTGAGTCAACTCTGAGTGCTGTGGTGTGTTGTGAGCAGGGAGAAGCAGAGGGGATTTACTGGAAAGATGCCAGTGATAAATGCCTCGAGAGAGAGAGAGACTGTAGAAAACAACGTGTAGAAAGGAACTGCAGATGCTGGTTTAAACCGAAGATAGACACAAAATGCTGGAGTAACTCAGTGGGGCAGACATCATCTCTGGAGAAAAGGAATGGGTGACGTTTCGGGTCGAGTCTGAAGAAGAGTGTCGACCCAAAATGTCACCCATATCTTTTCTCCAGAGATGCTGCCCGACCCGCTGAGTTACTCCAACATTTTGTGTCTCTTCTGCAGAAACCAATGTCATTCTCCATGCAGCAGAAAATGTTAAGAAAAAAAATTAATTAGTTATTGATAATAATAAGGGAATTTTGATGGCACAGACACGCACGCCTGGTTGATTGCATTAGTCGAAACAGGGTGGACCATATGAAGATTGCAAATGGCACTGACAATAAATATTTCAATAGACAATAGACAATAGGTGCAGGAGTAGGCCATTCGGCCCTTCGAGCCAGCACCTCCATTCAATGTGATCATGTCTGATCATCCCCAATCAGTACCCCGTTCCTGCCTTCTCCCCATATCCCCCGACTCCGCTATCTTTAAGATCCCTATCTAGCTCTCTCTTGAAATTTCCAGTGGGTGTGGGATGGTGGAACTAGTGGATTCAATGCATGTTGACTGAAGAAAGCACCCACTGTGAGAAGAGAAAAAATGACATACTGCAGCAACTTATTATTAAGAATAAGCTATGTGTAAAGATGCTGAAAGTATATCCAATTTTAACTCTCAACAGGGGATTAACTCAATTTACCAACACTACAGAGAGAGGGAAAGAAACAAATGGATTTGCTTTACAAGGAGACAAATTACACCATCTTGCACGGCATATTTCTTTGGAACAAAAGAGTTTGACACCACCCCCTCATCTGGTTTCCATGATTTGCATTTAGCTGAAGGCATGCCTCCCCTGCATATTCACAATTGGAGTTTTCCAGCATAACGTCTTTGTTTAATGCTCCAAACTCTGTAGAAATTCGCTACATGTCACCTGTACAAGAAACCGATAAACAAACGATTTAAGTTAACCCTCTGTGATGTGTACCTGAGTCAAACTACACAAAATGGCGGATCCGTGGCGGAGGAATCTCCGAGGCAAGGGTGGACCATTGGGACTATGATGAGCACTTTGAAACTTAGTAGGCGCCAGATACGTGGCGAATATTTGCCTACTTTGCGTATTGGGTCTGCAAAAACAGAGAATTTCAGTGTGTTTCGGAACATGTGAGATCTAGGGTGGTGGGTGTATGGAACGAGCTGCCGGAGGAGGTAGTTGAGGCAAGGACTATTGCAACAGTTAAGAAGCAATTAGCCAGGTACGTGGATAGGACAGGTTTAGAGGGATATGAGCCAAATGCAGGCAGATGGGACTAGTGTAGACGGGGCATGTTGGTTGGTGTGGACAAGTTGGGCTGAAGGGCCCTTTTCTATGCTGTAAGACTCAATCACTCAAGGTGGAGAGATGCTGGAGGGCAGCATAGTGTGTAACGTGTGTGTGTGTGTGTGTGTGTGTGTGTGTGTGTGTGTGTGTGTGTGTGTGTGTGTGTGTGTGTGTGTGTGTGTGTGTGTGTGTGTGTGTGTGTGTGTGTGTGTGTGTGTGTGTGTGTGTGTGTGTGTGTGTGTGTGTGTGTGTGTGTGTGTGTGTGTGTGTGTGTGTGTGTGTGTGTGTGTGTGTGTGTGTGTGTGTGTGTGTGTGTGTGTGTGTGTGTGTGTGTGTGTGGAGTTTGCATGTTGACTCTACAAAGTATCATTGAATCATTGACTATCACCTGCCCTCCACCGTAATC
This sequence comes from Leucoraja erinaceus, assembly GCF_028641065.1. NCBI lineage: Eukaryota > Metazoa > Chordata > Chondrichthyes > Rajiformes > Rajidae > Leucoraja > Leucoraja erinaceus. The sequence goes on along the minus strand of NC_073406.1, from coordinate 1,412,082 downwards.
ATCTCCCCTTGGAACAGCTGAATGTAGTTGATGTCACCACGGACCTCCCAGTGTGGGAGAGTGTGGACATTGGGCACTCAATGTGTCCTTCACCGTTTCTTGCCTGCCAAGGTTTACTGGGCTGATTACTCAACTAAGACAACATGAAGGTGGCCATGCACCACAGCCGTACCCAACAATGACAGGAGGGAAGTGACATAAGGGATACATCCCACCCAGAGGTCAACCTAATCTCAAGGGCCTGTCCCACTTACGCAATGTTTTTCGCCGACTGCCGGCACCCGTGACTGTCGCAGCAGGTCGCCGAAAATTGCAACATGTTGAAAATCCAGCGGTGACCAGAAAAAGGTGAGACTGAGGGCGACTACTTATGATCATACATGCGTACCCCGCGACCACAGGTATGGCCGTGAGTAGTCGCCCAAAGAGTCGTACCTTTTTCTGGTCTCCGCTGGGTTTTCAACAGCTCGCTAGAATTTAGAAGATTGCGGGGGGATCTTATAGAAACTTACAAAATTCTTAAGGGGCTGGACAGGCTAGATGCAGGAAGATTGTTCCCAATGTTAGGGAAGTCCAGAACAAGGGGTCACAGTTTAAGGATAAGGAGGAAATTTTTTAGGACCGAGATGAGAAAAACATTTTTCACACAGAGAGTGGTGAATCTCTGGAACTCTCTGCCACAGAGGGTAGTTGAGGCCACAGTTCATTGGCTATATTTAAGAGGGAGTTAGATGTGGCCCTTGTGGCTAATGGGATCAGGGGGTATGGAGAGAAGGCAGGTACAGGATACTGAGTTGGATGATCAACCATGATCATATTGAATGGCGGTGCAGGCTCGAAGGGCCGAATGGCCTACTCCTGCACCTATTTTCTATGTTGAACATTTTCAGCCACCTGCTGCGACTATGACGGGTGCCGGCAAGTCGCTGAAAAAAATCGTGTAAGTGGGACCGGCCCTTCAGTCTTTACCAAGAAACTCCTTCAGTGAAATAATAGGAAAAGCTAAACAAATCAGATTGTCTTTTAAAAAAAATATTTGTCGGGGAGAAATAAAAATGTGAAGAGAGGGCAGGTTAGTTCTTCTCTAATCACACCTTGCAACGATGACCTCCATTAATATTCTCTGTCTATATTCGACTCCTTCTACTAATGGGTGCCCTACACAGCGCGGTAATTATTTGTAACATCGCTGGTACAAACACTATCCCTTTGTGATCCTGTCATCAGCCACATTTCCTGCTGTCTTACTCATTTGTTGTCACTCAACACTGCTTCAGTTGCCAGTGAAATAACTTCATGCAGCATTGGGGTGCGCTTGATGCTGGAACAAAAACAGAAGATGCTGGATACACTCAGCAGGTCAGCAAGCAAACAGAATAGTGAATGTCTTGGATAGAGTGGATGTGGAGAGGTTGTTTCCACTGGAGTCTAGGACTGGAGGCCATAGCCTCAGAATTAAAGGACGTTCTTTTAGGAAGGAGATGAGGGAAATTCCTTTAGTCAGAGGGAGGTGAATTGTGGAATTATCTGCTACAGAAGGCTGTTGAGGCAAAGTCAGTGGATATTTTTAAGGCAGAGATAGATAGATAGATTCTTGATTAGTATGGGTGTCAGACATTATAGGGAGAGGGCAGGAGAATGGGGTTAGGAGGGAGAGATAGATCAGCCATGATTGAATGACGGAGTAGACTTGATGGGCTGAATGGCCTAATTCTACTATCTCATGACCTTATGATCTGTGGAAAGAGCAAGAGAGTATCGTTGAGTTGAGTTTCTTATTGTCATGTGCACCAAGGTACGGTGAAAAGCTTTGTGCTACAAAATAAAAGACTGCATGATTCCAGTTACTGGTTTCCGCTTGGTTACACGTTATCGGAACTGAGAAGGAGAGAAAACAACACAGTCTTAAATTGTATTAGAAGCTGATGAGAGGATGGATAGGACAACATAATCTGTGACCAAGATTATAGAGTGTGGAAACAGGCCCTTCAGCCCAACCTGCCTACACCGGCCAACATGTTCCATCTACACTAGTTCAACCTGCCTGCGATTGGCCCATATCACTCTAAACCTATCCTATCCATGTACATGTCTAACTGTTTCTTAAACGTTAGGGTAGTACCAGCCTCAACTACCTCCTCTGGCAGCTCGTTCCATGCACCCACCTCCCCTTGTGTGGAAAAGTTACCCCTCAGATTCCTATTAAGGATTAAGATTGTTGTGAAGATGGATTGTTAATGGGTCTAGAAGTGACAGAGAGGTCTGCTTAGTTGCAAATGTCAGGTGTGGTGATGTATGGTGGGAAATAACAACATTAATACCTGAGCTAATATCAGATTAGTGACGTTTTCCAAAAATGGCCTGAACTGATATAAAAAGAGCAAATTACTGCCATGACAACCCCAAACAGCGCTGCCATCCACCTTCACAAGACGAGGTCACCTGCTGCTCTTAAACTAGAAACACATGGTCTACAGTTACTGTGTAAAATCCCATTCCACTTTCCAGAATGTGCTGACCAGCTGAAATACCAGGCTGCAAACTTCCCGACTTCACTAGGGAGCCAATTAGTTTTATTTTGTTGATTTTCAATCAACTGGCACAATAAGATATCCAAAAGTCCAACACACAATCAGTGTCCAATGAGCAGTTGTACCTGTCTTCTGCGTTATTGATCCCGTTGGCTAAAAAAAGCAATACTGTACTAGTCAGAACAGAAATGGCAGAGGTTTTGTGAAATGAGACCACACTGATCTCATGGACTGTAAAGCTACCCTTAGAGATGGGGTTTCACTGGAAGCGTTCTCTACCCCTGGCGGCAGTCTCTCCCCTCTCCCTATACCATAGATATTAGTCATAGGTATTTGCCGCAGAAAGCCGAGACCCTTCTTCAGACTGAGCGGAGTTTGTACTTTCTCCCCATGACCACGTGGGTTTTCACCGGGTGCTCTGGTTTCCCACCACACTCCAAAGACGCACAGGTTTGTAGGTTAATTGGCCTTGGTAACGTTGTCCTTAGTGTGTAGGACAATGCTAGAGTTTGGGTGATTTCTGGTTGGCACAAACTTGATGGGCCGAAGGGCCTGTTTCCATGCTGTATATTTCAAGTGTAAAATGTAGATTCTAAAAGTAAGACACTATTGGAATTCTTTGCAATATGTGTTTGATTATCCCACTCAGGAAGGATAATGGTGTAATGTTCTTCAGCAGGAGTGAGTGATAGTAAGTGAAGGGAGGCTCCAGGCTCACGTTAGTTCCCAGGAGGGACAGACACATTTCCTTCAATTCTGATGATGGTGCATTTCGGAAGTAAAGTTCCTTACAGAGACAAAAGCAAAAGGTATCAAAATAAAAAATAAGATAAAATAAAAAATTAAAAAGCACCCTAATAAAAGTCTTGCATGTGGAAGTTTCTCAAAGACTTTTTGGAAGTTTCGGCACTTTGGCAGCGGTAGAGTTGCTGCCTCACAGCGCCAGAGACCCAGGTTAGTTCCTGACCACGGGTGCTGTCTGTACGGAGTTTGTACGTTCTCCCCGTGACCTGCGTGGGTTTTCCCCGGGTGCTCCGGTTTCCTCCCACACTCCAAACACGTTTAGGTTTGTAGGTTAATTGGCTTCGGTAAAGTTTGTTAATTGTCCCAAGCGTGTAGGATAGTGTTAATGAATGGGGATCGTTGGTTAGCGCGGACATGGTGGGCCGAAGGGCCTGTTTGCACCCTGTATCTCTAAACTCGACTAAAAGCAGAGGTAAGTACACTAGGTCTTAGTTTCTTTTAGGGATACAAAGTGGAAATAGGCATTTCGGCCCACCAAGTCCAGGCAGACCAGTGATCACCAATACACTTGTTGTATCCTGCACACTAGGGATAATTTACAGAATGAATGGGTGACGTTTTGTGTCAAGATCCGTCTTCAGTTTGAAGAGGGGTCTCGACCCAAAACGTCACCCATTCCTTCTCTCCAGAGATGCTGCCTTTCCCACTGAGTTACTCCAGCTTTTTGTGTCTATGGTCGGTTTAAACCAGCATCTGTAGTTCCTTCCTATCAATAAATGTATACAATGCTAGCCTGACATGGCAAAGCTTTGGGGTTAATCACTGTCTGTTGTGACGTTAGATTTGCTCTGCCTGGCTCAGTAACTTGTCCTTAGCTTGTATCCCTGACAATACCAATGAAGTTGGCACTTAAGATAATGAGGGTGCGTTTTGTATTGGGCTGTGGGGTAAAGCTGCTTTCCAATTAACCTTGCAAATTAAATTTAATTGGCACGCTTCATCAGCCAGTTATATCCTTAAACCTTACCGTGAGATTTCTATTTAAAAATGAAAACAATTTATATTACTAGACAGACAAACTTGGTGTAAGCCTGGAAGTGACAATCAGACGCCATCCCCAAGAGCAAATGTAAATCACGGGCCACATGATTATTTTTATAATATAATTATTTTTAGTGTCTGGCTAATAAATGCGGAAAATGTTGTGACCATTTCTCAAAAACGCCTAGAAAACGTATGGTGTGGAGATACAGAGACCTATTTAGTTTACTAGTTTATTGTCATGTGTACTGAGGTACAGTGAAAATGTTTTGTTGTTGCTTGCTATCCAGTCAGGGGAAAGACGATACAAGATCTAAAATCAATTTGGCCACAGTGCGCAGATACAGGATAAATTCCAAGATGATTGGACACTTCTCCTGGCATTGGAATTAATACACTTCTGTAGTTTAGTTTAGAGATACAGCGTGGAAACAGGCCCTTCTGCCCATCGAGTCCTCGTTGACCAGCAATACTAACACTATCCTATACACACAAGGGACAATCTTACATTTTTACTGAAGCCAATTAACCTACAAACCTGTACGTCTTTGTAGTGTGTGGGGAAACTGGAGCAACCAGAGAAAACCCAAGTGGTCCCAGGTAGAACGTACAAACTCTGTACAGACAGCGCCCGTGGTCAGGATTGAACCAGGATCTTTGATGCTATAGAGCACCAACTCTACCCCTTGTCCACACTGCTGCACTAGTCAGTTGTTAACCAGTACAGTATCGACACGGAGTAGTCCAATTCGTTGATGTCCTTAAGGAACAGGTTGGGACTGCACAGATGCACATGAACTCCAACCCGAGCCCCTCAAAGAGATGAGCCTTTCACTCTCGAGCCATAGAAACACAAGTAGATAAAGGCGAACTATGGCTTGTCAACTTACTCTTCTGAAGAAACTATGTCATTCTCATTCATTCTCATGTATTATTCTTTACAACGTATTCATTATTTATGACTCCTTTAATTAAGTATGGAAACGCATCATTTCTACTTCAATAAATCGACGAATGCCTGAAAACATGATTTTACTTTTTAATGGTCACGCCATTTTCTTAGCACGAAATCGTTAATATTTTCATTTAGCCTGCGATTTATTATTTATTGATGGAGTGGTTGGGGGTCTCTGAAAGAACTATTTGTTTTTAGCAAAAACTTAGGAGCATGGCTGGACCTTCAAGCCTGCTCGGACATGGCCGATCTTTCTATTAGAACTCTTTCCCTACTTTGTCCCCTGCTGTGACCTCCAGGGTCAGGAACAGCTTGATACCTAAGAACATCAGGCTCTTGAACACAACAAACACCAACTAAACTCTTGCATTTTTTGCACTAATATTGTTTTTCTTTAATTTATTGAATCTATTTTTCATTCATTATATGAGCTATGAGTATTGTGTTTTTGTAGACCTGCTATGCAAAAGCTTTTCAATGTACCTCGGTGCACGTGACATTAAACTAGACTCTAACTTAAACTGCTGCTGCAAGTAAGAATTTTGTGGTTCCATTTTTTGGTACACGTGACAATTAAACACTCTTGACAAAAAGGCACAAAGTGCTGGAGCAACTCAGCAGGTCAGGGGAGAACATGGACAGGTGATGTTTCGGTTCGAGACCCTTCCAGATTCTTGACTCATCCCCCAAAATCTGTTTTGAATGAACTCAGTAAACTAGTTTTTACAGTCCTCCAGAGTATGGAATTACCCTCCCCCAAAAAAATCACCATTCCTGGGGGTGAATTTTAAGATTTTACAAGTACTGTACATTAGATATCCAACGACTTATTAGGTGTTAGACACAAAATGTCGGAGTAACTCAGCGGTTCAGGCAGCATCTCTGGAGAGGAGGGTCTCAACCTGAAGCATCACCCGTTCCTTCTCTCCAGAGATGCTGCCTGTCCCGCTGAGTTACTCCAGCATTTTGGGTCTATCTTCGGTTTAAACCAGCATCTGCAGCCTAACCTAGGCGTTCATGCACATCAAGGCCCAACCTATTTTCAATATCCAAATTATTTCCATCCCCTTACAAACTGTGCCCACCCTGTCAAAGGCTTGGAACTCTGAATTTGAATAAACTGAGATATAGAAGTGAATTCATTTTTATTCTCACAGCCTCCCGGCACACTACGTGTTATTCTGAGTGCGATCCTTGGATCTGTATTTCTCATTCATACAGCATGCAATGTGATGAGTTTTTAATGAGGTCACCTTTCAAATGTTGTGAACTGAAGAACAGAAGCTGACTGTAGTCACTCAATCCTCTATACAGCATTCCACCCTTGTGTGGAAACTGCTTGGTGAATCAACGCTACACCTTCTCTACGGCAACTATGTCTTGGAACGTTTAAATTTAACTCGGAAAAAACACTTTCTGCTGGCACGAACCTCTGTAAATAGGGTGCGCAGTCTGACTCAACAACTGAGAGGAAGATAAAAGGCATTGAAGCATTGAAGAAGGATCTCGACCCAAAACATCACCCGTTCCTTCTCTCCAGAGATTCCGCCTGTCTCGCTGAGTTACTCCAGCATTTTGTGTCCATCTATGACACATAGCAAGTTGTTTTGGATTTGGAAGCTGATGTGTTAGTAATGATCGAAAGAGAATTGGATAAATAACTTGGGAAAGAAAAACCTTCAGAGCACGAGGGAAGATTAATTGGATAGATGTCTTAGAGCACCAGTATAGGCTTAGAGGGCAGAATGGCTTGTCATACTCATAGAGTCTTACAGTGTGGAAACAGACCCTTTGGCCCAACTTGCCCACACCGGCCAACATGTCCCATCTAAGTTACACAAAAATGCTGCAGAAACTCAGCAGGTGCAGCAGCATCTATGGAGCGAAGGAAATAGGCAACGTTTCGGGCCAAAACCCTTCTTCAGACACCAGTCCCACCTGCCTGCATTTGGCCCGTATCCCTCCAAACCTGTCCTATCCATGTACCCATCTAACTGTTTCTTAAACGATGAGATAGTCCCAGCCTCAACACCTCCTCTGGCAGCTTGTTCCATACACCCACCACCCCTTGTGTGAAAAAGTTACCCCTCAGGTTCCTGTTGAATCTTTCCCCCTTTGTCCTGCAGCACTCCATTATCTGTGCAAAACACAACCTCTACGCAGTTTGTTGTTGGTGGATCTGCTTTTATCTGCTGTTATTTAGACATTGTAGTTTACAGCATTTGCTCCAAATATCCCCCAGCTTCTTATTATCTCTCCGTTGATGGATCGCATGCACAACACCACCAACCTTTATTTCAATGTGACAATACATTTTACGGTTGAAATCATTTTTATGCAAAAATCCTTTGTCTATGTGTCACTATTATCAGTTATTTAAGACTTGACTGAACCACTGAATACAATATTAAATGGTTTGTGGAAGAAAAGTTTGCAAATTGATTTATTTTATTTCAGGCTTTACAGGAAATATTGTCTGCGATTAATAATGCCTGGCATTCCCATGATGAATTGTTGGCATTGAGCCACACAGCCTACGAAAGATCCAGCTCCCACCGCTCAGTTACTGAACTGACCTAGGGGCAGCATGGTGCCACAGCGGTAGAGTTGCCACCTTACAGCGCCAAAGATCCAGGTTAAATCCTGACCATTGGTGCTGTCTGGATGGAGTTTGTACGTGCTCCCTGGGACCGCGTGGGCTTTCCCCGGGAGCTCTGGTTTCATCCCACGCTGCAAACACGTACAGGTTTGTAGGTTGATTGGCTCCGGTAAAACTGTAAAATTGTCCCTAGTGTGTGGGATAGTATTTGTTTACCGGAATTGCTGGTTGTGTGGACTCAATGGGCTGAAGGGCTTTGATAAACACCCTTGAATCTTTTCCCTTGCCTAGCTAATATTCTCTTCCTGTGACTGAGCTCGGAATAGAATTACTATTTGGGTAAGGTTTACCGCAAGATAATGGCATTAAATAATGATATCAGAATCTTGCAGAATGGGAAGGAACATATGGTTTGCGGTATAATGGGTAACCAGTTCAACACCAACCCTTTCACCGTTGTCTCATCATAAAATGGTTCCCCAAATTATCTCCCCAGTAGAGACAATGTCATAGAGTGAGTGATACAGTGTGGGAAACAGGCCCTTCGGCCCAAATGCACATACCGGCCAACTTGTCCCACCTACACCTGCCTGCGCTTGGCCCATATCCCTCCAAACCTGTCCTATCCATGTACCTGTCTATCTATTTCTTAAACGTTGGGATAGTCCCAGCCTCAACTACCTCCTCTGGCAGCTTGTTCCATTCACCCACCATCGTTTGTGTGAAACAGTTACCCCTCGGATTCCTATTAAATCTTTTCCCCTTCACCTTGAACCTATGTCCTCTGGTCCTCGATTCCCCTACTCTGGGCAAGAGACTCTGTGCATCTACCCGATTTATTCCTCTCATGACCTTATACACCTCTATAAGATCACCCCTCATCCTCCTGCGCTCCCAGGAATAGAGACCCAGCCTACTCAACCTCTCCCTGTAGCTCAGCCCCCTGCCTCCAGTCTACCTCTGCAAAAGTCACATTTTATTTTCCATGCTTCATTTCCCTGTTTTCCTTTTACATAATGGATGCTCTTTTTTCCAATTTGCTGCTGATCGCCTTATTTCTTAAAATACAATTATGTCTTGAAATGTGGCCTGAAACATCATTAGTATTATAGTGAGCAGTCCATTTAGCAACTGAACCTTACAATATCAGAAGTAATATTGGTCTCGAACAAAACTGAAACGTGGGGGTTATATTAGCAGTAAAATCACTCTGTGCGGGAAGGAACTGCAGATGCTGGTTTAAACCGAAGATAGGCACAAATAGGTGGCGTAACTCAGCGGGACAGGCAGCATCTCTGGAGAGAAGGAACGGGTGATGTTTTGGGTCGAGATCCTTCTTCAAACTGTTATAAAACAAAGCCCTATGATAGGACAGCGTTGCTCGGTATTCCGCATATGGATGGTAAGCCTGGAGAATCAAAAGGATGAGGAGGATATGCAAATTTGAGTCTCAGGCAATTAACCTATCACATATAAATGTTTAGTGTAATCCTAATCCCTTATTCGAGCAGCTCAGGATATGTTGAAAGATCAGTCAACTTCAAATACATCTTCTTTTTTTCCATTGTCAGACATCTGACTTCAGTAATCTGTTCAAATACGGCAGTACGAGGAAAAGGTTGCTGCCATGTGGTCGACGTCTAGAAATTAGAAAGTAAAATGTGCACGGCATCTGATGGGCAATTTGCAACGGCCCTGGGGCTTTGGGCGAGGGCTGGTTGGGGTCAGGGTCGCATCTGACGAAGGGGTGGTTATTGGAAAATGACACATGCAGTGGGAGAAAGTGCTGGTTTAAGAGAGATAAGCAGGTGCTGTGATTATGTGCGTGCTGTCAGAACAGCGCACTTAGCACTGGGATGACAACATCACAAGGGCAACCAATCTCTGAACTGAGAGACTCCCCGCTTTAGAATCTAGCCTTGCCTAGACAACCTGACTGTCACTTTGATAATAAAATATCATTCAGAATTTCAACTAGCATGCACATTTCCCTTGTCAGATTAGTTCATCATTATTCAGGGAGTAAATTGACATCCTCTTCATTTAAATGATCATTTTTATTTATAAGTCTTAATAAAATTAAATTGTCTTTTTAGCAAAATTAGAACCATCTCACATATCCTCGTTTTAATTAGTTTTTTCTTCTCCTGATTCAACACATGAATTAGTTTGAACAGATTGAGTTTCACTATGTAGATGTGTTAAGCATGGACACATAGAAACATAGAAATTAGGTGCAGGAGTAGGCCATTCGGCCCTTCGAGCCTGCACCAACTTCATTCTGCTCAATTGTCCAAGTCCAAGTCTGAATCCTAGGCTGGGAATCGAACATGTGAATCGTACGGGTATGGGATGGGCGATTAACATCGACACCTTTTACGAGGATGTTGCCGGGACACGCGGGCCTGAGCTACAGGGAGAGGTTGAGCAGGCTAGGGTTTTATTCCTTGGAGTGCAGGTGGATGAGGGGCGATCTTATAGAGGTGTATAAAATCATGAGTGGTACGGATAGGGTGATTGCGCAGAGTATTTTACCCAGAGTAGGGAAATCGAGAACCGGAGGACAAAGGTTTCAGATAACGGGGGAAAGATTTAATAGAAGCCTGAGGGGCAACTTTTTACAGAAAGGGTGGTGGATGTATGGAACGAGCTGCCGGAGGAGGTAGTTGAGGCAGGGACTATTGCCACATTTAGACAGGTACATGGATAGGACAGGTTTAGAGCAAGAGTTCCCAACCTATTCCGTCCCGTTTACCCCCGGCAACTTTAATAGCACATAACAATGTTATTTCACTTATTTATGAACAACGGTGGCCGATTGGGAAAGGGGGAGATGCAGTGAGACCTGGGTGTCATGGTACACCAGTCATTGAAGGTAGGCATGCAGGTGCAGCAGGCAGTAAAGAAAGCGAATGGTATGTTAGCTTTCATTGCAAAAGGATTTGAGTATAGGAGCAGAGAGGTTCTACTGCAGTTGTACAGGGTCTTGGTGAGACCACAACTGGAGTATTGCGTACAGTTTTGGTCTCCAAATCTGAGGAAGGACATTATTGCCATAGAGGGAGTGCAGAGACGGTTCACCAGACTGATTCCTGGGATGTCAGGACTGTCTTATGAAGAAAGACTGGATAGACTTGGTTTATACTCTCTAGAATTTAGAAGATTGAGAGGGGATCTTATAGAAACTTACAAAATTCTTAAGGGGTTGGACAGGCTAGATGCAGGAAGATTGTTCCCGATGTTAGGGAAGTCCAGGACAAGGGGTCACAGCCTAAGGATAAAGGGGAAATTCTTTAAAACCGAGATGAGAAGAAACTTTTTCACACAGAGAGTGGTGAATCTCTGGAACTCTCTGCCACAGAGGGTAGTTGAGGCCAGTTCATTGGCTATATTTAAGAGGGAGTTAGATGTGGCCCTTGTGGCTAAGGGGATCAGGGGGTATGGAGAGAAGGCAGGTACGGGATACTGAGTTGGATGATCAGCCATGATCATATTGAATGGCGGTGCAGGCTCGAAGGGCCGAATGGCCTACTCCTGCACCTAATTTCTATGTTTCTATGTTTCTAACTAATGATGAACAGATACCGGTCTACCAGACACAGTCAGTCAGTGAGAAACAATATGTACAAATCCAGAATCAACACATTTACCCCCTGGGTAGGTGTAATTATCCCCTGGGGGGTACATTTACCCCAGGTTGGGAACCCTTGGTTTAGAGGGATATGGGCCCAACGCAGGCAGGTGGGACAGTGTAGATGGGACATGTCGGCCGGTGTGGGCGAGCTACCTGTTACACCTGCGTATTAGCTTTTCTTTTAATCATGCATCTCAGACTTCTGTAACCTCTTGTTATTTAGAAAACATACAGCTGCTGAAATGGAAATTGTACATTTGTATCAATCCGAAATACAATTGGCAGAGATTTAACGACCGCATAGAAAAGTCCCACATTGATCGGGCTCCAGTATTTGGAGAATAATTTAGTATCTGCGTCATGTTTGCTGTGTTGTGGGTAATGTGTCTTCTACACATGAAGAAATTGGTGCAATAAGCTCACTGTTTAAAAACCCAACTCCACACAACACTACCCTATCTACTTGTTAAATTTCGACCATAAAATGGAGATAGATTTCTGCACAGCTCCACAGACTATCATTAGCCATCGAACGCTGACAGTATAGTCTCTACTGAAACATTAAAGAGCTGATTCAATTAGAACACTCGCGTTTTACTCTGGGGACACAGGTTAAATTTGTCTTAAGATGAAGGATACAAAATCATCTCATTCTGCTGGTTGTAAGATTGTTCTGTGAATCGATCCGGGCCAAAAGCTGCAATCACCGACCTTGAGGCCATTCATTCTGCAGCGTGCCACTGTGTCAAACATGCATAGGAAGGAACTGCAGATGCCGGTTTAAACCGAAGATAGACGCAAACTGCGAGACTAACTCAATGGATCAGGCAGCATCTCTGGAGAAAAGGAGTAGGTGACGTTTCGGGTCGAGACCAGTATTTGATATGGGGACAGATATGAAGAACAGGGTGGTGCAATGGCTGGGGATGTGCTTACACCTTGCTGGTATATTTGGTTGCAGTTATATACAACAAATACAGCACATACTTGGTATTAAGACCTAATTTGACATGGGAACCTCAGGTGGACTCCCTGAGGTAAGGATGTCTCACTGCCTGTTGTTTGGAGACAGACCAGGCTGCAGACCCTATTAATGTTACAATCAGTATTGGTATGAAGCAAGCTGACATCAAACCAATGGAGTGTGAAGCCATTGTTTTGTCCTGGATTGTCACCAGGCCAATCTAATGGGGTGACATCTGAGGTTTGGATCAGCCCACAAACCAATGGTCAGAAATGTATCGTCCATGTTCCTGAGGGATTAGATTAGACTAATCGTTGTACATGAGATAGAATCACAGCCATACAGTATGGAAACAGGCCCTTCAGCCCAACATGCCCTAGCTACACTAGCCCCACCTGCCTTAGTTGTAGGCTGTCCACTGTACCTCAGTACATGTGATAGTAAACTGCTGAAACTATTGTCTATTCTGAAGAATGGTCTGGACTCGACACGTCACCCACCCCATCTATCCATACTGCCTATCCCGCTGAGTTACTCCAGTACTTTTGTGCCTGTCTTCGGTTTAAACCAGCATCTGCAGTTCCTTCCTACAACTAATAGATACAGTGTTCATTTAGTGCGTTCTGATTTGTAATTATTGGTAGGTTGTCACGGAGGCACCACAGGATAATGTCCTAGTCTGTCAATGATGTGAGACACGCTGCAACAAGACATACTTGGCAGGTTAACTGTGCATATAAACCGTTACATCCACGGGACCCACAGTTGCTGCTGATGAATCACTGCATCTTGCAGCACAGAAACTGTCCAGACTTCTCAGACGAATAATGTCATGCTCTGTTGGCACTGTCAGGGTTACTCGTTTGGATACAAGGCTTGCACGATATCTTGCAGAGTCACGTTGTAAGGCAGAGTGAATTTTGGCAAGCTGCTCCAGGCTACACTTATCAGCACTGAGAGAGTAGCGATAGATGATTTTGATCTGTGCTTACAAATAACAGGACAGAGAGTTCTATTTTAATAGGATCCCATCACTTGCTTTCTTGAAGCTTGTATCATTCTGCCTCCGAACACCATTCCCTTACAGTAGAAATGGTTGCAGGAATTGGCCATTTGGCCATCGACGTGGGCAAGTTGGGCCGAAGGGGCCTGTTTCAACGCTGGAAACAGAGAAACATAGATACATAGAAAATAGGTGCAGGAGTAGAGGCCATTCGGCCCTTCGAGCCTGCACCGCCATTCAATATGATCATGGCTGATCATCCAACTCAGTATCCTGTACCTGCAATCTCTCCATACCCCCTGATCCCTTTAGCCACAAGGGCCACATCTAACTCCCTCTTAAATACAGCCAATGAACTGTGGCCTCAACTACCTTCTGTGGCAGAGAATTCCACAGATTCACCACTCTCTGTGTGAAAAATGTTTTCCTCATCTCGGTCCTAAAAGACTTCCCCCTTATCCTTAAACTGTGACCCTTTGTTCTGGACTTCCCCAACATCGGGAACAATCTTCCTGTATCTAGCCTGTCCAACCCCAACATCGGGAACAAAAAATCTTCAGCTGCATCTAGCCTGTCCAACCCCTTAACTGATCGGGGGCGGGGTGGGTTTTGTAAGCCCGAAGGCTGGGGGATGGGAGGATACAGCAAGGACCCCCCTGGGAGAATCGATGTTTCTAAAATTCTAGCGACTCTGTAACTATCTCAAGGCTTCCAAGTACTTAGCATGTTTCACTGAGAACTCATCTCATTCTCCTAAACTACCATAGGATGCCACAGGGACACCAGCCCCCCCCTATACCTCCTCCCTCGACTCAAGATTCACGAGTGTTTTATTGGTTATATGTACCAGATAGAACGATGACATTCTTATTTGCAGCAGCACAACAGAATATGTAAATACAGTACGCTGAAAACAATATGATACACGAGAGAGACACCACACACACAGACACAAACATATATAATATATATATATATACACACACATATACACATGTACTCAAAAAACAAACAATCGCAGTGCAATAATAATAACTATAATAATAATAATAGTCCACTATAGTTCAGAGCTTATTTGAGGTTTTAGTGTTTAATAGCCTGATGGCTGCAGGGAAGAAGCTGTTTCTGAACCTGGACGTTACCATTTTCAGGCTCCTGTACCTTCTTCCCAATGGGAGGGGCGAGATGAGTGTGTGGCCAGGATGGTGTGGGTCTCTGATGATGCTGGCTGCCTTTTTGAGGCAGCGACTGCGATATATTACTTCGATGGTGGGGAGGTCAGAGCCGGTGATGGACTGGGCAGCGGTCACAACCTTTTGCAGTCTTTTCCGCCCCTGGACATTCAAGTTGCCGATGCAACCAGTCAATATGCTCTCTACTGTACACTCTGTCCCAGGACCCCGACAGTCTTTCCAGGTGAGGCAGAGGTTCACTTGCACCTCCTCCAACCTCATCTACAGTATCTGCTGTTCCAGATGTGGACTCCTGTACATCAGCAAGACCAAGCGCAGGCTTGGCGATCGCTTTGCTGAACACCTCTGCTCAGTCCGCCTAAACCTACCTGATCTCCCGGTTGCTAAACACTTTAAGTCCCCCTCCCGTTCTGTCCCCACACTGACCGTTCTGTCCTGGGCCTCCTCCACTGTCAGAGTGAGGCCCAGCACACATTGGAGCAACAGCACCTCACATTGCGCTCGGGCAGCTCACACCCCAGCGGTATGAACATTGACTTCTCTAACTTTAAGGAACTCTTGCTTTCCCTCTCTCTCTCCCCCCCCCCCCACTTCCTGGTTCTCCGACCAGTCTGACTGTCCTCATTTGCATTTTATCTCTGTTTGCTTTGTTGTTTCCTTCTCCTAGCTAACAATGATCTATTCTACATTTCCCTTTATCTCCATCCCCTTTGTCTCCTTTTCACACCTTACACTTCCTTATCTCTGTAACTCCCTCTCCCCTGACTCTCAGTCTGAAGAAGGGTTTAGACCTGAGACATCACCCATTCCTTCTCTCCAGAGATGCTGCCCGTCCCACTGAGTTACTCCAGCATTTAGTGTCTACCATCGGATTCAGTCCCTGCTTGCTCAAACTCTCCTCAAATAGCAAACATGCCATCCCTGGAACCCGTCTGGTGAATCTTTGCTGCACTCTCTCCATGGACAATACATCCTTTTTCATGTAAGGAGGGCAAAACTGAACACCGATCCGAAACATCCTCTGTCCATCCCCTCCACAGATGCTGCCTGACCTGCTGTGTTTCTCTAGCATTTTTTTTTTGCTCACCATTTTGCTCACCAATATCAGAAGAAGGGTCCCGACTCGAAACGTCATGCATTATTTTTCTCTAGAGATGCTGCCTGACCCACTGAGTTACTCAGGCATTTATCATTGGTAGTGAATACATTGCAAACCACCCTTTACCAACCCACAAGAGCAATATAAACCCTGAACTGTTGGATAAATGCAAAATGAGACATTAATTTTCATCATAGAGGGAAATCATTCTTTGACTTTCTCTGATGAGATCCGATCAGAGTATCAGAGTAAGTCCATTTATGCTATTTTGTCAGTTAAATGAGTAGGAAATGCTTGCTTGACTTTTATGAAATCAATCCGTGACTCACAAACTTGATGCTCAGCTGGGTTTAGTAGTTTATATCCAACCACAATTTACTAGAACATTGTGATTGGAAGCAAACTAAACTCTGCTGAGCGCTCCATTGCGGTTCCCACAGCTTCTTTGTCAATGAAATGAAATCATATATTCTGCAAAATAACCACGCTTACTAATATCGAAGAAAACTGGCTCGAAATTAGACTTGACATTGCACAGAAAAGTGCATTGAGAGATACAAGGTCGAAACAGGCCTTTGGGCCCACTGAATCCCTGCCGGCCTTAAACCCCTCTTTATTTACCCCCCCACCCCATTTATTCACCTCACCGTTCTATCAAGTCTCCCAGATCCCACCAGCCATCTGCACACCCTCACCGCTCCAGAGACCCTGGTTCGATCCTGACTATGAATGCTGTAGTCAGGGTTGAGCCTGAGTCCCTGGCGCTGTGAGGCAGCAACTCTACCGTTGTGCCACCGTGCCGCCCCATGCTGCTGCACGCAGTCATCATGTTATCATGCGTACATCAGCTGACATCTTTGGCTCTCTCTCGCTCTTCTTCATAGGTCTATTGACTGCACACCTCCTCTTGATGGACTGTGAAGGAAGAGGTGATCACTGCCAGATCTTAGTAACTTCAACAGAGCCAACAGGCAGTGCACAGAACTCCAGAGACCTATCAGGTGATTACCCGTGTAAATCAGTATGTTAAACAACAACCAAAGATAGAGACAAAATGCTGGAGTAACTCAGTGGGTCAGGCAGCATCTCTGGAGAGAAGGAAAGGGGGACATTTTGGGTCAAGACCCTTCTTCAGACTGGAGTACAACCTCTGATGAAGGGACTTGACCCGAAATGTCACCTGTTCCTTTTCTCCAGAGACTGAGTAACTCCAGCACTCTGTGTCTGTCTTTGGAGTACGATCTATAGTTTTAGTATATTCATCACAAACAATGGGAAGGAGGAAAATCTGGCAGCAAACTGGCAAAGAGATGTGTTAAAGAGCCCCTGATGCAATATTGATGTGTGAGTCACTGTGACTGCCAGCCTCGTTTTTCATTGCCTGGCATGCAGGCAGAAGCAATAGTGCGTGGCTCCTTGGAGATTGCAGCACGGCTGGTACCTATCTCACAGGGCAAGATGCTGTACTGTCGGCCAGGCTGATTGGCCTGAACCTTGCAAAGGCACTGACCCACTTGCTGCAGGGCATTCGATTAGAACAGTCGATTTCATTGGTGTTGACTAAACACACTTGAGATTCTTTGGTTCCCATTTTCTAGATGCCCCTCCCCCCCCCCAGCTGTCACAGAGAGAGGTTGCAAGGGTCACCGTTTAAGAATAAGGGGAGGGCCATTTTCAGACTGAGATGAGGAAAATCTGTGGAACTTGTGAATCTGTGGAAATCTCTGTCACATAAGGCAGTGGGGGCCAATTCACTGGATGTTTTCAAGAGAGAGTTAGATGGAACTCTTAGGGCTAAAGGAATCAAGGGATATGAGGAAAAGGCAGGTACGGGATACTGAGTTGGATGATCAGCCATGATCATATTGAATGGCGGTGCTGGCTCGATGGGCCGAATGGCCTACTCCTGCACCTATGTTTCTATGTTTACATATTCACATATTCTGTTGTGCTGCAGCCAGTAGGAATTTCATTGTCACATCCGGGACACATGACAATAAAACGCTCTTGACTCTTGGAAACTGCGTATCTTACCATCACGTTTAGCATGGACATTGTGGGCCGAATGGCCTGTTCCTGTGTTGTACTGTTTTATGTTGTAGGCACATGATTTATCATCACAGTAAGTGGCACGATGCAGATTTCTCCCCCCCACCCCCATTAGATGAAGGTTGAACATAAGACTTTCTACGATTATCTCAGCCAACAGAGGCTGAATTTAAATTAAATCTCACAAATAATTTCTGACAACCAACCTCCCCCTCAAAGCAATCTGCAGGCTGTGTCTACCATCTCACGTTGTGGTGCCAAGGAATGTTGCTTCATTAGATGCTCCAGAAACACATACTTGGAGATCTGTCTGGTTGCCCCAGATGGTGTCCTGGTGGCGCGCTCTTTATGTTTGGCACAGCTTCTGTCAATCTGTGCCTTGCACAGCAGATGGACTGTCTGCACTGCTTTAGATAATACTGCTGGTTTACAGTGATTGCTGGTGCAAGGTAGCCCAGAGTACAACTGTAGATTGTGTTGTGTGATGGGATGCCTTAATCAATATGAGGATGGAGAGATTACACCACAGGCTGATAAAGTATGGGGCACGGTGGTAGAGTTGCTGCCTCACAGCGGCAGAGACCCGGGTCCCATCCTGACTACGGGTGCTGTCTGTACAGAGTTTGTACATTCTCCCTGTGACCGTGTGGGTTTTCTCCAGGCGCTCCGGTTTCCTCCCACACTCCAAAGATGTACAGGTTTTAGGTTAATTGGCTTCAGTAAAATCATAAATTGTCCGTAATGTGTGTGGGATAGTGCTAGTGTACGGGGATCACTGGTCGGCACGGACTCAGTGGGCCGAAGGGCCTGTTTCAGCGCTGTATCTCTAGAATAAAATGAAGTCTAAAAGAAGAAAACAAAGCCACCTTGAAGAACTGTAAAATGCTCATTGACTTTTTAAAATCTTTGGTCCCACGACTGCTCAAAGTGCAGAGGCAGCAGTTTGCAGAAGGTTGAAGCCATCAATTAGGAGCAGAGAGAGCCCATTCGTAAGTGGTGGAAGGAGTAGACCACCTTACTAAAGCCCAAGCACCTGCCTCCATGCACCTCCTTCCCAATGTGTGCAAGGAGCTATGGTTCCCACTTCAGCCTCATCAGCCATCTCAGTATCTACAAAGTGCTGGAGTAACTCAGCGGGTCAGGCAGCATCTCTACAGGTTAAGGATGGATGAGGTTTCACGATTGCACTCGAGTTGAAGCAAGTCACCCTCGATATCCCAGGCACCGCTTCAGAAGCCAGGACAATCAAGGCTGGGTGGAAGGCTGCCTGGATCCCAACTCTTCTGACTATTATAATGTGACAATATGAAGAAAGAGGGAGAAAGTAAGTCTCATTCGGTGACTTCCTCTCCCCAACCATCTCTGCTTCTGGGAAAATGCTGGACTGGACTTAGGAAAAATCAAACCCTCTCTCTCTCTCTGAACGTAAGAATATTTCCAGTGCCACCCCTCATTGGAACCCAAGGGAGGTTTCTTGTGCAGAAGAGAGAGGTGATCAATGCCAAGCTTATTGGAGTGTGTCTTTGTACTGCTTGAAGAAGGCAATGTTAGGCTCACTGAAAAATAGTTAACTTGGTTAAAACCACTAACCCCTTGTGTAAGAAGGAACTGCAGATGCTGGTTTAAACCGAAGATAGACACAAAATGCTGGAGTAACTCAGCGGGACAGGCAGCATCTCTGGAGAGAAGGAATAGGTGATGTTTTGGGTCGAGTCCCTTCTTCAGAAAACCTCTCTTTCCATTGATTTGGTTATGCGTCTCACAGGGAGTTGTGAGTCTGTGGAATTCTCTGCCTCAGATGGCGGTGGAGGCCGGTTCTCTGGATATTTTCAATAGAGAGCTAGATAGGGCTCTTAAAGATAGCGGGGTCAGGGGATATGGGGAGAAGGCAGGAACGGGGTACTGATTGAGGATGATCAGCCATGATCACATTGAATGGCGGTGCTGGCTCGAAGGGCTGAATGGCCTCTACTCCTGCACCTATTGTCTCTTGTCTATTGCGTCTTTAGTCCCAACACGTTGTCATGGCACAGTTTGCAAACAGCCACCTGTTGTACAACTCTGGTTATTTGAACAAACACATACTGTAGGTATCCATGATAATGGCTAATTACATTGATTTTCAAGTAATAACAGCTTGAAAAATCCTGCACTTCAGATAATCTTCTATTTTAAGGAAATGCCAGCAAGCGATCGTACAACAAAAAATTAAAAGTGTCATTAAAGTTTCCTGATAAGTAAACCTTGTGTTTAAGAGGTTGTTCAACAACAAGTTGTATTTATATCACACAACATGCACGAGGTCTCCGCAGGAGTCCTGTTTTGTAAATGTCACACTGGGATATAACCAGGCAAGGGAGCTTGTGTACAAAATCACGGATGTAATGCTGAGGCTCTGTAAGGCTCTGGGTCAGGCCGCATATGCGTACACAGTTTTGGTCTCCAAATCTGAGGAAGGACATTATTGCCATAGAGGGAGTGCAGAGAAGGTTCACCAGACTGATTCCTGGGATGTCAGGACTGTCTTATGAAGAAAGACTGGATAGACTTGGTTTATACTCTCTAGAATTTAGGAGATTGAGAGGGGATCTTATAGAAACTTACAAAATTCTTAAGGGGTTGGACAGGCTAGATGCAGGAAGATTGTTCCCGATGTTGGGGAAGTCCAGGACAAGGGGTCACAGCTTAAGGATAAGGGGGAAATCCTTTTAGGACCGAGATGAGAAAAACTTTTTTCACACAGAGAGTGGTGAATCTCTGGAATTCTCTGCCACAGAGGGTAGTTGAGGCCAGTTCAATGGCTATATTTAAGAGGGAGTTAGATGTGGCCCTTGTGGCTAAAGGGATCAGGGGGTATGGAGAGAATGCAGGTACAGGATACTGAGTTGGATGATCAGCCATGATCATATTGAATGGCGGTGCAGGCTCGAAGGGCCGAATGGCCTACTCCTGCACCTAATTTCTATGTTTCTATGTTTCTATGTGGAGTATTGTGAGCAGTTTTGGGCACCATATCCGAGGAAGGATGTGCTGGCCCCAGAGGAGGTCTGAGGAATGAGTTTGTTAACATATGATGAGCGTATGAACATATGATAACATATGATGGTACCCTGGGAGAAAGATTCTGACTGTCAACCTTATCTATCCCTCTCATAATTTTACATAGGTTTATCAGGTCTCCTCTCAGCCTCTCCTTGCAGCTCATATCCACTATCCTCTGATTCCACTAGAAAATAACTGATTTTAGTTTAGCTTAGTTTGGAGATACAGCACTGAAACAGGCCCTTCGGCCCACCGGGTCTGTGCCAACTAGCGATCCCTGTACATTAACACAATCCTACACACACTCGGGACAGTTTACACATACACCAACCCAATTAACCTACAAACCTGTACGTCTTTGGAGTGCATGAGGAAGCCGAAGATCTCAGAGAAAACCCATGCAGGTCACGGGGAGAACATACGAACTCCATACAGACTGCACCCGTGGTCGGGATCGAAGCCAGGTCTCTGGCGTTGCAAGTGCTGTAAGGCAGCAACTCTACCGCTGCACCACCGTGCCACCCTTCATTTGCAGATGAAGCCCTCTGTGATAGCTGCACCACACAGCTGAATCTCTGGGCTTGCGTTGTCAAATATAATGGTATGCTGCAACTAAAGATCCAATTATAATCTTTACAAGACAATCATATTGGTATTAATAAACTTGTTGGCAAATTATGCAAATTGGACCTGACTAATGCTGCAAAATATAGCTGGTCAAAGCTATGTCAAACTTCAGAAGCCTCTGGTTAAATAAGAGATTAAACAGTTTTGCTTACAGCAGCAGATGCGGGAAAACTAGCAGGAAGATCAGTTAAAACATTTTCAAAATGAAACAGATAAATATCTGGTTGAAATGTGTAGCAATGATTGGGGATTATTGGCAAATCCCTGAAAATGAACATGTGGACCACTGTACACAATCAACCTGAGTCCGCTCATTGTCATTGCAAACATGGTAAACCCGCCTGCACTCAACTACTAGTTCCGGTTTTTAGTTTAGATATATAGCACGGAAACAGGCCCTTCAGCCCATCTATTTCGTTGTCTCTGTACTGTACACTGACAATGACAATTAAAATTGAATCTGAATCTGAATCTGAATCTAGTCCACACCGACCAGCGATCCCCACACACTAACACTATCCTACACACACATGGGGCAATTTACACATGCACCAACCCAATTAACCACAGTACAAACCTGGACGTCTTTGAAGTGCGGGGAGAAACCAAAGATCTCGGAGAAAACCCCACGCAGATCACAGGGAGAACGTGCAAACTCCGTACAGACAGCAGTCGGGATTGAGCCCGGGTCTCTGGAGCTGTGAGTGCTGTAAGGCCACAACTCTCCCGCTGCACCACCGCTACTCACTATTGCTACATACATTAACCAGGGCCTGGATATCACAGGTGGATCGTTACATTTAAACATGCCCTGCCACAATTTATGGGCAAGTGCATTGTGATTGCCAAGACCTGTGAACACTGGGCTACAGAAGGGGCCATTAAATAGAGTCATGCATAGACCTATACAGTCATTGACCCATAGAACCATAATGTCATAGACCATAGAGCACAGCAACAGGCCCTGTGGCCCAGATTGCCCACATCAACCAAGGTGCCCCACCTACACTAGTCCCATCAGTCCCTTTAAACCTTTCCTATCCATGTAGCTGTCCAAATGTTACTTAAATATTATAGTTTCTGCATTAATTACCTCCTCCAGCAGCTCATCCCATACACCCACTGCCCTCTATTTGAAAAGGTTGCACTCAGATTCCTATTAAATCTTTCCCCCTCTCATAAACCTGTGTCCTCTCTGGTTCTTGATCCCCCACTCTGGGAAAAAAACTGTATGCATTTACCCTATCAATTCCCCATCCAGATCTCATACATCTCTATAAGATCACCTCTCATACTCCCGCACTCCAAGGAATACAGTCAGCCTGCCCAACCTCTCCCTGTGGCTCAGGCCATCAGGTCCGGCCAACCATCCAATCGCCCGAGCTAGGTTTGGTGAAGAAAGGGTCTCAACCCAAAACGTCACCTCCAGAAATATTCTCCAGAAATGCTGCCTGACCCGCTGAGTTACTCCAGCACTCTGTGAAACGTCACCTATCCATGTTCTCCACAGATGCTGCCTGACCCGCTGAGTCACCCCAGCACTCTGTGTTCTTTAGTGTTGGTGATGGTAGGAATTAGTTGAATGAGTTTAAGTCTATGTTTGAGTTAGATTTCCCATGATGAAAGACATTAGTTTATGTAGTCATAGTGATACAGTGTGAAAACAGGCCCTTCGACCCAACTTGCCCATACTGACCAACATGTCCCAGCTACTCTAGTCCCACCTGCCCACGTTTGGTCCATATCCCTCCAAACCTGTCCTATCCATGTACCTGTCTAATTGTTTCTTAAAAGTTGCATTAGTCCCTGCCTCAGCTACCTCCTCCGGCAGCTCGTTCTATGCACCCATCCCACTTTATGTGATTAAGTTACCCCTCAGGTCCTTATTAAGTACTGTATTTCCCTCTTCACCTTAAACCTATGTCCCCTGGTTCTTGATTCACAGAAGAAAGGATCTCAACCTAAAATGTCACCTAGCCATCTTCTCCAGAGATGCTGCCTGACCTGCTGAGTTACTCCAGCACTTTGTGTATTTAAGTGTTGGTGGTGGTAGGAATGAGATGAATGAGTTTAAGACAATATTTGGGTTGATGCCCTGTGATGAAAGGCATCAGTTTTTGGAGTTCAAACATATGTCCTTCAGTCTTTGAGGATCAGTCTCTCAATAGTCAAAGCTGATAGGTTGACTTTCTTGGCTGTCCTAGTGGGATGTTCCATAACAACAAACGTGGCGTTCAAGTTCACGGCATGGATCCATCCAACAAATGATTTGGAAAGTTGATGTTTATATTCGCCCTAAAGAGACTGCGATTTGCCAGAACTAATCAAGAATAATCATTGTAAATAAGCTCTGTGAACAGTTTACTTTAGTTTAGTTTGCAGATACAGGCCCTTTGGCCCACCAAGTTCACACCGACCAGCGATCCCAGCACATTAACACTATCCTACACACACTAGGGACAGTTTACACTTATATCAAACCAATTAACCTGCAAACCTGTACGTCTTTGGAGTTTGGGAGGAAACTGAAGATCTCGGAGAAAACCCACGTGGTCACGGGGAGAACGTACAAACTCCGTACAGACAGCACCCGTAGTCAGGATCGAACAAGGGTCTTTGGTGCTGCAAGCGCTGTAAGGCAACAACTCGACCGCTGCGCCACCGTGCCGCCCGTTGCTGCAGAATGAGTTAGTTTTCAGAAAGAATTCTGGCCCAAGTATGCATTCAGTGTTGCAATCAGCCAGCAACATCCTGCTGCTCTCTGCTCTACGCTTTGATTGATGCCTGGTATAACTCAACAGGAAAGGTAATCTGGAAGACATAGCGTATCTGCTTTGTGAATAATTAATCAATCTGTGGAACACACATCCATTACAGTCAGGTCCTGTTGCAATTCAATGGCCGTAATCCCTCTGCAAACAATGTCATCTTGATAACAGTGCAGCATGCCAGAGATACATTTGAACCCGGGACCACAGAGATGTGAGTTGGACAATTCTGACATTTTTGTTTTGAAAATATCTTTAAGGGGGAGAGGAGTGATGAGGAATAAGGAGAAAGAAAAAACAGACAAGAATAAAGAGAAGAAGTGATTCGCTTTGCCAGTTTTGGGATGCAAGGACCTTACCAACAATCACACACTGACCTAGGTCCGGTTCACCATCGGGGAACTTGGCATCACGTTTAGCATGGGCATTGTGGGCAGAAGGGCCTCATCCTGGGCTGTACTGTTCTATGTTTTATTGGCAGAACCACATCATTAGCATCACCCCACAAAGTCTCGATTCAAGCGGTGCTAATTTAGCTTCCTGCTTTCCAATTAATGTATCCAAAATTTACCTCCAACCTTCTTTGAAGGTGTTGGGCAGATTTTCAATTCATCATCAACATCTGTCGGAAGGAACTGCAGACGCTGCTTGAAACTGAAGATAGACACAGAGTGCTGGAGTAACTCAGCGGGACAGGCAGCAGCATCTCTGGAGAGAAGGAATGGGTGACGTTTCGGGTCGAGACCCTTCAGAAACAGGAGTCGACCCTTCTTCAGAAGAATCTCGACCCAAAACATCACCCATTCCTTCTCGTTCAAGAAGGAACTCTAGATGCTGCCTGTCCCACTGAGCTTCTCTACCCATTCCTTCTCTCCAGAGATGCTGCCTGTCCCACTGAGTTACTTAAGCTTGTCCGCCACTTACAGCTTGGGATCTTCACAAAGATTGCACAATGCAAAATCACTGGCAAGGTAAGGAAAAGCAACGTCAAATAATTGTAGCTCGGTTTAGATGGGTGTGCTGTATTCTTTTATGCCTTGGGTGGATGTCTCAATACATTGCAGGCACCTCTGACAAAGTAGCACCCCCCTTCCCCCCTCCAAGATGCAGTAGCATTGTTGATATTATTAGGCGTTGATCAAAGGATAAATGTGACACTCATCCACCATGGGGGTGAACACTATCAATGTGGTATTACGGAGGCAGGAGGTTATAAAGGCACAGCATTGTTAACGTATAACAAAGTGTTCAACAGTGATTGCAGCATCAACCTGTTGCACCCAGCCACATCCTGCCTGTTAGCAATAAATCAGAGGGTGCAGCAGATGCATAGTAGATGAGACACCTTGATCCTGAGTCAATACTTCAGGCCAAATCACATCAGCAGGACAGATTGGAACAAACGTAATGGACATGGACAAGACGGGTGTGTTGGTCGTGTTCGCGGAGTGATGAGTTACTCAAAGTGAGGGCATTTGGAGCAACAACTCAAAAGCCATTCAGCAGAGAATCTGTAATAGCCTCACAGTGCCAGAGACCTGGGTTCGATCCTGACTACGGGTGCTGTCTGTACGGAGTTTGTACGTTCTCCCCATGACCTGTGTGGGTTTCCTCCCACACTCCAAAGACGTGCGGGTTTGTAGGTTAATTGGCTTGGTATAATTGTAAATTGGCCCTAGTGTGTGTAGGATAGTGTTAGTGTGCGGGGATTGCAGGTTGGCGCAGACTCGGTGGGCCGAAGGGCATGTTTCCGCACTGTATCTCTGAACTAAACTAATCTGCTGTGGGTTTAGCCGTGCGCTGCAGTGGAGGGTTGAGGTGTAGGAGTCAAATCACATCATTTGTATTTACATTTGTGTTCAGCTCAGCTCCACTCAGCTCGGGCAAACCTGCAATCATCTCAGAGTGTGGTGTTCGACTCAAATGTCAAAGTACAGAAAGGGAAGCTGCAGTATGTTGAATGTTCCTTCTGAAGTGTACAAAACGCGGGGACGATTGGCAGAGCATGTTGCCCCTGCTGGAGGCACTCTTGTGTAACGCACCATGGGGCGATCCAGAGCCATCACCTCCCTCCACAATTACAAGCAATCTCTGTCTCTTTGATGTGCCACTCAATGAACAAACCTTTTCCCAGAGTGGTTTGTTCTGCTCGTCTAAGCCCCGTGGAGCTGCAGGAATGTTTAGCCTGTAAACCCCCCCCCTTCCTCCCACCAGCCCGCCTTCACTCTCACGCTCAGACCCTTTGATAAAGGAACTGGGCACCCGGGGCCAGCAGCATCCCAGGTTGAGAGCAGCAGGGTAGACTGGAATAACAGGAGGATTGAGTGAGATAAGGATGTTGCCCGCTATTATAATCCATCCCTCAGACCAAACACTGTGTGTTAACGTGCGGCCTGGTCGTGGAACATCCAGCGCTGCTCCCTCACAGTGACCCCGGCTCCTTCCTGACCTGTGCTGCTGTCTGTGTGGAGTTTGCACGTTGCCTTTCTCAGCGTGTGGATTTTCTCCAGTTTCCCCGGTTATCCTGAGGTGCGGAGGAGGTAGTTGAAGCAGGTACTGGCACAACGTTGAAGAAGCATCGAGACAAGTACATGGATAGGATAGGTTTAGAGGGATATGGGCCAAATGCAGGCAGGTGGGACTATTGTAGGTGGGGCATGTAGATCGGCGTGGACAGGTTCGGGCCAAAGGGCCTGTTTCCACGCTCCTGAAGATGAATCACTTTTATTTACCCCTAATATGTAGGCGAGCTGGCAGATATTGGAGGGAATTGATAGGAAGTTAGGGAGAAGAAATGGGATTAATGTTAGACTGTGTAAATGGCGGGCCTGTGATCAGTGATGTTCTGCATTGATCACTGTGCTGGGACCTCTGTTGTTTGTGATATAGAACTGAGTATAGAAGTTGGGATGTAATGTTAAAATTGTACAAGGCATTGGTGAGGCCAATTCTGGAGTATGGTGTACAATTTTGGTCGCCTAATTATAGGAAGGATGTCAACAAAATAGAGAGAGTACAGAGGAGATTTACTAGAATGTTGCCTGGGTTTCAGCAACTAAGTTACAGAGAAAGGTTGAACAAGTTAGGGCTTTATTCTTTGGAGTGCAGAAGGTTAAGGGGGGACTTGATAGAGGTTTTTTAAAATGATG
The DNA here is from genome assembly GCF_028641065.1 of Leucoraja erinaceus. NCBI lineage: Eukaryota > Metazoa > Chordata > Chondrichthyes > Rajiformes > Rajidae > Leucoraja > Leucoraja erinaceus. The sequence continues at coordinate 1,384,684 of NC_073406.1, read as the reverse complement.
AGAGGGATAGACAGAGTTGACGTGGAAAAGCTTTTCCCACTGAGAGTAGGGAAGATTCAAACAAGGGGACATGACTTGAGAATTAAGGGACTGAAGTTTAGGGGTAACATGAGGGGGAACTTCTTTACTCATCGAGAGTGGTAGCTGTGTGGAATGAGCTTCCAGTGAAGGTGGTGGAGGCAGGTTCGTTTTTATCATTTAAAAATAAATTGGATAGTTATATGGATGGAAAGGGAATGGAGGGTTATGGTCTGAGCGCAGGTATATGGGACTAGGGGAGATTATGTGTTCGGCACGGACTAGAAGGGTCGAGATGGCCTGTTTCCGTGCTGTAATTGTTATATGGTTATATTATATGGTTATATGTAAACGACTTGGGTGTAAATGTAGATGGGCTGGTTAATACGTTTGTTGACGACACCTAAACTGGTGGAGTTGTGGACAGTTAAAGTACACAACGGGATATAGAGCTACACAAATGGGCAGAGAAATGGCAGATGACATTGAAGTCAAGCAAGTGTGAGGTGTTGCACTGGGAGATCGAATGGAAGGGAAAAGTATACAGTTAATGGCATTGATGAAAAGAGGGATCTTGGGAACCAAGTCCTTCAGTCCCTGAAAGTGGCAACTTAAGTAGATAAGGTGGTAAAGAACCTGTGGTCTGCTTGCTTTCGTTGGTTGGGGCATTTAGTATAAGAGTCAAGAAGTCAAGATGCAGCTTTCTAAAATGTTGTTAAGGCTGCATTTGGAATATTGAGTGCAGCTCTGGTTTCTTCAGTACAGGTAGGATGTGGAAGCTTTGGAGAGGGGGCAGATGAGGATAACTGCCTGGATTGGAAGCTATTAGCTATGAAGAGAGATTGGACAATCTTTGATTGGTTTCTCTGAATGGACACCTAATATAAGTATACAACGTGATGGTAGACAGCCAGAGACAAGTTCCCAGGGTGAAATGTCAAAGACAAGAGGGCATAGGTTGTGTAGAGAGTGGTGGGTGCGTGGATGGTGTGGGTGGTGGTCTATGGCTTTTAGATGGGTGTATGGAAATAGAGACAGATAGGTTCTTGATTAGTAAAGGCCTCAGAGGTCATGGGGAGAAGGCAGGAGAGTGGGGTTAGGAGGGAGAGATAGATCAGCCATAATTGAATGGTGGAGTAGACTTGATGGGCCGAATGGCCTAATTCTGCTCCTGTGACGTTACGATTGTATGCAGGGAATGAAGGGGTGTGGATCAGCCATGATCACACTGAATGGCGGTGCTGGCTCGAAGGGCCGAATGGCCTACTATTGCACCTATTATCTATTGTCAATTGGATCACGTGCAGGCAGAGGAGAGTAGTTGAACCTGACATGGTGCTAGCATGGACATTGTGGGCCAAAGGGCCTGTTCCTGCACTGTACGGTTCTGTGTTCCACGCTCCACAGTTTGGTTTTGTTTTTGTTTACCAAAAATAATTAAAATCAACAATTTACAAATGTGATAAGTACAGTACAAAAATACAACAAACCCACCACCAGAATACAAAATCATGCAAATATTTTTCAATATTGAATATTAAATCACAATTTCCCCATCCTCGTCAAGGATACATTCCACCCCCAGGGTGCCCGTGGACAGGGTGTAGTCCCTCTCTAATACCACCCGGACAAGGGGCGGGCAGCCGGCTCGGGCAGAGTCCTCCACCGCCTGGAGCCGTGACTAGCGGATGGCCAGCTTGGCCAGGCCCAGGAGCAACCCCAACCAGGACATCTTCAGCCCCACCCTCTCCCCTACGCACAGGGTGGCCAAAGATGAGGATATAACCATATAACCATATAACAATTACAGGACGGAAACAGGCCATCTCGGCCCTACAAGTCCATGCCGAACAAACTTTTTTTCCCCTTAGTCTCACCTGCCTGCACTCATACCATAACCCTCCATTCCCTTCTCATCCATATGCCTATCCAATTTATTTTTAAATGATACCAATTAACCTGCCTCCACCACTTCCACTGGGAGCTCATTCCACACCACCACCACTCTCTGCGTAAAGAAGTTCCCCCTCATATTACCCCTAAACATCTGTTCCTTAATTCTGAAGTCATGTCCTCTAGTTTGAATCTTCCCTATTCTCAAAGGGAAAAGCTTGTCCACATCAACTCTGTCTATCCCTCTCATCATTTTAAAGACCTCTATCAGGTCCCCCCTTAACCTTCTGCGCTCCAGAGAATAAAGACCTAACTTATTCAACCTATCTCTGTAATGGTGGGTGGGTGTGAAGATCAAGGAGCAGCCCCTTTAGATATTGGAACAGTGGCTGCAGACTCACACACTCCATATACACGTGGTACACAGACTCTTCCAGCCCGCACAGTAGCTCCTACGCTGCACAGTGGGTCAGTTCCACGTGTGCTGGATATGTCCAGCAGTGAGCCGGGCCGCCAGCACTGTGAGGAGGGGAAGTACTAAATGCCTCGCAGACACCTGCAGTAATTGTAGCTGGCGGCTGCTGGGGCTTGGAACACTTATCGAGCTAAAACTCAGCTTGTGGGGTCGTTTATAGAGCTCTTCCTGTCTTCAGTGGAGCCAGGCTTCAGAAACACCACAGCCATGCTGAGGCAGAGTGCTGACATATCCTTCAGATGAAGGCTTTGCAATTATAGATAAACTATTTTCATCAGCAGGAGCTTTGCTGACTAGTGGACGCAGGTTTCAGATAATTGGCTAGAAGAACAGCAGGTAGTGCTTCAGGGGAGGAATTGGAGGAAATTGAGAATCATTTTTGTATGTAATGAGTTGTGTTGAAGTGAAATGAGAGCAGGAGCAGGCCACTCGGCCCCTCTAGCCTGCCCTGCCATTCAATGTGATCATAAATTGACTGTATGCTCTTCTTGGGGCGGCACGGTGGCGCAGTGGTAGAATTGCCGCCTTATGGCACCAGAGACCCGGGTTCGATCCTGACTACGGGTGCTGTCTGTACGGAGTTTGTACGTTCTCTCCGTGACCTACAGATGCTCCAGTTTCCTCCCACACACCAAAGATGTACAGGTTTGTAGGCTAATTGGCTTGGTATAAATGTAAACTGTCCCTAGTGTGTGTAGGATAGTGCGTGTGCAGGGACTGCTGGTCGGCGTGGACTCGGTGGGCCAAAGGGCACGTTTCTGAGCTGTATCTCTAATCTAAAACTAAATTATTTTGTGCCAGTTCCCCATTGTTTTCAATTGCCAGATCTTTCAAAAATGTATCTCTTCCTTGAGTAGGAACAGTCTGGTTAGAAGGGTGATGGAAACTGACTCCTGAAGGGCCTGTCCCACTTACGCATTTTTTTCGGCAACTTGCCGGCACCCGTCATAATCACAGCAGGTTGTCGAAAATTTTCAACATGTTGAAAACCCAGCAGCGACCAGAAAAAGGTACGACTCTTTGGGCGACTACTCACCACCAAACAGGTGTCACCCCGCAAGGGAGAGTCCGGAACCAGGGGCCACAGTTTAAGAATAAGGGGTAGGTCGTTTTGAACTGAGATGAGGAAAAACTTTTTCACCCAGAGAGTTGTGAATCTGTGGAATTCTCTGCCTCAGAAGGCAGTGATTCAGATTCAGATTCAATTTTAATTGTCATTGTCAGTGTACAGTACAGAGACAACGAAATGCATTAACAGTGGAGGCTGATTTACTGCATGCATTCAAAAGAGAGTTAGATAGAAACCTTAGAGCTAATGGAATCAAGGGGTATGGGGAGAAGGCAGGAACGGGGTCACATTGAATGGCGGTGCTGGCTCGTACGGCCGAATGGCCTACTCCTGCACCCATTGTCTATGTATCTATGAATTGGCCATGTTCAGTGGTATGTTCTTTGTGCATCTGAAGTTCTGTCGAAGTTCTTTAGATTCGAGATCAGTCTGAAACTTTCTTCCCACACGTTACAAATCTGAACACCACCCGTGGCTCCGCAAGCTTACCCATGACGTTGAGAAAGACCCGGCCATAGGCTTCCAGAAACTTCTTGCGGTTTGTCCTGTCGTAGATGCCAACGTGACACTCGAACGGCCCATTATCCAGAATACGCACTTCAGGAATACTGTTTCATGTAAAGAAAATAGAGGATAAAATTAGTCAAATCAAAATAAAGTCTAGTCCTCTGTCAATAGATAAGTCTCTGACACACATGAGAAGGGGCAGCACGGTGGTGCAGCGGTAGAGTTGCTGCCTCACAGCAGCAGAGACCCAGGTTCAATCCTGACCACGGGTGCTGTCTGTACGGAGTTTGTATGTTTTCCCCGTGACCTGCGTAGGTTTCCTCCCACACTCCAAAGACGTAGGTCCAGGCTTGAAGGCTAATTGGCTTGGTATGATTGTAAATTGTTCCTTGTGTGGTGTATGCGTGGATCACTGGTCAGCGTGGACCCGGTGGGCCGAAGGGCCTGTTTCCGTGGTGTACCTCTAAATTAAACTAAACTCACAGCAGCAGAGACCCGGGTTCAATCCTGACTATAGGTGATGCCTGTACAGAGTTTGTACGTTCTCACCGTGACCACGTGGGTTTTCTCCGGGAGCTCTGGATTCCCCCCATATTCCAAAGATTTGCAGGTATGTAGGTTAATTGGCATCTGTAATGTGTTGGATAGAACTAGTGTATGGGTGATTGATGGTCGGCGTGGGCTGAAGGGCCTGTTTCCATCTGTATCTGTAACCTAAACGGAACTAAACAAGGATGGGATTATACAGGAGGAGATAGGGGTGGAGTTATACTATAGCAGGGACAGAGTTGTATGGGTGGGTGGTGTTATACAGGGACAGGTATAATGATACAACATTGACTGGGCTTGCATTCACTGGAATTTAGAAAGATGAGAGGGGATCTTATAAGAAACATATGCAATCCTTAAAGGGTTGGACAGGCTAGATGCAGGAAAAATGTTCCTCATGTTGGGGGAGTCCAGAAGCAGGGGTCACAGTTTAAGAATAAGGGGGTAGGCCATTTAGGACTGAAAAACGTTTTCACCCAGAGAGTTGTGAATCTGTGGAATTCTCTAATTCACTGGATGTTTTCAAGAGAGAGGTAGATTTAACTCTTAGGGATAACGGAATCAAGGGATGTGGGGAGAAAGCAGGAACGGGGTACTGATTCCGGATGATCAGCCATGATCATATTGAATGGCGGTACTGGCTTGAAGGGCCGAATGGCCGACTCCTGCACCTATGTTGCTATGTTTCCAAGATTCAGGGAAGGAACTGCCTCGTACAATTACTTAATGCTGACTGCACTTCATTGAAATCATGCCAGATGAATATATATTTGTATTGTAGATCCTTCTAAACAAACAATACAAGTCAGTGTTAATGAAAGATACTCGTCACTCCAAAGATATGTCAGGAATTAATCTAAATACACATTACCAGTCAACCTAAACAAACCATGCGAGTTAATCCAAATACAAACACAATTGAGTATCGGCTCCATGTCAGTCAGCTGGTAACAGGCCAGCTGAGTGGAAGCTGGTTTACACAATGCCCAGTTATAGAGCAGGACAGCAATGCAGAAACTAGTGGACAGGCAGACATGCAGAGGGTAACTGAAGAAATTGGGATAAGCACTCCTAGTCCTGGAAACCCCAAACACTTGAGGAGTTCAATGAAAGGGAACACACACACACACAGAGTTGCCCCTGACCCTAGTCACAAACCACATTAGGTGAAGTACCAGTCTGAAGAAGGGTCTCGACCCGAAACATCACCTATTCCTTCTCTCCACAGATGCTGCCTGACCCGCTGAGTTACTCCAGCATTTTGTGTCTATCTGCTGAACTACTAGGTACCAAAGATCCTACTGCGAGCAAGATAGATCACTCGACGAAAAAGACATAGTACGGTCATGGGCAGATTCGTGGGTCATTTCTGTAACCGGATTCCATCTCCGCACCAAAAATCCCGTAGCGGAGCAAAGTTACTAGTGCGGAGACGGAAGCCGGTTACGGAAACATCCTCGTCAAAATAAAAGTTCTTTGGTAAAATTCTTCTCCACATTTTCAGAATTTTAATTTATTAACACAAACTGTTCCCCCGCAACGTTGATTACACTGCGGGTCGGGTCGAGTCGGGTCGGGTCGGGTCGGGTTACTGAAATGGATGAAAAATGGCCCACGTTCCATTCCGTTGCATACTACACTTCAGTCCATTGCATCTATCTTGCTTGCTATAGGATCTTCGCTGGCTACCTCTTTGGTGACCCTCGGGCTATCTTTGATCGGACTTTCTGGCTTTACCTTGCACTAAAATGCTATTCCCTTATCATGTATCTCTACACTGTAAATGGCTCGATTGTGATCATGTATTGTCTTTTTGCTCAGCCTTGCCGAGGCAGCATTGGGTATAAATGGAGTCAATAGAATGGAGGCTGGTTTGTGGAAGCATCTTGTTCAACATGGACGGGCTGGACCAAGTTGCATGATAACAGCTGACCTGCCATCCTGTGGGGTCTCAGGGGTCGGGAGAACGCTCTGTCAGGGACACAGGGGAAAGACAATGAGGAGACAAACCTTGCCCATGAACACATGCCCCGATGATGGGACGTGTAGAGAAAATATATTCCTGCTTTAAATGCTTATGCTTCATGAAGATATATTGGCCAGCTTTAACAAATGGCATATGAAAAAAGTATCATAAGTATCACTCTCCAACTATACGTGTTGCCACCTCTCCCAGTGTTCCTGTCTCTCTGTAGATGCTCTGCACAGCGACAGATTTCAAAGAGAATAACTCGCCAATATCGCACTTAAGAATTTCTTCGAGACTATTAGCGTTAGGAAGCTTTTAAACCTTAAAGGAATAAATTCATAGAGTGCTACAGTGTGGAAACGGGCCCTTTGGCCCAACTTGCCCACACCGACCAACATGTCCCATCCACACTAGATCCACGTGCCTATGTTTGGCCACTATCCCTCTAAACCTGTCCTGTCCATGTACCTGTCTGAATGTTTCTATTTATTGTTGAATATTTCAACTAAATATGGAGACACAAGGAACTGCAGTTGCTGGAATCTTGAGTAAAACACAAAGTGCTGGAGTAACTCAGCGTGTGTGGCAGCATCTCTGGAGGACATGGATAGGCGACGTTATGGGTTGGAACCCTTCCTTAGATGTTCAACTAAATCCATCCACTTGGTCACATGCTTTCCATTAGAAACCAGCACAGAACAAGGACTGGCACCCCTCCCATTGCTCAGATATGCTGAGGTCTAATTCAATATCCACACTGCCATCGGCTCTCCAAGTGTCCAAGCAGAAATGTAGGGTTGAATCAAAGAAGTAAGACCCGTGAGTAACAGCAGTAACAGGCCATTCAGCCCCTTTGCCTGTGATTTCCTTGATATCTAAAAACCCGTTCATCTCTGCCTTGAATATGCTCAGTGACTGAAGCTTGACAATCACAAAGTTCACAGCTCTACGCCGAGCCTGCGCCGACCAGTGATCACCCCGTACAGTACCGCTGTCCTACACTTGAGGAACAATTTACAATTGTTTAAACCAAAGCCAATTAACCTATAAACCTGTACATCTTTGGAATGTGGGAGGAAACCAGTGCACCTTGGGAAAACCCACGTGGTCACAGGGAGAACGTACAAACTCCATACAGACAGTCAGGGGCAGAAAAACCCGGGGGGGGGGGGGGCAGAGGGGTCACGTCCCCCCCATGTTTTAAGAGGTGGGGGACATCCCCGCCAGGTTAACCTGCCTGGGCTTGCGGGAAATATGGCCAGCGCGGAGAAGCAGCGCTGGTGTCCCGTCAGTCCAGACAGGGCTGTTGGTTAACCTGGCGAGACAGGCAGTTGAGTTGCATTTAGCGCTGGATTGAGCCTCCGAAGCCTCGCGCGCGCGTGCGACAGTACCCATAGTCGGGATCGAACCCAGGACTCTGGCGCTGTGAGGCAGCAGCTCGACCACTGCGCCACTGTGCCGCCATTTTGATTTTCATTACCACCAGATCTTTGTTTATGTTGGCTCCTTTCCCGAGGCAGCGTGAAGTGTAGATGGAGTCAGTGGTGGGGAGTCTGGTCTGTGTGATGTGCTCTTTGTCCTGAGCCCCTGCTGCATGATGAATGCAGCAGCACATGATGTGGATGTGATGAATACCACCACCACCCTCCCCATCCACTGCCCCCACACACATTCACTGTCCAAGCAGCAAAATAGCCACATGGATCAACAATCATCTTTGGGGCTTTATCCCAACGCCACCAGGAATGAGAGATGCACAACATTAATTGCGTTAAAGTGTTTTTTGTTCTAGTTGTTGTACATTAAGAACAGCTTCATTTATTTCACTGCTCACATTGCTGTGTTGCAAATATAAAAGCTGACCTGTTAAAAACGCTTATTTAATCTTAACCCCTGCAGCATCTGAGAAATATTAATACAATACTTTCTCCATTCTGGTATCTGCTGTCATCCTTTGACACTTATTACATTTGTGTAACTGAGGGCTGTCTTGGAATTTAGATCTTGTCTTCGCCGTGGGAGGGGGTTGCTCTGTCAACACCCCAGAACTCTGAGCTTGGGTCAGACCCCCAGGTCAGGCACGGTGGTGCAGCGGTAGAGTTGCTGCCTCACAGCGCCAGAGACCCGGGTTTGATCCTGACTACGGGTGCTGTCTGTACGGAGTTTGCACGTTCTCCCCGTGACCTGCGTGTGTTTTCTGCAAGATCTTCGGTTTCCTCCCACACTCCAAAGACGTACAGGTTTGTAGGTTAATCAGCTTGGGATAAATGTAAAAACCTGTCCCTAGTGTGTGTAGGATAGTGTTACTGTGCAGGGATCGCTGGTCAGCGTGGACTCGGTGGGCTGAAGGGCCTGTTTCCACTCTGTATCTCTAAACTAAACTAAACTAAACTCGTCTTCTTCAACCTTACGAGCACCAAGCAGGAATCCTAGAAACAGAAACGTAGATACATAGAATCATAGAAAATAGGTGCAGGAGTAGGCCCTTCGGCCCTTTGAGCCTGCACCGCCATTTAATATGATCATGGCTGATCATCCAAAATCAGTACCCCCGTCCTGCTTTTTCCCCCATATCCCTTGATTCCCTTAGCCCTACGAACTAAATCTAACTCTCTCTTGAAAACATCCAGTGAATTGGCCTCCACTGCCTTCTGTGGCAGAGAATTCCACAACTCTCTGTGTGGAAAAAGTTGTTCTTCATCTCAGTCCTAAATGGCCTACCCCTTATTCTTAAACTGTGACCCCTGGTTCTGGCCTCCCCCAACATCGGGAACATTTATCCTGCATCTACCCTGTCCAATCCTCTAAGAATTGTATATGTTTCTATAAGATCCCCTCTCACCCTTCTAAATTCCAATGAATATAGACATAGACATAGACATAGAAAATAGGTGCAGGAGTAGGCCATTCGGCCCTTCGAGCCTACACCGCCATTCAATATGATCATGGCTGATCATCCAACTCAGTATCCTGTACCTGCCTTCTCTCCATACCCCCTGATCCCTTTAGCCACAAGGGCCACATCTAACTCCCTCTTAAATATAGCCAATGAACTGGCCTCAACTACCTTCTGTGGCAGAGAGTTCCAGAGATTCACCACTCTCTGTATGAAAATATAAGCCCAGTCGACCCATTCTTTCATCATATGTCAGTCCCAACATCCCGGGAATTAACCTGGTAAATCGAGCTGACATTGTCCAAAATTATTTTCCCCTTGGGTTTTGCTGCATTAGCAGAGTAAAGGTTGCCCTTCATTAGTCCAAGGGGCGGGACTCACATTTCAATGGTTAGTTTAGTTGAGAGAAACAGCGCGAAGCAGGCCCTTCAGCCCATCTAGTCCACGCTGACCAGCAACCCCCGCACAGTAGCACCGGCCTACAAACTAGGGACAATTTACTAAGCCTCCACTGGACCCTCTCCAACGCCAGCACAACCTTCCTCAGATTATAGGGCCCAAAACTGCTGACAATACTCCAAAAGTCTCAGCATTACATCACTATTTTTATATTCTAATCGTCTGGAAATAAATGCAAGCGATGCATTTGCCTTCCTTACCACCGATTCGATTTGCAAATTAACTTTTTGTAAATCCTACAACTGCAACATGACCTCCCAACTTCTATACTCAATACTCTGACTGATGAAGGCCAAAGTGCCAAAAGCCTTTCTGATACCTTATCTACCTGCAACTCAACCTTCAAGGAACCATGCACCTGTACTCCTAGATCCCTCTGCTCTACAACACTCCCCAGAGCCGACCATTCACTGCGTAGGTCCTGCCCTTGTTCAATGTCCCAAAATGCAACACCACATACTGTTAAATTCCATCAACCATTCCTCCGCCCACCTGGCCAATCGATCCAGATCCTGCTGCAATCTTTCACAACCATCTTCACTATCTGCAAAACCACCCACTTTTGTATCATCAGCAAACTTGCTCATCTTGCCCTGTACGTTCTCATCCAAATCATTGATGTAGATGACAAACAATAATGGGTGTTGTTCTGTGTCAATATGCAGAGAAATCTTGGAGTTTGTAATTCCAGATCTAAATGTAAAATCCTTCGCAAATACAAATACAAAACTGCAATTAAAAGACAAAGTACTTCTAGTATTATATAGTACTTGTTCTATAACACCAGGATGGTGTTCTTCCCAGAGGCAATTCGGACTGTAAACGCCTATCTCACCAGGGACTAACTCTACTGAACGTTTTTCCTTCCATTATTTATTATGTAAAAGAATATGTGTGTTATGATTGTGTTTATAATTTGTTTGGTTGTTTTGTTGTTTGTCTTTTGCACAAAAGTCCGCGAGCATTGCCACTTTCATTTCACTGCACATCTTGTATGTGTATGTGACAAATAACCTTGACTTGACTTGACTTGGATGTACTTGGATGTACTTCTAGTATTATATAGTACTGTTCTATAACACCAAGATAAACTCTCAATCAAGAAAACCAAGCCTAAAGCCAAACACTAAACTGATTATACAAACTTATGCTAAGGACAATAACTAACTCCACATGCAAGAATCAGCTGGCTACATGTTAACAAGCACATAACCAAAACCTGATGGTGTAGATGGCAGGATGTCATCAGGGTGATCAAGTGGGCACCTCCCTTCACTGGTGTGTCGTTGAGTTAGGCCCATGACACCTCGGGAAGGCTCAACAGTTGGTTGTGTCATCGCAGAACAGTCCTCAATACCTGCTCTAACCACCTGTGCTGCCAGCATCTACTAAATAAACAGAACTGCAGCACATTAATTCACTCAAACAAACGCTAAACACTCGCATCCTGTCTTCCACTTATCCTAACCCATCATTAAACTGGTAAGGACACAAACATCAACCTTGCATAACACCGAGATACTTACACAGAATACATTTACAAAGGCACACACATACTGCATGTTAATCTATGGCAATCCCATTGTAAGCATTGGCACCCATTGTCATTAGTGACATTGTAATTGGCCACCTGAGTGCAGATCAAAATTGTTATTTTGTAACATATTAAAATTGCCACAAAGAGCTGACAATTATGTCATTGGAGAAGGGCAGTGAGCTCGAGTCCTGTTTGCTGAGGTCAGGGGGAGAATAGAGTGCAAAACATAGCGTTAAATCAAAGAGAAGGCTGCAATTACAGCTAATAATAGCCGTTGAAGTGTTGTCTCAGAAGGAAGATCTCCCAGCTGCAAGGGCACCGCAGTCATGGAAGGATGACCTAGTGAATCAGCGGCAGATACTGGCAGAGAGACCACTATAGACAGGGAAGAATGACTTGGCGATGTTGGTCTGAAGAAGGGATCTTTCCCCCTTCACCATGAACCTATGTCCTCTGGTCCTCGATTCCCCTACTCTGGATAAAAGACTCTGTGCATCTACCCAATCTATTCCTCTCACGATTTGTTGCCATGATCGGCGTGCGGGTGGTGGGGTGGGGTGGGGGGGGAAAGAACGAAACATGGATGGCCTGGTGTAGGGGGACTGCCTTGAGGGGGAGGTGGGATCTGGAGGGGGGAGGGTGGGAGAACAAATGGAGATCTGGCGCAGGAGGGAGATAGATTAGCCATGATTGAATGGCGAAGTACACTTGATGGGCCAAATGGCCTAATTCTGCTCCTATGACTTATAAATGAATTTATGTATGATTCTATGATTCTGAAAATTTCCACCATTAATCTAATTCACTGTAAATCAAAAGACAAAGAAGCCTCACTCAAACGCATTCAGTTTTGATAAATTCCACATTCCAGCAAGAGTCTTTCTAAATTTGTATAATAATGTATAATAATGCAACAATAATATAGGATAATTATAGCATCAATGTCTACTATTGCATATAGTTATTGCTTTCATTTTATGCATTATATATTACATTCATTTTTAAATAAAAGAAAGATTAAAGTTCAAAATAGATCCATCAAAGTGCTTCAACTGCTGGTTACGTTTCAAGTGTTGCTTTCAGATTTTGAAGCAGTGAAAAGCTTGAGATTCAAAGAAAGGAGAAACAGCTGGAGCAACTCAGCGGGTCAGGCAGCATCTGTGGATTGAAATGGACAGCTGATATTTCTGGCCAAGGGCATTCATCGCCAGTGAAACACGGGGGAAGTAACAGTATAGAGGTTGGGGGAGGGTGGAGCAAGAGCCAGCAAGTGATAAGCGGATAAACAAAAACTCAGTGGGCCAGGTCTCGGTGGCGCAGCGGTAGAGTTGCTGCCTTACAGCGAATGCAGCGCCGGAGACCCGGGTTCGATCCCGACTACGGGCGCTGTCTGCACGGAGTCTGTACGTTCTCCCCGTGACCTGAGTGGGTTTTCTCCGAAATCTTCGGTTTCCTCCCACACTCCAAAGACGTACAGGTTTGTGGGTTAATAGACTTCAGTAAATTGTTACATTGTCCTGGTGGGTGTAGGATGATGCGGGGATTGCTGGTCGGTGCCAACCCGGTGGGCCGAAGGGTCTGTAACCGCTGTATTTATAAACTAAACTATAAGACAGGCAGCATCTCTGGAGAGAAGGAATGGGTGGCATTTTGGGTCTCGACCTTATTCATTCTCTCCAGAGATGCAGCCTGTCCCGCTGAGTAAAGGCCCCGTCCCACTGTACAAGGTCATTCAAGAGCTGTCCTGAGTTAAAAAAAAATCAAACTCGTGGTAAGTACGTAGAATGTACGCAACGGGTACGTCGGAGCTCGGGGACGTCTCTTAGTGGCTCGTAACGCTAACGGCAGGTGCTCGGGAAACGCGGTAAGCTCGGGAAGACTCGTGAAGATTTTTCAACGTTCAAAAATGTCCACGAGAGCCCCGAGTACCTGCGACCTAGCGGCTATTACCGTAATTCTCCGAGTTCAAATCAGGGGAAACTCAGGAGAACTCTTAAATTAGCTCGTACAGTGGGACAGCCCCTTAGCTCCAGCTATTTGTGTCTAACTTTGGTTTAAACCAGCATCTGCAGTTCCTACCTGCACAAGTGTTAATAGGGTACAGGTGTGGGGAGTTGATGAGAAGATATGGGTCAGGTGTGGGGGAGAAGGGAAGGGTGGAGACAAAAGGCAGCAGATTCTGGAACCTGATGGGAAAGGAAGGTGAGGGAGGTTATTTATGTAACATTAGTGTGTTTGACTGTTGGTGTCAGGCTATATCTGTTGAGAAAAGGGAAGTCCCCTGGTGGAGACAAAAGGCTGCAAATTCTGGAACCTATTTGATATCTCAGCATTGAAAGAATGAGTCTGGTGTTGGTGAGGGAAGTACATTTGTGTCCAAACATCAGTGTGTTTGACTGTTTGGTGTCAGGCTGTCTTATATCTGTGGTTTATACTCTGAGAAAGGGAGGCAGTATAGAAACTTACCCCTGGTTCTCTCAGAAACTTGATGAACTAAATATAACAAAGTTGTACCTGTTTGGTTTAGTGCTTATCTCAGCACTGTTCATATCATGTTGGGAATGAGAGTCTGGTGTTGGTGCAAGTCTGAATGCAAGATTCAAACAAACAGTGAGATGGTGCCCAACACAGATGATCCTGTGTGTGGGTCCCACAAGTGGATCTACAAGCACTCAATATAATTGCTTCACCCTTCTCTGTTCACAATTCTTATCATCTTTAGTCTTTCTGTTGACTGAGGAAGATATTGAGTCAATGCACAGACACTCTTGCCCAGAGTGGAGGGGGCATTGAAAACCAGACCACATAGGTTTAAGGTGAGGGGGGAATGTTTTAATAAGATCCTGAGGGGTAACATTTTCACACAAAGGTTGGTGGGTGTATGGAACGAGCTGCTGAAGGAGGTAAGGTACACAAAAAAAGCTGGAGAAACTCAGCGGGTGCAGCAGCATCTGTGGAGCGAAGGAAATAGGCAACGTTTTGGGCCGAAACCCTTCACGTTGCCCATTTCCTTCGCTCCATAGATGCTGCTGCACCCGCTGAGTTTCTCCAGCTTTTTTGTGTACCTTTGATTCTCCAGCATCTGCAGTTCCTTCTTAAACGCTGAAGGAGGTAATTGAGGCAGGGACTAACACAATATTTAAGAAACATTTAGAAAGATACGTGGACAGGTTAGGGTTAGAGGGAGATGGTCCAAGCACCGGCAGGTGTGACTAAAAACATCACCTATCCACATTCTCCAAGGGTGCTGCTTTATCTGCTGAGTTACTTCAGTGCTTTGTGTCTTCCCTTGATAAACCAGCACCTACAGTTCCTTGTTTCTACTCAGTAATCTGATAAATCAGGTTGCTGCTTGCATTAGTTTGCTTTACATACATTGGAATATTTCAGAAGAGTCTCGGCAGGGTGCATGCAGTCAAGATGATTCCTCTTGAGGGAGGATCACAGGTTTGAGATGGGTGGTTGCTCCTTTTGACAGCGGAGGGAATTTTTAATCTTTCAGAGGATTGTCTGTCTGTGGAGTTGATGCAGAATCTTTGAATATGTTTAATACATCTCCACACTTGTTAATACACAAGTGGGTAAAAGATTACTGGGGTGGGTGGGAAAGTGGAGCTGACATTAAAATCAGATTAGCTACTAAATGGCTGAGCTACCTACCCCTAATTATATGTACATGAATTGCAATCTGGTTTCTTCCATTACAATAGTATCTGAACGTCAAGCATTTGTTGTTCCTCGGGTGCATTGGGACATCCTGAGATGTTGGGTGCTATGTAAATGCAAGCCTTGTTGCCAGGAATAAGCCAATGTTACAACACCAATTTTAAATCTGTCTTGTGTCTGTGTAAGTGGGTTACCCTTCTTGAGTTCTCATCCACCTGCTCTAGCGTACCTATGCTCACCTGGATAAACAAGGAAGCATTGTGAGTTGTTGTGTTATTTGACTTCTCCATCCAGCCTGCACTGCTAGGGAGCAAACTGATGAAGGTGCGGGTGGATGCTCCATTTGGTGTCCAGGATCACCAACTACCTGACTGGACGGCCACAATATGTCAGGCTGTAGAGCTGTGTCTCGGACATGGTAGTGAACAACACGGGGCCCCACAAGGTCGGTCCTCTCTCCCTTCCTGGTCACCGTCTACACCTCGGACTTCAGATACAACTCGGACTCCTGCCACCAGCAGATGTTTTTGGATGTTTGCAATTGTGGGCTGCATCTGTGAGGGGAGGGAAGCTGAATACAGAGGTGTAGTCGATGACTTTGTCTCAACCCCAAATGTCATCTGTCCATTCCCTCCATAGATGCTGCCTGACCCTCTCAGTTACTCGAGCACTTTGTGTTTCACTCAAGATTCCAGCGTCTGCAGTTCCTTGTGCCCAGCAAGGTGACCTTGCGGGATGTACAAGCTTCTGCCCATTCCCACACAAAGCTGATTATGTTTCACCTGCGACAAATACACCATTCTCTGATAGACACAAAAGAGATCCACAAGACCCGGCTTCAGTCCAAACTCATAGGTCTGAAGAATGGTCTTGACCTGAAGCATCACCCATTCCCTCTCTCCAGAGATGTTTCCTGTCCTGCTGAGTTACACCAGCATTTTGTGTCTATCTTCGATTTAAACCAGCAACTGCAGTTCCTTCCTAACTAATTCTCTGAAATGGTTAACACCAACTCTCAGAAGTAAATGAGCACATGCAGCAGCCTGTTGGCAAGTCTTGTGTTAATTATTCATCCCTTGATACACACGAAGCTGAAATAGAACTGACGAAGATGAGTTTGCCCTATTAAATAAGCATGAGATTTCCCTTATTCCCCTTGTGCACAGTTTTGGATGTAAGTGGAGTGGTCCCCAACACCTGGTGCATAGCACAATGACAAGAGTTGCATAGAAACAGAGAATAGGTCCAGGAGTAGGCCATTCGGCCCTTTGAGCCAGCACCGTCATTCAATATGATCATGGCTGATTATCCAGAATCAGTACCCCGTTCCTGCTTTCTCCCCATATCCCTTGATTCCGTTAGCCCCAAGAGCTAAATCTAACTCTCTCTTGAAAACATCCAGTGAATTGGCCTCCACTGCCTTCTGTGGCAGAGAATTCCACAGATTCACAGCTCTCTGGGTGAAGAAGATTTTCCTCATTTCAGTCCTAAATGGCCGACCCCTTATTGTTAAAGTGTGTGACCCCTGGTTCTGGACTCCCCCAACATTGGGGACCATTTTTCCTGCATCTGGCCTGTCCAATCCCTTAAGAATTGTATATGTTGGCACGGAGACACGGTCAAACTGTGCGAGAATTGATCATTTCCCTTTATCTCCACAGTGCACTGTCCAAATGCACAGAATAATTCTGATGCATGTATCAGAGGATAAGATGAAAGTCAATGTCCCCCCCACCCCCTTTACTTGATGTGTGATACAGAGGCCAACTGCACCAGATGTGAGTGGATTGCTAGCTTTAACTCTGCACAGTATTAATGTATAATAGCCAACACCAAGCAATACATAGTCTGTACGATATAAGACAGATGGACATTATTAGCTTTTTCCGTAGCTGCAATGAGGGCCAATTTTAGCAAGGTTTAAAAGCCATTTTCAACACTAACTGCCGGCTGTAAACAGTATTTCAACCGGCAATCCACATGTGATTGATAACACTACTCTATAAAGACATCATAATTGCATATAAGATAATGGATAGCTATGAGTTATTGCACAGTAAGAATCTAATCAAAGGTTCAACCGAGGTCCCGGGCCCTCAGAATGATCCATAACTGTTGTAAGAGCAGTAAGAACAGATTACTGCCGTGAACTCATTCCCAGTAATCTCTTACGATTTGATGCATTTTTATTGTGCTCATTTTTCCTGGCATTTAGTTGTCATTTGGTGTGACGGGAATAACTGTCGCTGTGAGGGGAATCCCCTACTCTTGGATTAGAACTTTCTGCAATGAAACTGTTTGTACAAGAGGGGGAGGGTTGCCAACGGTCCCGTACATTGGGCTAAATTTTGACCTTTTGTCCCTTATTTGGGAATGGGAAAGTTGGCAACCCTAAAGATGCGATACCTCACTCCAAGAACAGACAGTGTGTGGAAGATGCTTTTCCATTCTGGAATGAGGAGGAATTACTTTAGTCAGAGGTGGCCAAGTCAATGGATATTGACAGATTATTGATTAGAAATGGGTGTCGGGGTTATGGGGAGAAGAATGGGGTTGGGAGGAAAAGATAGACCAGCCATGATTGAACAGTACAGTTGACTTGATGGGCTGAATGGCCTAATTCTGCTCCTAGATCCTATGGAATTGGAAGATCCATTTTATGTACCATGTGACACACTTGGTATTGTCAGAGGTTTGTGGATTCAAGTCTTGCTTTAGTGCCTTGAATTACAACCATTATTTTAATATCAAAAACAAACTTCATTCATATATACAGGAAATACAATTTTTTCACAATTGATTGACGGAAAGATGCAGCATGGGAACAGGCCCTTCGGCCCATCGTGTCCACGCCGACCATCGATCACCCGTTCACACTGGTTCCATGTTATCCACACCCTGCGTATTTGGGGCACTTTACTGAGGACCAATTAACCTACAGACCTGCACGCCTTTGGGATGTGGGTGGAAACCGGAGCACCCGGAGGGAACCCACGCAGTCACAGGGAGAACCTGCAAACTCCACGCAGACAGCACCTGAGGTCGGGATCGATCCCAGAATTATGACATTGTTCAAATCACTGCGTTGAATGCCTCACAGTTCACCGTACTGAGTCTCCATCAGAGATGAGCCTATAGCGAGTAAAAACTTGACTCAAAATAAACAAACATGAAAGGGGTCGGGCTGCTGTGCTGCTAACGCTATTTTGCAGCTTTCGTGACCTGGCTTCACATCGCAGCAGCTCACGAGGAGCCAACAGGCTGTAAAATGAAGAAGATGCTGAGGATCAATTTCCATCTGTGTTTTATAGCTGTGGAGGAGACCGGTGGATGCACGGAGGTGTGGTAATGTTGGCTGGTCTGCATCTGTATTTATCACCTGATCCTAGATGCATCGATGATGATGATGTGTGTGTGTGTGTGTGTATGTACATGCGTGTGTGTATGTATGTGACGAACCAGATCAAATATCTCTGGAGGGACCTGAAAATAGCTGTGTATCGACGCTCCCCATCCAACCTGACAGAGCTTGAGAGGATCTGCAGAGAAGAATGGGAGAAATGACCCAAATACAGGTGTGCCAAGTTTGTAGCGTCACTATGGGGCATTATGGGGCATTGTGTGTAGATTGATGATAAAAAAAAAAGAATTAATCCATTTTAGAATAAGGCTGTAACGTTAAAAAATGTGGAAAAAGTGAAGGGGTC
This sequence comes from Leucoraja erinaceus, assembly GCF_028641065.1. Taxonomy (NCBI): domain Eukaryota; kingdom Metazoa; phylum Chordata; class Chondrichthyes; order Rajiformes; family Rajidae; genus Leucoraja; species Leucoraja erinaceus. Next base: position 1,365,939 of record NC_073406.1, on the reverse strand, counting down.
TGAATACTTTCTGAATGCACTGTGTATAGTGTGTGTACATGCAGTGTGTGTACACACACTGCACCTTTTATTGTTTACAGTGTACTATCCTTACGTATTCTGTTGTGCTGCAGCAAGTAAGGATGTCTTTGTTCTATCTGAGTGGCAATGAAACACTTGACTCCTTCAAAACACTGGCCATCATTGCATCAAAACACTTGTGCCCGATCATAGTGCAACAACAAATACAATGGTATTTCCTTATTGCCAGCAGACTGCTTCACTAAAGTGAGCAAATGACGCTGCAAACAAACAGGATAAAGATGTTACAATCAAACTGGGGGGGGGGGGGGATGTGGTAGGGAGCAGTGAAATTGTTTTGTGTGTAAAACATCAGCCAATGTGTTTATCATTTGAAGTGTCGCTTAGTTGTAGACCTGTGATCGATTAGAATTTTGTTAAAACAAATGTGTGCCTGGCACTTAGATAAGATAGTGACTGCCTGTCAGACTGAATGCCTATATACTTACGGGGTAGTACAGAAACGCAGGAAGCAAGGCTATGTAGGTGAGAGTGGAGAACAGAGAAGCTACCGGCATGGCAACTGTGTCAGATCTCTGATTGTATTTTGAAAAAGAGCATGGTTAGACACAAATACTGGAGGAACTCAGCAGGTCGGGCAGGATCCGTGGAGAACATGGATAGGTGACGTTTCATGGATCCTATTTCAGACTGATTTTGTTCATTTCAGTTGAGAGATGTGGTGAATCTCTGGAATTCTCTGCCACAGAAGGTAGTTGAGGCCACAGTTCATTGGCTATATTTAAGAGGGAGTTAGCTGTGGCCCTTGTGGCTAAAGGGATCAGGGGGTATGGAGAGAAGGCAGGTACGGGATACTGAGTTGGATGATCAGCCATGATCATATTGAATGGCTGTGCAGGCTCGAAGGGCCGAATGGCCTACTCCTGCACCTATTTTCTATGTTTCTATGAGATACAGTGGAAACAGGCCCTTCTGCCCTCTGAGTCTGCGCTGACTACCAATCAGCTATAGACTAGTTCTATCCTACACTTTAGGGACAAACCTACAAACCTGCACGTCTTTGGAGTGTGTAGCTGCAGAGTGAAAGCACAAGTCGCAGTGAATGCGGTTTAATGCAATAAACCGTTCCGTTTATTTTTGTGATAATGGCATCTAATTATACTGATGCAATTTTAATGAGTGGATTTGCTAAAGCCAGGGTGAGTGTGTACGTGTTGCACAGAGACACAGCAATCAGCTCGCAACGTTTTACCCAACAAGGGAGAACCGCATTGATCATGTTGTCTTCAGCGGTTGTCCTTCATTTGTTCCCCACAATGAATGATTGATTGAATGAATGAATGAATGACTACTTTATTGTCACAGTGAAAGTCTTCGCTGGCGTACCCAAGGTATGTAAATAGTTGCCACATAAAGGGCGATGGCAAAGTTACAAAGTGTACCCAGTTCCGCGTCAGATCCGCCTTCGTTCTTCCCCCCCCCCTCTGTCACGGCGGTCCCCCCCACGCCAGCTCCTCCTTCGTTCCTTCCTCCGGCAGCGGCGCCCTCGCATCCACGTGTCTGTCCTCGACCGTCAGTCGGCGCCATCATCGACCGCCACGCCGACCTGTCCACTATCACCGCCAGAACCTCTCCAGGCGCCTCTGAAGCGCTGTCCCAGGCCCCAGCCGCGGAGGCTCCGGTTGCGGCTACTCCGCTGCTCGCCGGCAGGCGGCCAGGTAGACACCAGGCAACTCCAGGTAGACTGGCTGACTCCAATGCCACAGTCTCCTTTAGAGGTATGGATGGGGCATCAAGGTGGCACAGTGGGAGAGATGCTGCCTCACGGCGCTTCAAGCAGCCAACGTTTAAAAAAACATACAAATGAGAACAAAAGTCTCCCTTCGTCCATCTTATTGCCTCCACAATAGTTAATACAGTTGCCCGACCACATTGTGCCTGGAAGATTCATTTGTAGCATTAATGATTTAATTATTGTAGAAAATTGCTATTTTCCTATTGAGGAAGTAACATAGGTGCTAAATATAGATGCGCATTGTATCATTGTCAAATCTTGCTTGTTCACGTATTATTCAAGAGCTATTGAGTTAAAATGAGGTCAAAAATTATGAATTTTGATGGCAGGAAAATTGGTGATGAGCTGCAGGAGTGGCTGATGTAATTAATGGGAATGTTCTCTGTTTCTCTTGCTGTGCTGATCCCATTGTTAGAAAAGGCCAAGGAGTGGCAGAGGCGATTTTTGTAATCGCAGAGAGCTAGGTTTCGGGAACGAGGTTGTAACTTGGCTCCGTGAAGTATCTATAATACAGAGTGATAGAGACAGCTAACGAGGTGTTCTCATCAAACCATCACCATGAGCAGTCTGTAGAAGGGTCTCGACCTGAAACGTCACCCATTCCTTCTCTCCAAAGATGCTGCCTGTCCTGCTGAGTTACTCCAGCTTTTTGTGTCTATCTTTGGTGTAAACCAGCATCTGAGTTCCTTCCTGCACACCATGAGCTTGAAGTTGCCTGAATACTCCTTTACTCTCCCAGTTGCAAGGGAGAAATCTCAGAAGCAATTTTGGGGCATTTGTTTCAGCTTAGTTTATTGTCACATGTACTGAGGTTCACATGTACTGTTGAATACTATCCAGTCAGTGGAAAGACAATACATGCTTACACTGAGCCATTTACAGTGTATAGATACATAGAGGTGTAACATATAGTGCATTTAGCCCGATCAAAGATTGTCCGAGGGTCACCAATGAGGTAGATAGTAGCTCAGGACCGCTCCCTAGTTTACGGTAGGATGGTTCAGTTGCCTGATCACAGCTGGGAAGTAACAGTCTCCAAATTTGGCTGTTGTCTGGCAATTACCATGCCCAGTGAAGAGAGTGTAATGTGGGGAGACTGGTGCACAGACAGCCACCCCATGTGGGGTCCTTGACAGATCTGGGTCAGGATCCAGTGGCATGGAGTCCAAGACGACTGGAGACCCTTTTCTGCTGCAGCCTTCATCCGCCTTCCCAGCCGTTGTGACGCTCCACTAAGGTCGGCCATCGTCCTCCGCCTGTTCCACCGTTGAGGTCTTGGTTGGATTGCTCATTGTCAGAGACCTCCCCCTTGACCTTACCGCCATAGGTGGCCCTACCAGACGGCATCGCTCTCGGGATCTCAGGTCCACACAAGCTTCTCCACCATGACAAAGTGACAATCCACGGAGCAGGAGGGAACTGAAGATGATGGTTTCAACCAAATATAGACTCAAAAAGCTGTAACTCAGTAGGTCAGACAGGAAAAGGTGATGTTTCGGGTCGAGACCCTTCTTCAGTCTGAGAGTCAAGGGAAAGGGAAACGAGAGATATAGACAGTGATGTAGAGAGATATAGATCAAATTAATGAAAGATATGCAAAACAGTAACGATGATAAAAGTGAAAACGAGTTACAGACAATGAAACTCAACACGATGGCTGATCATCTGAAGCATGGTCTCGACCCGAAACATCACTCATTCTTCTCTCCAGAGATGCTGCCTGACACGTGGAGCTACTCCAGCATTTAGTGTCTATCTACAGGTATTCTATTTGATATCATTGACTGGATTGGGGATTTCTTCTATAATCTTACATTTTGGTCTTGAGATTCTCACGCCTGTTGTTAGCTGTTTGGTGATGCAGGTTTTGTTCACTGAGTTACTCCAGCTTATTGTATCTATCGCACCATGGCTTCGAACCTGGTGCAATGACTTGGGTGGGGGAGGGACGGAGAGAGAGAGAGAGAGGGGATGAATGATGCCGGGATTGGAGGGTTTAGCCACAGGCAGAGGCTGGAGAGACTTTGATTATTTTCTCTGGAATGGCAGAGGTTGGCATGAGACTGGAGAGAGGAATATAAAATTATCAGAGGCATGGGAATTTATTTCCAAGGATGGGAAAAAAATCAAATATTAGAGGGCATAGCTTTAAGGTGAGAGGGGCAAAGTTTAAAGGAGATGTCAGCTGGGCAAGTTCTTTTACACAGTGGGTAGAGAGTGCCTGGAATGTGCTGTCAGGGGTGCAGATTGAAGTAGATATACTGGTGGCGTTTAAGTATGGATATGCAGGGAATGAAGGAGCAAGTATTATGTGCTGGCGGATAAGTGTGGAAACCGACCCTTCAGCCCAACTTGCCCATACCGGCTAACATGTTCCATCTACATTAGTTCCACCTGCCTGCATTTGGCCCATGTTCCTCCAAACCTGTCCTATCCATGTACCTGTCTAACTGTTTCTTAAACGTTTCGATAGTCCCTGCCTCAACTACCTGCTCCGGCAGCTGATTCCATACACCCCCCACATTGGTGTGAAAAGGATTGCTGTCCACGCACTGTATTGTTCTATGTTGTGTAATCTGTGACTTTAGTTGGAGATACTGTGCGGAAACAGGCCCTTCAGCCCACTGAGTCTGTACTGGCCAGCAATTCCCGCACACTAACACTATCCTACACACACGGGGAACAATTTGCATTTATACCATGTCAATTAATGCTACAAACCTGTACGTCTTTGGAGTGTGGAAGGAAACCGAAGATCTTGGAGAAAACCCACGCAGGTCACGGGGAGAACGTACAAACTCCGTACAGACAGCACCCGTGGTCGGGATCGAACCTGGGTCTCAGGCACTGTGAGGCAGCAACTCTACCGCTGCGCCACCGTGCCGCCCATGTGCAGCAACTGCAGTTCAAGTCACCTGGCTACTCCTCAGCCTTTGCCTCCGCTGTTCCTTGCCAATCTCACACTAAGCCACAAGCAGGCGCAGGGTCCTGAGGTTGCTGTCCCATCCTACAATAGTCCATTTCAATCTCTCCTGCTTGGCCGGGGAAAATAAAACTCTTATTTCTCGTGCTTTATTTTATATTGCTCATAAATGCAAAATATCAGACCGGACAAAAAACTCCTAATACCAAAAAGCAGTTTGTTCTTATCTGTTCACAAGCTGCAGTTAGATCTTTTGATACCAAAAGTGTTGTCCCATCAAATCACTGGGGAGCACTCTCATCTTTCACAGCAGTTTTCACTGCGGGCTTTGCTGTCTGTGGTGTACATAACTGCTCTGATTGTCTACATGATAAAAGCTGGTACACTTCAGGATCAATTATTTGTTTGTGAAGTTTCCTTGGAATGGCCTGGAACTCCAATATTAAAGCAAGCCTTCATCTTTACTTCATAGATATGAAAGGATTTGGTTTCCTCCATTGCTTAACTGTTATTTAACTGCTTGTATTCTCATGGTGCGACTCGGTGGCAGACTCCAGGCTCATTACGTCTGAAGAAGGGTCCCGACCCGAAACATCACCCATCCTTTTACTCCAGAGATGCTGCCTGAACCGCCCGCTGAGTTACCCCAGCACTTTGTGTCTATCCTTGTTTACCCAGTTTATTTACCCAGATCAGGCACAGCTTTGTCCTCTCTGTCATCAGACTTGTGTACAGCCCTTCCATCAACTATGGTCCCAATCTTCCAACCTACTTTATTGCAGACATTGCACTTTTTCCTCTGGAACTGTTGCGCTACAATTCCGAGAAACTATATTCTGCTCTCTGGGATTTTTCTCTTCGCTATATCTGTTGTACCTGTGTTTGACTTGATTTTATTCATGTATAGTATTATCTGATTTGTTTGGGTAACATCATCTTTTCACTGTATCTCGGTACACGTGCCAATAAATACCAATGGTAGATAAAAGTGCTGGAGGAACTCAACGGGTGCAGCAGCATCTGGAGCGAAGGAAATAGGCAACGTTTCGGGCCGTTGTAAAAAATATTGTCCCTGGTGGGTGTAGGATAGTGTTAAATCTCAACATGAAAATACCTTGTGCTTTCAAAAGCAGACGTCAGCATTCCATGCAGGGAATAGATTGAAGCAGCACAGTGGCTAGTAGACCCTCAGTGTCAGTGACCCAGGGTCAATCCGAACCTCAGGTGCTGTCTCTGTGGAGTTTGCACATTTATCCTGTGACCGCGTGGGTTTTCACAAGTTCACAACTTATAGGAGTAGAATTAGGCCGTTCGGCCTATCAAGTCTACTCCGCCATTCAATCATGGCTGATCTATCTCTCCCTCCTAACCCCATTCTCCTGCCTTCTCCCCATAACCCCTGACACCCGTACTAATCAAGAATCTATCTATCTATCTCTGCTTTAAAAATATCCATTGACCTGGCCTCCACAGCCGTCTGTGGCGATGAATTCCACCCTCTGGAAATTCCTCCTCATCTCCTTCCTGAAGGAACGTCCTTTTAATTCTGAGGCTGTGACCTCTGTTCCTAGACTCTCCCACTTGTGGAAACATCGTCTCCACATCTAAGCTATCCAGGACTTTCACTACTTGATAAGCTTCAATGAGGTCTCCCCTCATCCTTCAAAGCTCTTAATGTTTTTGTTTTACCGTGAGCATATTGAAATCTAAGTCAAGGATATATTCACTTCCTTCCTATTTGATATCCAGAGTAACAGTTCACCTTTATGCACTGCCATTAATCTCAAAATATGTCTCAAGGCATTTTACAGAAAAGTAATCGGATCAAATGGACATTGGAAGAATTGCAAAGTTAGGCTGTAAAGATTAACTACACCTCCTCAGTCAGTCATTTACTGGTTTAATGTGCTGGAAATTTCCATTAGGAAAAGCCAAGAGAACGGCAGATGCTGAAATCTGAAATTGAATTAGAAAATGGTGCAAATATTCAACAAGTCGGGCGGTGTCTGTGGAGGGTGAATCAAAATTAATGTTTCAGATCTGATGACAGGGCATCGAACTTTAAATGTTCATTCTGTTTCTCTCTTCGCAGTTTTCTTGGTGGAATGCCCCAAGTACTTTCTGTGAGACCAGCGCATAAGTCATTTCTGTTGAGTTGCTTAACTTGGACCAATATTTTTCAAACTCTGAATAGAATTGTAGATTGAGACAATTTGTAAACTCAATTCTGTGATACAATCAACACTAAATCACCAGAACGTTTTCAAATAAAGACTCCTTTATTCAGCAATGATTACAATTATATAGTGCTCTGTAGACATTAGAATTACATTTCACACTGGACTATCTGTACTTGGCCTGTTGAGCTGGCGACGTGAGCTGCAATTGACTTACATTTGTGCTTGTCGCAGAATCTGGCATTGCACCATTTTCTTGCAAAATGAAATGAATTGGAATGGCTTTGGTTGGGATTATGCCCAATGGATGTGGCACAGCCCACAGTCTGCCTGGGCCAACGTGATCTCCTGGTTGCTCAACACATTCACTCTCCCTCCCATCTCACACTGGCCTTTCTGTCGAGTCAAGTCAAGTGTATTTGTCACATACACATACGAGATGTGCAGTGAAATGAAAGTGGCAATGCTCGCGGACTTTTGTGCAAAAGACAAACAACCAAACAACCAAACAAATTATAAACACAATCATAACACACATATTCTTTTACATAATAAATACTGGAAGTAAAAATGTTCTGTAGAGTTAGTCCCTGGTGAGATAGGCGTTTACAGTCCGAATTGCCTCTGGGAAGAAACTCCTTCTCAACCTCCTGGGCCTCTTAGAACATTTGTGAGGACCAATGCAAATTGGAGGAAGAGCACCTGGTATTTTGCTTGGGTGGCGTGAATATCGACCTCTAACTTCAAGTGACCAATGCTTTCCATCCCTCCCCCCACCCGAGCTCACTGACTAGTTTCACTCTTCTCACTGTTAGTACAGTATGCCTACCAGTCACCTTCCCCTCAGCTAACTATGGACCATTGAACATTGTCTGCTTTGATCTGTCCTTTTCACACCTCACATTCCCTTTGTACCCTTCCAAATCTCTAGTTTCCCTCTCCCCCGACTCTCAGTCTGAAGAAGGGTCTCGACCCGAAATGTTGTCCATTCCTTCTCTCCAGAGATACTGCCTGTCCCGCTGAGTTACTCCGATATTTAATGTCTGTCTACAGGTATTCTATTTGATATCATTGAGCGAATAGGGGATTTCTTCTATAATCTTCAATGTCTCATTTTGGCCTCGAGATTTTCCTACCTCTTGTTATTTGTGTTGTGTTGCAGGTTGTGTGAGGTAATATGTTCACAAAGACAATAGAAGATATCTAACCCAGGAGAAAAATGTAATTTAGAGATGATAGAACGGTAATTAATTTTTCTCATAATGAATAGATAATAAGTGGCTCCCTGGACGAGTTCTGAGTACAATTACATAAGCCAATGTAAAACCTCAGATCATGAACTGAGTGGTTGCAATACCCAGTGTCATCCGCAGAGGGTGCAGGCCAGAGGAACTGATGGGACACAACATGTTGGCTAAGAATCATTCAGCAGAAACAGGCCGATAAAGTAATGAAATATCAATGGAAAGAAAATTGGGCCCCAAGAGAGAAATGGGCAGTCTCCAACTACGAATATGTCACAGTGGCACGGCGATAGAGTTGCTGCCTCACAGCGCCTGAGACCCGGGTTTGATCCTGACCACGGGTGCTGCCTGTACGGAGTTTGCACGTTCTCCACATAACCACGTGGGTTTCCTCCAGGAGCTCCGGTTTCCTCCAACATCTCAAAGACATGTAGGTTTGCAAGTTAATTGGCCTCTGTAAATTGCCCCTGGTGTGTAGGATAGTGTGTAGGATAGTGTGTAGGACAGTGTGTAGGACAGTGTGTAGGGCAGGGCAGTGTGTAGGGCAGTGTCTAGGGCAGTGTAGGGCAGTGTGTGGGACAGTGTGTGGGTGTGTGTAGGGCGGTGTGTAGGGCGGTGTGTAGGACAGTGTGTGGGACAGTGTGTGGGGCAGTGTGTAGGGCAGTGTGTGGGACAGTGTGTGGGGCAGTGTGTGGGGCAGTGTGTGGGGCAGTGTGTGGGACAGTGTGCGGGGCAGTGTGCGGGGCAGTGCTGCGGGGCAGTGTGCGGGGCAGTGTGCGGGACAGTGTGCAGGGCAGTGTGCAGGGCAGTGTGTAGGGCAGTGTGCGGGGCAGTGTGTAGGACTAGGGCAGTGTGTGGGGCAGTGTGTGGGGCAGTGTGTGGGACAGTGTGTAGGGCAGTGTGTAGGGCAGTGTGTAGGGCAGTGTGTAGGACGAAGGGCCCGATTCAATGTCGTACAAATAAAAGAAAAACTAAGCTCCCAACTACATGGACTTGGGGGCATTGTCTTTGTCTCTGCACGATTATAGTTTTTTATATATATACGGAACTTCCTTTCTGTTGTTTATTCTGGGGTTTGCATATTTGGCATGCTGCTGCTGCTGCAAGTCAAAATTTCATCGTTCCCTCTTGGCAAACTTGACAATAAAGCGCTCTTACGCCTAGGGATGAAGCAATTGAAAACTAGCTCTTCCTTGAACCAACCCAGGAGACATCAGAAAAGAGCTCCCTCAGATATGGGAGCAATACTCTTTATGCTTTAAGAGCGGCACGGTGGCGCAGCGGAAGAGTTGCTGCCCCTACTGCCCTTGCAAGCGCCGGAGACACAGGTTCGATCCCAATCACGGGTGCTGTCTCTACGGTGTTTGTACCTTCTCCCGGTGATAGCCGAGATCTTCAGTTTCCACCCACACAACACAAACGTACAGGTATGTAGGTTAATTGTTCAAAAACGTACGGGTATGTAGGTTAATTGGCTTGGTGTATGTGTAAATTGTCCCTAGTGTGTGTGTGTGTGTGTGTGTGTGTGTGTAGGATAGTGTCAATGTGCGGGGGTCGCTGGTCGGTGCAGACTCGGTGGGCCGAAGGGCCTGTTTCCGTGCTGTATCTCCAAACTAAATAATTCACTTTTGGAAAATCTTGAGTTCCCAAAGAGTTAAAGTTATTGGCCAGGGACAAGCTGCTAACTGGGACTTCTGCCCATGTATATCTGGACACGGGCATCTTGCATTCGCTGACAGATTCATGCCAGCAAATCTCCAAGTCCAAAAGCACAGGATGAACGCACATTTACGGAGGGGAATCTGCTAATGGATTCAACTAGAGCTCTGATCTCATGCAGCATCTGTACCTCTTACGTGAATGAGGCTTTAAATCTGTGGTTGAACAGTCAAATACATTAGCTTTTTAAAAATTATTTGCGCTCACTAATGTCTTTAATTTTAACATGCTTTAAAGCATTATTCGATCATTTAATTTGTTTTCATTTAAAAAATTGATAACTGTTAAATTTTACTTAATTTTAATTGTAGCTGAATGCTTTAGAGACAAAAATGGCTGGATTGACAGATGGCAAAACGAGTGGTGTGACGTTGCTAATATTCTTGGCCATTGTGTGGGTTGGCCTTGATCAGGTCCCTGCAATGTGCCAGGCCACTACAGCAGCCACAGTGCAGGGACTCTGCCCACACCGGCAGCTTCATCCACCCAGATATCAACCAAAAGAGTGCGTGACCAATATTTACAGCGGCTAGTGTGAGTGGGCGGCACGGTGGCGCAGCGGTAGAGCCCTTTGGGAGGGTGGTGGGAATCTGGAACTTGCTTTAACAAAGGGTAAAAAAACACAAAATGCTCATCACCTTTAGAAAGTACTTGGATATGTCACTGAAGAACCACGTACCTAATGCTAGTCCATAAATACATAGTGAGATGGAGAGATACAACATGGGAACAGGCCTCATGGTCCTTGCCGACCATCAGCTACCCATTTACATTCATTTAATATCATTTTATTCTCCCTATCAAAAAACTAAAGACTATAGAATGGTCTTGACCCGAAACGTCACTTATCCATATTCTTCAGAGATGCTGCCTGACCCACTGAGTTACTCCAGCACTCTGTGAAACGTCACCTATCCATGTTCTCCACAGATGCTGCCTGACCCACTGAGTTACTCCAGCACTTTGTTTCTTGCTCCTGACCCAATGAGTTACTCCAGCACTTTGTTTCTTGCTCAAGATTCCAGTATCTGCAGTTCCTTGTGCCGACAGCATTCTTTCCATAATAATATCAACCCCCCCATATTCTAGCACAACCTACACACCAGGAGTTATTTACAAAGCCCAATTAACCTGCAAACCCACACACCTTTGGGATGTGGATGGAATCCGGAGCAGCCGGAGGAAACCCACACGGTCATAGGAAGAGCGTGCAAACTCTGCACAGTCAGCAGCCAAGGTCAGGATTGAGCCAGGGTCTCTAGCGCTGTGAGGCAGTGGCTCTCCAAACTGTACCGCTTGTTCTATATTGATGGAACACAAACGCAGTGAGCTGAAAGGCTGCCTTCTCTGCCAGAAATTCTCTGCCATTCTATGATTGTTCTTGAAGCGGGAACATCTTCAGTGTGGAGCGATGGACCGTGGAGGGCACTGTGCGTCTGTCTCCAGTTGATAAATGGTGATTGTTAAATAACAGGACAATATTTTTAAAGAAACTGAAAAAAAATGAAGTCTTTGGCGGATGACTTGAACAAAAACAGCAGCTAAGCAAATCATAAGGACTTGCAGTAATCGTAATTGATTACATGAAAATGCAATACAGAAAACATTCAGTCCCACGGAAACTCTTCACTTCACAATGCTTCCTTGAGTCATTCACTCACTAGTCGGCACGCGGCCAAGCCCAGGTTGTGTCCCTCCCATCAATAAAACAAGGTTAAGAATCATTCTTTGAATTACAGTGTATGCAAGTAGGAACTGCAGATGCCGGTTTAAACTGAAGATAGACACTATACCTCCTCCCTCGACTCTGTCCAGGGACCCCTTGATAATCCTTTCAGGTGAGGCAGAGGTTCACTTGCATCTCCTCCAACCTCATCTACTCTATCCCTTGTTCAAGGTGTGGACTCTTATACATCGGCGAGACCAAACGCAGACTGGGCGATCGTTTTGCCGAACACCTTCGATCAGCCCGCCTGATCTCCCTGTTGCTGGACACTTTAATTCTCCTTCCCATTCCCACACGGACCTTTCTGTTCTCAGTCTCCTCCATTGTCAGAGTGAGGCAAAACGCAAATTGGAGGAACAGCATCTCATATTTTGCTTGGGCAGCTTGCAGCACAAGTATGGATAGCATGACAGTATGAATATTGATTTCTCTCACTTCAGGTAGCCCCGGCATTCCCTCTCTCTCTATCCCTCCCCCATCCAAGTCACACCAGCTTCTCGTTTTCACCCAACAAACAGCTAACAACGGCCTGTTTCCTTTATCATCGGTACTTTATTACATATCTTTCATTCATTGTTCTTTCTCTCTCCACATCACCGTCTATATCTCTCCTTTCCCTTATCCCTAACCAGTCTGAAGAAGGGTCCTGACCCAAAACGTCACCCAATCCTACTCTCCAGAGATGCTGCCTGTCCCGCTGAGTTACTCCAGCTTTTTGCATCTATTCTTGGAATAGAAACATAGAAAATAGGTGCAGGAGTAGGCCATTCGGCCCTTCCAGCCTGCACCGCCATTCAATATGATCATGGCTGATCATCCAACTCGGTATCCTGTTCCTGCCTTCTCTCCATACCCCCTGGTCCCTTTAGCCACAAGGGCCACATCTAACTCCCTCTTAAATATAGCCAATGAACTGGCCTCAACTACCTTCTGCGGCAGAGAATTCCAGAGATTCACCACTCTGTGTGAAAAAAGTTTTCCTCATCTCGGTCCTAAAAGATTTCCCCCTTATCCTTAAACTGTGACCCCTTGTTCTGGACTTCCCCAACATCGGGAACAATCTTCCTGCATCTAGCCTGTCCAACCCCTTAAGAATTTTGTAAGTTTCTATAAGATCCCCCCTCAATCTTCTAAATTCTAGCGAGTACAAACCGAGTCTATCCAGTCTTTCTTCATAAGACAGTCCTGACATCCCAGGAATCAGTCTGGTGAACCGTCTCTGTACTCCCTCTAGAGTGTCAGAGTGTGCAAGAATGTCTTTCCTCAGATTAGGAGACCAAAACTGTGATCTCATTTGGCAACATTTACATTTTTGCACTGCACGAAAGTCTTTTGCACTTCAGCCAATGGAGGAGGTCAACGGACATCAAACCACTTCTTCAACACCCCCTCAATGGTTAACATTGGAAATAGAACAGTATAGGAACAGGCCCTTCAGCCAGCAATGTCCATGCCGGACAATGATGCCATGTTAAACTAATCTCCCCTGCCCATATCTGATCCATTTCTCGGAGCAGAATAAGGCAGTTCAGCTCATCACGCCTACTCCGCCATTCAGTCATGGCTGATCTATCTCTCCCTCTCAACCCCATTCCCCTGCCTTCTCCCCATAACCTCTGACACCCGTACTAATCAAGAACCTGTCAATCTCTGCATTAAAAATATCCATTGACTTGGCCTCCACAGGCATCTGCGGCAAAGAGTTCCACAGATTCACCGCCCTCTGACTAAAGAAATTGCACCCCATACCTATCTAAAGATAGTCCTTTTATTCTCTATCATTCCATTCCCTGTAAATCCTATGTAAATGCCACCGGGTGGCGCCAGCAATGGCTGCCTCGCCAACAATCCTTTCCTTCTTTGTGTTTAAATAGTATGTGTCAAATGTATGTTTTTAATATTATTTAGCTGGGGGGGGGGGGGGGGGTTGGGGGAAACTTTCTTTTTCTAATCTCTTACCTCGACGGAGATGTGATTTATTTCTGTATGTTGTATCTCCGTCCGCACTGCGGCCTAACATCAAGGAGTTGGCGGCATTTGCTGGAGACCGTTTTCGAGAACTCCACCGCGGGTGCCCACGGGACTTTACCATCGCGGAGCCCGCGATCCCTTTGCCAGGGATCGACCTCTGAGCTCCACCCGTGGGTGCTTGTGGACTTAACATCACAGAGACCGACATCGGGAACTCCAAGTCACGGGAGTTTCGAGCGCCCCAACACGGGGGCTTCAACCGCTGGCTGCGGTAGCTTTGATCGCCCAGGCGGATGGTTCTACTGCCCAGACTTCTTTGCCTTCCATCACAGTGAGGAACATGTTCACTTTTATGTAGTTGTGTGTCTTGGTGCTTTTTAAAAAAAAAAAATCATTTTCTTTTTCTTTTTCGTATGGCTGTATGGTAATTCGCATATCGCTGTACCTTAATTGGTACGTGGCAATAAAAGTTCTTTGAAACTGTTGAAACCTTTGAAAAGCCTCTTAAACACCACTATCATATCTGCGTCCACCACCACCCCTGACAGCGCGTTCCAGGCACCCACCACCCTCTGTGTAAAATATTACCCCACGCATCTACTTGAAGTGTTTCCCCCTCACTTTCAAATAGTAATGCAGGCACGATGGGTCTTTATGCTCTGTGCTTGTATTCAATAATACTGCAGACTGAATGTGTGCATTGTGTGCGGTGGGCAGGAGACGGGGAAGTGAAGCAGGTCACAGCTTCCCAATGGACAAAAGGGAAGTCGCAGTTAAGGATGATGCATTTGAAGCATTGCTTGTCGTCTTAACAAGAGTTTCACATTCTCTCTCTGAATGCCGATTAGTTTAGTCGCTCTCCCCTGACTCCGAGTCTGAAGAAGGGTCTCGACCAGAAATATCACCCATTCATCCTCTCCAGAGATGCTGCCTGTCCTCCTGAGTTACTCCAGCATCTTGTGTCTATCTGTAGTTTATAAGTATCATTTGTATAGAGATACAATGAAAAGCTTATGTCTGTGTGCTGTGTGCTGTGTAGTCAAGTAAATGACTGTACATGAATGCTACAGTCCACAGATGGTCCGCAGGTAAAGCACGGGTTAAGGGTACATTTGTTGCAAAGATATCACATTGAAGTCCAATAAAGTCAGATTAAAGAAAGTTCAAAGGTTTCTAATGAGGTAGATAGGAGGTCAGGACCACACTCTGGCTGGTCATGAGTTGCCCAATAACAGCTGGGAAGAAACTGCCCCTGAATCTATCTAGAGGTGTTTAAGAAAGAACTGCAGATGGTGGAAAAATTGAAGGTAGACAAAAATGCTGGAGAAACTCAGCGGGTGTGGCAGCATCTATGGAGTGAAGGAATAGGTGATGTTTCTGGTCGCGACCCTTCGCTCCATAGATGCTGCCTCACCCGCTGAGTTTCTCCAGCATTTTTGTCTACCTTCTGAATCTGGAGGTGTGCGTTTTCATATTTCTGTACCTCTTGCCTGATGGGAGAGGGGAGAAGAGGGAGTGGCCGGGGTGCGACTGGTTCTTGATTATGTTGCTGGCCTTGCCGGGGCAGCGTGAGGAGCAAATGGGAGGGAGGTTAGTCTGTGTGATGGTGTGGGCTACGTCCACAACTCTCTGCAACTTCTTTGGTATCCTCCGGGTGCTCTAGTTCCCACCCACATATGAAAGACGAGTGGGTTGGGAGGTTCATTGGCCATTGTGAAGTTCTCTTCATGTTGTGGTGAGAGGTAGAATCTGGAGGTGGAGTTGATGGGAGGAGATGCCAGGAGAATGGGTTACAAGGGAGACTAGTGATGGTCTATGAATCAACGTAGACTTGTTGATCTGAAAATATATCCTTCTATGTGGTAAGAAAATATGGTAACGTGGCATAAAATATTTCTATATTTTAGTCGTAAAGTGTGGAAATAGGCCCTTCGGCCAAACTTGCCCACGCCGACCAACATGCCCCATCTAAACTAGTCCCACCTGCCTGCTTTTGGTCCATATCCCTCTAAACCCACCCTAGCCCACTACCTGTCTAAATGTTTCTTAAACGTCGCGATAGTTTGAATATACTATTTTATGAGTAAATTGATAGAAAGGGTGAGGTGCATGGATGCTGTTATACTTGACGTTGCAAGACTGAAAATCCAAATAAACAACAGAAGATCATTGATTAAATAACAATCATTAATAAGAAAGAAAATGGAAGAGAATTAACAATTGCTAAAAATGAACGGGCAATTCTTCTCAAAACTGAATCCCAATTTCGTTCGAAATGTTAGGAGTTAATTAGTTGTTGGAATCTGACTTGTTGAGAACATTGTAATGAGTTTGCTAGAGTAGCCTCATAAAGAGATTCTGATGAACTGATTATTTCTGTTGACCATTCTTGACCCATAACATAATCGGGATGTTATGGTGCATATTTTTGTCTTGACTGCCTGAAATTACCATTGAAAGATATCATAATCAAGCAAGGTTGAAACTCAAGATGGCACTTTGGGAAATTATCAAAATCCATCACACTGGGGAGATCAAGAGCCGGCAAATCTATTTCAGACATCCTTCTGCAAAAGTAAAGATTGGATTTTGCTGAAAATTTAATCAGTTCATCACCACTCCAATATCAAATAATTTCTACAATCAAATTTGTCAAGCTGTGAGGTGCGTGGGCGTTAATCAATAATGATGGCAACTGCATCTTTCACTGCCTTGTGGGGCGGAGAGTGGTGAAGGGGAGGGGGGTCAGAGGGTGCAGTGAGCAGGAGTTTGTCCAACAGCCTGTCAGGACAGGACGGTGATTAATGTCTGATCTCTGCAGCTCAGATTGATTCTTCAAGTGGCAGCTGGTGCTGAAATGCCGTCGGGCCATACGGGCGGTCACGGTGGCACAGCGGTAGAGTTGCTGCTTACAGCAAAATGCAGCGCCGGAGACCCGGGTTCGATCCCGACTACGGGCGCTGCCTGTACACAGTTTGTACGTTCTCCCCGTGACCTGCGTGGGTTTTCTCCGAGATCTTCGGTTTCCTCCCACACTCCAAAGACGTGCAGGTTTATATGTTAATTGGCTTGGTAAATGTAAAAATTGTCCAGTATAAAATTGTCCAACTTCCGGTCTAGTCCCTGGTGGACTCTTCGGAAGCTACAAGGCACAAGGTTGGTATTGTGTTGGATCCAATGGCAAGAAAGTGGCAACACGGCATCTGCAAAACTTGTTCACAACTTCCAAGAGCATGGTTAGAGCCAAGCCACATTCATTAATACCCTATGAGTAGGAAGGAACTGCAGATGCTGGTTTACACCGAAGATACACACCAGTGCTGGAGTAACTCAGCAGGACAGGCAGCATCTCTGGAGAGAAGAAATGGGTGATGTTTCGAGTTGAGATCATAGGGTGATACACTGTCGATACTGGACCTTCAGCCCAACTTGCCCACACCGGACTTCAGAACCTTCAGAAGGGTCTCGACCCGAAATGACACCCATTCCTTCTCTCCAGAGATGCTGCCCGTCCCGCTGAGTTACTCCAGCATTTTGTGCCTAATCCAGGTTTTAATTTTCCTTTATCTCAAAGTGGTTTCCTGGGGTGGTTTCCTGATTCCTGGGATGTCAGGACTTTCATATGAAGAAAGACTGGGTAGACTCGGCTTGTACGCGCTAGAATTTAGAAGATTGAGGGGGGATCTTATAAAAACTTACAAAATTCTTAAGGGGTTGGACAGGCTAGATGCAGGAAGATTGTTCCCGATGTTGGGGAAGTCTAGAACAAGGGGTCACAGTTTAAGGATAAGGGGGGAAATCTTTTAGGACCGAGATGAGGAAAACATTTTTCACACACAGAGTGGTGAATCTCTGGAATTCTCTGCCACAGAAGGTAGTTGAGGCCAGTTCATTGGCTATATTTAAGAGGGGGTTAGATGTGGCTCTTGTGGCTAAAGGGATCAGGGGGTATGGAGAGAAGGCAGGTACGGGATATTGAGTTGGATGATCAGCCATGATCATATTGAATGGCGGTGCAGGCTCGAAGGGCCGAATGGCCTACTCCTATTTTCTATGTTTCTTTGTTTGGGAACAGCTCCGTCCAAGACTGCAAGAAATTGCAGGCATTTAGTGCCTGTCTACATTAATATCCTACATGGTGGTAGCAATGCTTCTCTGCCACCCACATGAATGAAAGGGAGTAGCACCTCTGGCAGTGGGGATGTGAAACTGGCACAGGGAGTAAGGGCAGGCTGACCTCTGTGTTGAATTGTTGACCTGCGCTCCCTGACTGTGCCAGGAGACCTCGTTCACATAACCCACCCAGCAGTCACATCAAAGGAAACCCCACAGAGAATCGGAAGCACAGAGTAACACAGCGTTAATGACTGGCGGAACTGAGAGCCTCAAGTCCCCAGTCATCATCTACCAGGAGGGGGTGAAGGCTGGAACAAGCTGACCACAGAGCAGCAGGATATGGGTATGCGCAGTACTTTCCCACTCAATGTGAGCTCCTGATTACAAATAATGTGCCCAGGAGCTGTCGGCTGCAGCCCAGGCATTAACTCAAAGGAAATAAAATTAAATTAAGTCACGGTGAGAAGCAAAAGGCCATTTGGCTCATTGAGCTTCTTCTGCCATTCAATTAATTGTATTTCACAAAAGCATTACGGATGACATTGAAAATGACCTAGTTCTTTATCAAAATTTATGCCCCCTTGTTCTGGATTTCCCTCGCAGACATATCCCTGTATCTCCTTCAGCAAATCCTTTTATCATTTTCAGCAGCGTAATTAGATTTCCTCAACTTTGAAACTCAAAGAAATTCAGACCTGTTCTCATCTTGTGATCAGTGGGTGCAGCAGCATCCATGGAGCAAAGGAAATAGGCAACGTTTCGGGCCGAAACCCTTTGGGTTTCGACCTGAAACGTTGCCTATTTCCTTTGGGTTTCGGCCCGAAACGTTGCCTATTTCCTTCGCTCCATAGATGCTGCTGCACCCGCTGAGTTTCTCCAACATTTTTGTGTACCTTCGATTTTCCAGCATCTGCAGTTCCTTCTTAAACTCATTATGTGATCTAGTTGTGGTCTCATTTGGGTCATTGTGTGCTGTGTGGTTAATATATCTCTCCTGAGTCCTCATGATGAAGATTGAATGTAGTCCTCATGCCAACTCAAGCGTCACTTCCTCATTCTCATGTACCATCAGTTATAGTTTAGTTCATTGTCACGTGTACCGAGCTACAGTGAAAAGCTTTTGTTGCGCGCTAACCAGTCAGCGGAAAGACAATACATCATTATTATCGCGCCATTTACAGTGTACAGATACAAGATTAGGGAATAACGTTTAGTGCAAGGCAAAGCCAGCAAGGTGCGATCAAAGATAGTCCGAGGGTCACCAATGAGGTAGATAGTATTCCTGCACTACTCTAGTTGTGCTAGGATGGTTCAGTTGCCTGATAACAGCTGGGAAGAAACTGTCCCTGAATCTAGAGGTGTGCGTTTTCACACTTCTGTACCTTTTGCCTGATGGGAAATGGGGGAAGAGGGAGTGAACGGGGGGGTGAGACTGGTCCTTGATGATGCTGCTGGCCTTGCCGAGGCAGCATGAGGTGTAGATGGATGCAATGGAAGGGAGGTTGGTTTGTGTGATGGCCTGGGCTGTGTCCACAATTCTTGCGGTCTTGGATGGAGCTGTTCCCAAACCTCTTTGAGATGAAGAACAGTTGAAAACTGGATTAAGCACAAAATGCTGGAGTAAGGCAACATCTCTGGAGAGAAGGAATGGGCGACATTTTGGGTGGAGACCCTTCTTTTTCAAGCTGGATTATCCAAATGATTGGTCCTAAGACATATCCTTGATGTGGCAAGTTTTCTAATGGAGCCCAGGGGATGTTGACATAGTGTTGTTTTACAATAGTATTTGCTTCTTTATTTTTCTTATGGAAAAAACACTCGGAAAAGGAGAAAGCACTTTCATCCAAATCTAGCAGGATCCGGTTAGATTTAGTGGTAGAAAGAGGAGACTGTAAAATGTCTCAGACAGATAGACACAAAGTGCTGGTGATATTTGGTCTTGATCTGAAACGTCACCCAATCCTTCTCTCCAGAGATGCTGCCTGTCCCACTGAGTTAAGGGGCTGTCCCACTGCGGCAACCTAATCTGCGAGTTTAGAAGAGTTTGCCCTCGACTCAAACTCGCAGCATGGTCGACACGTGGTCCTATGAGGTCACTGGAACTCTCCTTCATGCTCGAGGGAGGTTTTCG
This sequence comes from Leucoraja erinaceus, assembly GCF_028641065.1. NCBI lineage: Eukaryota > Metazoa > Chordata > Chondrichthyes > Rajiformes > Rajidae > Leucoraja > Leucoraja erinaceus. The sequence continues at coordinate 1,346,116 of NC_073406.1, read as the reverse complement.
CATACTCGCGGCCTCAGCTAGGTCGCGGAAAGATTTTCAGCATGTTGAAGTAATGTTCCGCAAGTACAAATTGGCCGGCATGGTCCTTTTAAACTCGTAGTGCAGTCGAGGGCAGCCAGAGGCAATCTCCTTCGCTGACCAGGCATTTTAATTGGCTCATTGGAGTTTCAGGACCAAGGAAAACCATTTAAATGCCCGCTAAACTTTATTATACTTCTTAAAAGTTTCTCCCCCCCCTCCCCCCCCCCTTCTCCCCCCCCCCCCCCTCTTCTCCCCCTCCCCCCCCCTTCTCCCCCCCCCCCCTTCCCCCCTTCTCCCCCCTTCTCCCCCCTCCCCCCCCCCTTCTCCCCCTCCCCCTTCTCCTACCCTTCTCTCCCCTTCTCTCCCCTTCCCCGCTTTCCCTGACCCCGCCTTTGCGATGTGTGTGTTGTGTGTGCGTGTGTGCGTGTGTGTGCGTGTGTGTGCGTGTGTGTGTGTGTGCGTGTGTGTGCCTGTGCGGTCGACCCAGCTCGAGGTTTTTCAGGCGAGTGCTCTCGAGCTTGAAGGTTGAAGACACTCTTCTGAACTGGTGGATTAGGTTGCCGCAGTGGGACAGCCCCTTTACTCCAGTTTTCTGTATCTATCTCCAGATCCCACTATAATGGCCACTTTTACATAAATATTACATGAAGGTTTCTCATCTACTGGAACACTAATGATTTAGCCTGTGTACATTAGACAACATCCTCACGACTGCTAACGAGAGAAGTAACTGCACTTACCGCACTGTAGACTGATAGACCAAGTCTTCGCTCTTCTGATATTCATCAATGTGAGTGTAATTTGTGGAGAACAGGGCATCATATGTGAATATTTTCTGTTTGATAGTCCCCCCATCCGTCACCTGGTATCAAGGAATAATACATCATAGTCAACCATGAGTGAAAGAAAATTAAAAGTCCTTTTTATCACCATCACAGGCCACCAGAGGCATTTGTACATTCCCCAGTGAAACATGGCAAAGTAACGGAACAGTCAGAATATTGTACCTGACACATGAGAGGCTCTCTGCACCACGGCAGCCACTCTCTCATTATGCCTCGCGTGTGAAAGCAGGGATGTTCTACTACGCATCAGGAAAGGGAACTAACCTAAAGGGCCTGTCCCACTTTGGCGATTGTTTTATGCGACTACAGGTCGTGAATCGTCTCCTCAGTTGTTCAAAGAGTCGGAGCGTTTTTCTGGTTGCCGCTGGATTTTGAAATGTTCAAAACTTTTCGGAGACAGTCGGCGTTCGTGAGCTTGTGGTAGCTTGTCTTCTCCTGACGTAGGTTGTTGTATGTTGTCGCCAGGTGACGTACGTTATCCCCAGGTGACGAAGGTTGGTGCCATTGCTGACATCAGTGAATTCCATTGTCGTAGTCGCTGGCAGTCGCCTAAAAAATCACCAGGTGAGACAGGCCCTTAATCCTATTCAGCTGCTTCTGTGCAAAATAATTTCTATCCATTAATAGTCATCAAGATTATGAGAGGAATAGATCGGATTATTACACAGAGTCTTTAGCCCCGAGTAAGGGAATCGAGGAACAGACAAACATATGTTTAAGGTGAAGGGGGAAAGATTTGATTATCTGAATTGAGTTATTACCTGAATGTAGTTGCCTGAGGGGAAACCTTTTTACACAGAGAGTGGTTCATGTTATATGGTTATATGGTGTATGGAACGAGCTGCCCGAGGATGTAGTTGAGGCAGGGACTGTCATAACATTTAAGAGACAATTGGACAGGTACATGGATAGAAAGAGTTTAGAGAGTTAGTGGCCTAGCATGGGCAGGTGAGACTAGTGTAGATGCTGTGACATGTTGGGCTGAAGGGCCTGTCTCCACTCTATATGACACTTTGACTTCATGACTCTTTTACAGATACATTTTTAGAAGATACAGAGGGAGGTCTACAGAGAATGGTGTTAGGAGGGAGAGATAGATCAGGCATGATTGAATGGTGGAGTAGACTTGATGGGCCTAATTCTGATCCTATCACTTATAATCGTATGACTCTACTGAGAGCACTATGTCACCGAAATCCCGATTATATAATTCATGATATCACACCTATATTTCAGGATGGTTCCCTACTGCAGAACCTCTAGACTGACTGCCATCACAGCCAAATGTTTCCTGGAACAGTGTCTCCGATAAACTGTAGCCCCCATTCAGGGAATAATAACGGAATGCTTACATTTTCTAACCTGACAGATCTTGAGTTCTTCTGCCTCGTACTCTCTCCACCCGCTGAGTTCAGGCAATAATTATGTCGAATGTCTCCGTGCCCTGACTTCTAATATTTCCTGATGAAACTCCCTGTTTTAATCTGTTGCAATAAATTCCCTGCTCTCGGGATCTGGCACCTCTTTTGAAATGTTATAGGCAACTATAAAAAGTCACATTGCTGCTATTTAAGGAGAGGGTAAAGCCAGCCGCATTTGAGAATCTTCACCTCATAAAGGCAAAGAGATTACAGCCCTTATAGAGGGAAACTAACAGTACAAGTAAACAGTATGTGTTTATATAACATCACACCGGCCTGGAACTGCTCGAAGGAGCAATGCGGGAGAGGTAGAAAGGAAAATAGAAATGAGCAGAGAGAAAAAAAGACACAGAGTGCTGGAGTAACTCAGCGGGTCAGGCAGAATCTCTGGAGAACATGGATAGGTGACGTTTCACAGAGTGCTGGAGTAACATAGAAACACAGAAAAATATAGGTGCAGGAGTAGGCCATTCGGCCCCTCAAGCCAGCACTGCCATTCAATATGATCATGGCTGATCATCTAAAATGAGTACCCCGTTCCTCCCTGAGCAAAATCTAACTCCCTCTTGAAAACATCCAGTGAATCGGCCTCCACTGCCTTCTGTGGCAGAGAATTCCACAGATTCACAACTCTCTGGGTGAAAAGGTTTTTCCTCATCTCAGTCATAATTGGCCGACCCCTTATTCTTAAACTGTGACCCCTGGTTCTGGACTCCCCCAACATCGAGAACATTTTCCTGCATCTAGCCTGTCCAATCCTTTAAGAATTTTATATGTTTCTATAAGATCTCCTTCTAAATTCCAGTGAATACAAACCCAGTCGACCCATCATATGTCAATCCCGCCAACCTGGGAATTAACCTGATGAACCTGTGCTGGACTCCCTCAATAGCAATAATGTCCTTCCTCAAATTAGACCAAAACTGCACACAATGCTCCAGATGCGCTCACACCAGGGCTCTGTACAACTGCTGTAGGATCTCCTTGCTCCTAAACTCAAATGTTTTCGCAATGAAGGCCATAGCTTTCTTCACTGCCTGCTGTACCTGCATGCTTACTTTCAGTGACTAATGTACAAGCACACCCAGGTCTCGTTGTACTTCCTCTTTTCTTATTCTGACACCGTTCAGATAATAATCTGCCTTCCTGTATTTGGCACCAAAGTGGATAACCTCACATTTACCCACATTATACTGCATCTGCCATGCATCTGCCCACTCACCCAACCTGTCCAAGTCACCCTGCAGCCTCATAGCATCCTCCTCGCAGCTCACACTGCCACCCAGCTTTGTGTCATCCGCAAACTTGGTAATGTCACATTTAATTCCCTTGTCTAAATCATTAATATGGATTGTAAATAACTGGGGTCCCAGCACCGAGCCTTGCGGCACCCCAAATTGTGGCGATCCTGTGACAACTCAAATTCCCATCAGTTTATTGTCCGGGTGCAATCAAATAGTTAGTTAGCATGAAGCTCTGAGTAAACAATAAATACAATCAGTGTAGCAATAAATGTAACGACTCATGTAAGCGGTAGAATGGTGTGAACACTGCAAACAATCTGTGGAGTGGTGCATAACACTTACTGAGCCCAATATTGGAATAATTGAAAGAGGCAGAATTATGTGGCAGTACCTCCAGTAACGGAATATAAAACATTGCCGTCTCCAATTTCACGTCAACTCTAACAATACCCCCTCATCCCCTCCCCCTTCCCCGTGCTCCACCTGGTCTCCCCCCCACCAACACCACTACAACCACCACCAAGGCACTGTTAAGGTGGACTGGATGAAAGACCAACGTTTCATGAGGAAAAGGTGATTAAACCCTGGGTGTCGGGGGTTATGAGAATGGTGTTGAGGGGGAAAGATCGATCAGCCATGATTAAATGATGCCGTTGACTTGATGGGCCGAATAGTCTAATTCTGCTCGTATCACTTATGAACGTGAAAATATGTGGCCACAGTTTTTCTAATAGGTTTGTTCAGGAGTTGTGATAATTACAAAAGAAAATGCTTTTTAGGAGGAAAAAAATCAGAAATTATTTGGTTTAGTTTCAAGATACAGTGGGGAAACAGGCCCTTCGGCCCACCAAGTCCGTGCCGACCAGCGATCGCTGCACACTAACATTATCCTACACACACTTGGGACAATTTACAACTTTACCAATGCCAATTAGCCTTCGAACCTGTACGTCTTTGGGGTGTGGGAGCTCCCGGAGAAAACCCACGCAGGCCACGGGGAGAACGTACAAACTCCATACAGACAGCACCCGTAGTCAGGATCGAACCCGGGTCTCTGGCGCTGTGAGGCAGCAACTCTACCACTGCGCCAAAGGCATTTTGCAAAATTCACTGTTATTTTCAGTGCAGTGACACAGTTGTGATGAAGACCACGTGAGGAGTAATATGAAGAGATGTGGGCGGAGAAACTGGAGGAAGATTTTCACTGGAATAAGTTGTTTTGGGTAGCGGGAGGAGGGGAGGTGGAGATTGAAGCTGGCAGGATAAATAGGTTCAGGATGCAATTAGATATGTTTTCTGGAGGGAGAAGGGATTAAAGGGTATGATTAAAGTGGGATTAATCTATTAAAAAGGGACAGGCTGTTTGGCCAGACAAATGTTTCTGAAAATGCTTGGGCCGTAATTGCTCTGCTGTGCAGACTGGTTAAAATGTTGATTCTAGATTTGTGTGCGTTAGTTTAATCCCCCTGCGGCTTGTGTGTGTGTAATCCCACCGCCGTGCACAGCTGTCCCTGTGTGGGATCCCTCAGCAGCGGGCAATCCTGCTCAGCGGTGATCACTTGTGATGACCAGGGGACCAAGGCCCCACTCACGGTCCGTGATGGGCCGCTGTAGGAGAAGATGCAGGGGTGCTGCATAATGGAGACGGGGATCGAGGGTTGGACCTCACAGGCGGGAACGTGAATGAAACAAGGTCATAGTGGAGGGGCAAGTGATACACACTGGGCAACAGCAGGGGAGAGGGTGAAGAGGGAGGATGTGCAGTGGTGAGTGGGCAGGAGAGAGAGAGCAAGAGCTATAAACGATGGGGAGGGAGAGAGAGAGAGGGGGGGTTGTGAGAGCAATAGAGAGGGAGGTGGAGGAGTTAACAAAGAGAGAGACGGCATGAATGATTGAGAGAGGGAGTGGAGCAAGAATAATGAATGGAAGGCATGAGCCATCCACCCTCTCATCTGCTCAACTTTACGAGAGAGGGAGAGAAAGGGAGAGTCTAGATCAATGCCCCTTTGTCCTGTTTTGTGGACCAAACCTATGGCCTTTTGTGGAGGTGTACAGTTATAGATTGACCATTGAGATTAAGACTGGGCAATGTTCACAATGTAGGGAAACGGACAAGTAACTAATGAACAAGTCATTGGGAGAAAATGAATGATGTCGGTATTGGCTGCTGCCCTTTGGCCAACACTAGTAACAGGAATGTTGCCAGACTAGAGGATCTGAGTTGTAGACAGAGGCTGAGCAGGCTGGGACTCTATTCCTTGGAGCGCAGGAGGATGAGGGGTAATCTTATAGAGGTGTATAAGATCAAGAGAGGATAGAGGCACAGATCGGGTAGACACACAGAGTCTCTTGCCCAGAGTGGGGGAATCGAGGACCAGAGGACATAGGTTCAAGGTGAAGGGGAAAAGATTTAATAGGAATCTGAGGGGTAACTTTTTCACACACAGGGTGGTGGGTGTATAGAACATGCTGCCAGAGGAGGTAGTTGGGGCTGGGACTATCCCAACATTAAAGAAGCAGTTAGACAGGTACATGTATAGGACAGGTTTGGAGGGATATGGACCAAATGCTGGCAAGTGGGACTAGTATAGCTGGGAGATGTTGGGCGGTGTGGGCAAGTTGGGCCGAAGGGCCTGTTTCCACGCTGTATCACTCTCCACCTCCACACCAAGGGAAGGACCTGCTGGAAGTGAGCGTGCAATTGTTTAAACAGTTTCTACTCCATGCTTCAAACTAAATTAAAGATGATAAAATCCCCCAAGTGAAATTCTTTCCACAGACGTCTGTGGAGGCCAAGTCAACTGATATTTTTAAGGCAGAGATAGATAAATTCTTTATTTAGTACGGGTGTCAGGGGATATGGGGAGAAGGCAGGAGCATGGGGTTAGGAGGGAGAGAGAGATTAGCCATGATTGAATGGCAGAGTGGACTTGATGGGCCGAATGGCCTAATTCTTCTCCTATCACTTATGGACATCTTGGACATGTCATTTTAGAGGGCATGGCTTTAAGGTCAGATGGACAAAGTTATGCAAGAGAAAATGATTTCATTTAGCTTTGAATCCTCCATGATGGAAAGGACTGCCAATAACTCCAGGTTCAAGTGTAGGAAGGAACAGAAGAAGGGTCTCAACCCAAAATGTCACCCATTCCTTCTCTCCAGAGATGCTGCTGCCTGTCCCGCTGAGTTACTCCAGCATTTTGTGTCTGTCTTCAGTGTAAACCAGCCATTGATACAGTGTGGAAACAGGCCCCTCGGCCCAACTTGTCCACACCGCCCAACATGTCCCAGCGACCATAGTCCCACCTGCCTGCGTTTGGCCCCAGATTGCAAATGAAGAAATGAGCATTCCTTTCCAACAACCCCGGGCGCAAGACTGTAGCTTTGTAGACAACAAGAACAAACGGAACACAAATAATGCTGCAGATTAATGGCCTGAGCTGTCACATAAACATATACAAAAATATTAATTGTTCAACTAACAGAGTCAGTCAGTTTAACGCCTCATTAATCTCCACTGTCCAAATAATTTAAATGTAATATTTTGCTGCTTAATATGGAGTTGCTTTGAACTGTTCAATTATTGCAAATGTAAAGAAGCGTTTGTCTAAATAAATTAGTCTATGCATCCAATTAAATCTCGATGTACGTTCCCCTCTCTGCCTCGTGTTGTAAATCAATATTCCCGGCATCAACATTGAGGCAGACGTGCCAGAGACTGTACGAGGTGGTCCTGCGATCATCTCTACCTTGTCGGACTGAATGTCCACCATCAATCCATCAACAAGTCCCCACTCCCTCCAAATAAATGTTGGAGCAAGGAACTGCAGATGCTGGCTCACAAAAGAGACGCAAAGTGCTGGAGGAACTCGACGGGTCAGGTTGCGGCTCAAGAGAACATGGGCAGGTGACGTTTCGGATCGAGTCTGAAGAAGGGGGCCAACACAAATCCTGTTCCCCAGAGGTAAACAAAAGTGCTGGAGAAACTCAGCGGGTGAGGCAGCATCTATGGAGCGAAGGCCCGCTGAGTTACCCCAGCACTCTGTGTCTTCTCTCCAGATGAAACCTTGTTCATAGTGTCCAATGTCCGCAATGTGGTTGGTCGGAGAATCGGACATGTACTCTAGCTTATGGAAGGACTATTCAGAAGCCTGTTAACAAAGGGGACAAAGCTGCTTCCAAGTCCAGGGAGAAGAAGGAATGACCAGGATCTGTATTCATATTGGCTGCTTTCCTGAGGCAGATGGAGTCAATGCTGGAGAGTCTGGTCTGTCGGATGGACTGGGCTACATCCACAACTCTGCAATTTCTTGCTTGAAAACCAAACTGTGATGCAACTCCGATGCTTTCTATGAAGCATCTGTAGAAGTTAGTAAGAACCACTTTAGTTTAGTTTATTACTGTCATGTGCACCGAGGTACAGTGAAAAGCTTGTGTTTGCGTTCTTTCTAGTCAAAGAAAAGCCTAAAATCAAGCCATCATAGGATGAAGGGAACAATACTTAGTGCAAAATAGAGTCTGATTAAAGACAGTTCAAAGATGGTTAAATGTCCCCAGGGTCCAGGGGAAGTAGAGGCGTTGATGTTCCACCTTTGCTTCAGCTGTTGGTCCATGACCGATTGCAGGTAATATTTATGCCAAGGAACTTGAAGCTCTCACTCATTTCCACTTTGCCACCATTGGTGCTGATTGGGACATGTCCTCCACCACTCTTCCTCAAGTCAACAACTTTCTCTTGCTAAATTGCTGAAATTATTTATGGTAGTTTGGCTCAACGTTAATTTTTCCAATTCAAAATTCAGATTGCTGCCTAAAGATTCTTCTTTGGCTCCACAACTCCAACCAGGGAACCTCTCAAGGGCTCTGCATCTATCCAGCCGGTTTATACATCAAACAAAGACACAGAGTGCTGGAGTAACTCAGCGGGTCAGGCTACACCTCTTTACCCCCAGATAAGGATATCCATATTGGGCCTACTGCCGAAGATAGACATTTAGGACTGAGATGAGGAGAAACTTTTTCACCCAGAGAGTTAAGAATCTGTAAAATTCTCTGCCGCAGAAGGCAGTGGAGGCCAATTCGCTGGATGTTTTCAAGAGAGAGTTAGATTTAGCTCTAAGGGCTAATGGAATCGAGGGATATGGGGAGAAAGCAAGAACGGGGTACTGATTTTGGATGATGAGCCATGATCATATTGAATGGCAGTGCTAGCTCAAAGGGCCGAATGGCCTACTCCTGCACCTATTTTCTATGTTTCTATGTTTCTAAAAAGCTGGAGTAACTCAGCGGTCAGGCAGTATCTCTGGAGAAAAAGGATGGGTGATGTTTTGGGTCAAGAAGGGCTCCGACCCAAAATGTCCTATTCCTTTTCTCCGAAGATGCTGCCTGACCCGCTGAGTTACTCCGGCCTTTTGTGTCTATGTTCAGTGTAAATTAGCATCCGCAGTTCCTTCCGACACATTTGGACTGCAGCCACTTAGATTGGAATATCCTACCAGCACCACCCCACCTCTCCAGCTTACCACTGGAGTCTCCTTAATACCCATTGCTAACCAGTTTCATCTCACTCTTAAAATCTCCATTGACTTGAAATCCATTATTTTCTGATTATGTTCCTGCAAAGTGACTTACCTTGAGTAAAAGGAGTAATTTTAATGTCAATTTAACAGCACAGTAATAGCCCATTTGACATAACATGCCCATTCCAATGTTTATGATCTACTTGAGCAACCTCCTACCCGTCCATCAGACTAACGTTCTATTGAATGCCTCCCTTCTTGCAGCTTGCTTCAAATGCTTCTGCTCGCAGTTCACATTCGACCATATGTTGGCAAAGTGAATTCCACGGTGAATTCTATCGTGACTGGATAGGATTTGTGCTCCCTGGTTTTGAAACTCCCTTACAATAGGAAACGTATTGTTTAGTTCGGAGATACAGTACGGAAACAGGCCCTTCGGCCCATCGAGTCAGTGTCAACCGGCGATCCCTGCACACTAACACTATTCGACACACACTCTGGACACTTTACAATTTTTCCAAGCCAATTAACCAACAAACCTGCACGTGTTGGGAGTAGGAGGGGAAACCGGAAGCACCCGGGTGAAAACCCACGCAGGTCACGGAAAGAACGTGTAAACTCCGGACAAACAGCATCCGTAGTCAGGATCGAACCTGGGTCTCTGACACTGTGAGGCAGTAACACGAGGGGGGGAGGAGGCATGGGACGGGGAGAGGAAAGGCTTGGAGAAATAGGTGTGCACTAGGGTGGGTGCGTCTCACAGGAAAGAGCGGTGTTACTCAAAAGTAGAGAATGCAATGATTATATCATAGGGTTGTAAACTGTCCAAGCAGAACATGAGGCACCATTCCTCCAGTCTGCGTGTGACCACACTGGCTATGGAAGGGGCTGAGGACAGTGAGGTAGGAGGGAGAAGGTGAGTTAAAATGGTTAGCGCCTGGGAGATCCAGCACCTTGGTTGTCTGAGCGCAAGTGCGTGGCAAAATGGTCGCTTGGTCTCACTATCTTGATGTCATTATCTCCTGCCCATCAGATGACGGTGCTCCATTGAATAGCAGCCAGGAACTTCCTGATGCTTGCATGTATAGTACTTTACTTTACTATAGACCTTAGAGATACAGCGCAGACACAGGCCCTTCAGCCCACCAAGTCCGTGCTGACCCACGATCACACAGTACACTCGCACTATCCTACACACATTTGGAACAATTTACAATGTTGCTGAAGCCAATTATCCACGTCTTTGGAGTGTGGGAGGAAACCGGAGCAATCGGTGAAAACCCACGCGATCACAGTGAGATCATACAAACTCCGTACAGACAAAGGTCACCCATCCCTTCTCTCCAGAGATGCTGCCTGTCCCACGAAAAAGGTTACCGATCCGTTCTCTTTTGTGTCTATCCACGGAGTTACTCCAGCTTTTTGTGTCTATCTTCGGTTTAAACCAGCATCTGCAGTTCCTTCCTACACACGTAGTCTTTAGTCTGATTTCTGTTTAGTTGGGCTGGCCAACTCAATGATTAGTGCGGCTATGGAGGCCGCTGTCATTCTGTGACGGCTCGCTGCCTCTAGCTGGTAACACATGCACCTTTGCAGCTGGTATTGACAAGCCTCGTACAAATGTCTCAGCACTGGCTCGGCTTGTTACACACCTGTAAACTAGTAATTGGCAACTCTGGGATATCGTTCCCGCAATATATTTATGATTGCCTCCACGCTAATGGCCGTGGTTAATTTATGCAATAATAACATGGCTAAACAAATAATGGTAATTGGCAGAACATTGCTTAAGATGATAATTAGCTAAGTTGTTGAACAAAGGAGTAGCACACAGGTTAAACTGTGGAAGAGCTGATATTTACAGCAAGTGGATGCAATCCTTCATTAAGATGATTTCAGTTTCAACTGAACTGAATGTTATTCTGCTTTAACCGAATATCTCCCAGCGAACAGCAATGCCAAACAACAGGAAGACTGCCTCCCCTCACACCCATCACAGTCTCCTGGTACTGAGGTCAACTATAGCATCTCTCCTGCAAGACATTCTGGTGTCATTCAACTCAGCATTGTCTAACGATCTCACTTGACCCAGTGAATCTCCCTGTTCAGTCCATATGTTGGAGACACCATCTCATCCATCACCTTCCCCCAATGACCTGGGCAAGTCCATCATCTATGTGAAGAATGTGAGAGATTCCTGGCCCTGTATATTCTCAGTGACTGCTCCTCAAGTACACCTCATAAGTTCATATGTTACAGGAGCAAATGACTTCTGCCGAGTTTGCCCTTGACATACTCGCAGCATGGTCGTCACGAGGTCGTAGGAGGTCGTAGGTAGATCGTAGGTAGGCCGTGATGCTAGTCGCAGGTACTCGTGGCATCATGTAGGTCGGGGCGTTTTTTCTAGCCTGATGAAAAATGTCCACGAGTCAAAAAAGGTTGTGAATTAGGTTGTGAAAGTGGGACAGGCCCTTCAGGCTTCGACCCAACTTGCCCAGGCTGACCACATGTCCCATCTGCCCGCGTTTGGCCCATCTACCTCCAAACATTCCCTATCTATGTACCTGTCCAAATGCCTTTGAAATGTTGTTATTGTACCTACCTCAACTTCCTCCTCTGGCAGCTCATTCCATATACCCGCCATCCTCTGTGTGAAAAGGTTGCCCCTTGGGTTCCTATTAAAGCTTTTAGGGCCTGTCCCACTTAGGCGATCTTTTCAGCGACTTGCTGGCACCCGTCATAGTCGCAGTAGGTTGCCGAAAATCTTCAACATGTTGAAAATCCATTGGCGACCAGAAAAAGGTACGACTCTTTGGGCGACTACTCACGACCATACCCGTGGTCGCGGGGTGACGCCTGTATGGGCGTGAGTAGTCGCCCTCAGTTGTACCTTTTTCTGGTCGCCGCTGGGTTTTCAACATGTTGAAAATTTTCGGCAACCTACTGCGACTATGACGGGTGCCGGCAAGTCGCTGAAAAGATTGCGTAAGTGGGACAGGCCCTTTTCCCTCTCCCCGTAAAAGCTATGTCCTGTGGTTCTTTATTCCCCTACTCTGGGTAAAAGACTCTGCATCTACCCGACCTGCTCCCCTCATGATCTTGTGCACCTTATTATGCTGTTGCTGGGAATAGTGACCCCTCGTTCTTTTTTCACGCTGAAGAACTCTCTGCCACAGAAGTTGAGGCCACTGCTATATTTAAGAGGGAGTTAGATGTGGCCCTTGTGCTAAGGGGATCAGGGGGTATGGAGAGAAGGCCCTACTGAGTTGGATGATCAGCCATGATCATCAGAATGGCGGTGCAGGCTCGAAGGGCCGAATGGCCACTGCACCTATTTTCTATGTTTCTATGTTTCTGAAGACAAATCCACTGCATCTTAATGATGCATTTACCCTTCTGGATAATTCAGGATTTATCCACTGTTGTGGAGCAGTTTCACACCAACATGACACCAGCTCCTCAGCTGCTCTAACAAGCAGCACAACATTTACTGCACTTCAGTGAGTCGTTAGCTCGTTGCAAAGTGTTGAAGGATCATTACTGTAGATGCAATGTGGCTTACATTCCCACTGGGGCGCCTGCATTCACAGGAAGCTCTCACTTCGAATTCCCAACGCGGGATTCCAGTCGCTGGTCAAATTTAACAAAGAAACATTTAATGTCAGAATGTCTGGAGCCACAGCAATGATATATCCAGGAAGGCAGGTTTATTCACAAGGAACCGCTCCACTTACATGTTGAGGCTTTCAGTTGGCAATTAATGCCTGTGTAATTGTTACACGTTTGGCAAGTGGGCGCATTACATGGTCATAATATAAACACGCACACGCACACATTTGGGGTGGCAATGTGGCACAACGGTAGAGTTGCTGCCTTAAGGGCGTGCCCCACTTGGGCGTCATTTGCACGTCATGCAGATGGCGTGCAAAGATTTTGTACATCCCAAAATCCTGGGGCGCGGCTCGTAACCGCGTGTCACCGCCTACGTCACCACGAACCATGCGCGTCGTGCGTCGTGACACGTAAATGATGTAGCGTAAATTATGCGCAAATGACGCCCAAGTTGGACAGGCCCTTTACAGAGCTAGAAATCCAGGTTTGATACTGACTATGGTTGCTGTCTGTGCAGAGTTTGCACGCTCTCCTTGCAACTAGTCTGAAGAAGGGTCTCGACCCGAAACGTCACCCATTCCTACTCTCCAGAGATGCTGCCTGTCCCGCTGAGTTACTCCAGCATTTTGTGTCTATCTTTGGTTTAATCCAGCATCTGCAGTTCTTTCCTACACACTCCTTGTGACCACGTGGGTTTTTTCCGAGTGTTCTGGTGTCCTCGTCCATTCCAAGGCCTGCAGCTTTGTAGGTTCATCGGCTTCTGTAAATTGTCTCCCGTGTGTAGGAGAGAACTAGTGTAAGGTTGATCGATGGCTGGCCATAAAGGCCTGCTCCCATGCTGTATCTCTACATTAAACTAAACATGCACACGCCCACACACACACACACACTCAAACATTACATTCCATGCTTAAGAACACATATTTTATCCTTTTGTTTTTTCTGAGGCAGAGAATGTGTTTAGTGTGAGCGTGTCAGGATTAAGGAAGGAAATTAAGATTTAATCTGTGTGAGGTGCAATGGAACTTGAGGTGACAGGAAAGTCCAACAAGAAAGATGATGTCAATTCAAAACGGCCAGTGGCTACACTCTAGAGACTGGATGAATTGGGGATATCCCAGGTGCTTTCCCTCATTCGATCTGGTTAGGTCTGACCAGCTGAAGAAATTATGCTTTTGTAATAAGTTATAGGAAGGTGTCATCTAAACAATGAAGTAAGTACATAAACAGGAACAACCTATGGTTTTAATCAGCGGGGCAGGCAGCATCTCTGGACAGAAGGAATGGGTTCTTCAGTCTGAAGAAAGATCTTGACCCAAAACGTCACCCATTCCTTCTATCCAGAGATGCTGCCTGTACTGCTGAGTTACTCCAGCATTTTGTGTCCTTCAGTTTCAACCAGCATCTGTAGTTTCTTCCTACACAACCATATGGTTTTGTCAAGCCAATACACAAATCTCCTTGTGATAGAATGCCGATGCTGGCCATTTTGGTTATGAATGTGTTTGCCTGCAATCCTATACTAGTGGCACGAGACTGGCTTGTCCACCATGCTGTGTATCACAGTGGTGTCACCATCATATTCGCTGTTAGGATGGGCTGATATCGGCAGGAATTTGACGGGTCAACATTTCTATTTCCTCTCCAGAGCTATTCCGTTTGTGGAGAACCACATGATACCGTCTTTACTCATAGATATGAAGAGTTTATGCTCCAGAGGATTTCGTAGTTTGCCACATAATTCACGTTATAAAATATCACCATCTTCTCGGGTTTCTGGGAGTACGGGTGTCAGAGGTTACGGGGGAGAAGGCAGGAGAATGGGGTTGGGAGGGAGAGGTTGGGAGAGAATGGTGGTGTAGACTTGATGGGCCCAACTTATGAACTTGTCTCACACATCAAACATGTTCAATGACACAAACGCTGAGCAAATCCACGACCTACATATTCCATGCTCTAACATTCTGCGAGAGTGAAGGACAAGGGTTGATGACTCTGACGGTCACCTGGCAGTGAGTTACAAATCTTACAGCTCATTATTCCTTGGGTCGTGGGTGATTGAGTCGGGAAGAAGAAGTCATTCACGGAGCAGGGGTAATTGAGTTCAAAAATTCAAAAGCATTTGGGGATTTTTGCTACTTGGTATTCATGGCCTGGAAGCTCCTTCAATTGAGATGAGGAATGTATTATGGACAGGTGCTCGCATGTCCAGATCTGCCGAGTCGATTGCAATCAGCCCTGTCAGTAATCCTACTGTGTCTCCCATTATTGCCATTGTGCTTGTGAAATGCAACGCCAACAACAGTTGCCAAAGTAATTCATTGGGTGCAGTATAGCACTAGTATAGCCCTTGAAGTGTGTCGATGGCGATGATATAAGTATTATAATATTTACAAACAACCCTTGACAAAAACCTCTGGTGACCTTCCTTCCTGAGTGCACGTGCATATGGTCAACAGATTGGTGCAATTGATGTGTAGACGCAATGATCATGAGTCAGTAGCCACTGTAATTATCTTGGCTCCTGGTCAGGCAGTAGCAATTATTGATGGAGTGTCTAAATGAACCTGCAATGCTGGCTTGTATCAGCAGCAATGTGATTGTAGAGTAGAAACCTCCTGATGGCTTGTGTGTGGTACGTTCTGTGATATGTATCATGGCTCGCCTTCTCTTCTTTGTCCTTTCCAACTCAGCAGCCTAGACTACCACCTCTTGCCCAGGGCCCTGACAAGCAACATATTGTGTCGGTGGCAACATCATAAAACTGCTGGAATCCCCAGCATACAGGCTCTAAATGCTGGAGTAACTCAGCGGGACAGGCAGCAACATCTCTGGAGAGAAGGAATGAGTGACGTTTCGGGTCAAGACCCTTCTTCAGACCCGAAACGTCACCCATTCCTTCTCTCCAGGAGAAGGTCCATCCAACTTGCCTCCTGGTGGGCAGCTGGTGGAGTGGACACCTGGTCGGCCTGGGGATCTCCATTCTTGTTCTGTGCCAGAGGAGGGGGGCTGAGAGCCGTCTGCATAGGTGCAGGAGTAGGCCATTTGGCCCTTCGAGCCAGCACCGCCATTCATTGTGATCATGGCTGATCCCCCAATCAGTACCCCGTTCCTGCCTTCTCCCCATATCCTCTGACTCCGCTATTTTTAAGAGCCCTATCTAACTCTCTCTTGAAAGCATCCAGTGAACTTGCCTCCACCGCCCTCTGAGGCAGAGAATTCCACAGACTCACCACTCACTGTGAGAAAAAGTGTTTCCTCTTCTCCGTTCTAAATGGCTTGCTCCTTATTCTTAAACTGTGGCCCCTAGTTCTGGACCCCCCCAACATTGGGAACATGTTTCCTGCCTCTAGCGTGTCCAAGCCCTTAACAATCTTATATGTTTCAATGAGATGCCCTCTCTGTACGGCACGGTGGAGCAGTGGCAGAGTTGCTACCTCACCGCGCCCGAGACCTCAGTTCTATCCTGACTACGGGTGCTGTCTGTAACTATCATGTATGTTCTTGAGGGGACTGCGTGGGTTTTCTCCAGGTGCTCCAGTTTCCTCCCACACTCCAAAGATGTACACGTTTGTAGGTTGAACGACTTTGGTAATAAAATTGTAAATAGTCCCTAGTGTGTTGGATAATGCTAGTAGTGATCGCTGCTTGGCGCAGACTCATTGGGACGAAGGGCCAGTTTCCACAATGTATCCCTAAAGTCTAAAGTTTCTTTGCTGTGATATCTGTACAGTGTGGGGCTGCCCTACAGACTAATCTTTGGTGAGGGGTCCCGATGACACAGATCAGGGGCTGTCCACACTACAACATCTCACCTTAATGTCCAATCCAGTGTTCAAAATGTTCACACAAGCCAGGAAGGAGGATGATCTTTCATGTGTTATTGATAAAAGTTGTGAAGACACGATGGTCGCCTACATTTCTTCATTTGTGGACCACCAAACGTATTCTGGAATGAAGGGACACATCTCTTTGGAAATGCAAAGATCGTTCAGCAAACATTGTATACAAGGCTGGGCTTGTACACTCTGGAATTTGGAAGGATGAGAGGGAACCTTATTGAAACATACAAGATTATTAAGGGATTGGACACGCTAGAGGCAGGAAACATGTTCCAGATGTTGGGGGAATTCAGAACCAGGGGCCACAGTTTAAGAAGAAGGGGTAGGCCATTTAGGACGGAGATGAGGAAAAACTTTATTCACCCAGAGAGTTGTGAATCTGTGGAATTCTCTGCCTCAGAAGGAAGTGGAGGCCGATTCACTAGATGCTTTCAAGAGAGAGTTAGATAGAGCTCTTAAAGATAGCGGAGTAAGGGGATATGGGGAGAAGGCAGGAACGGGGTACTGATTGGGGATGATCAGCCATGATCACAGTGCTGGCTCGACGGGGCTGAATGGCCTACTCCTGCACCTATTGTCCATTGTCTATTGAGTTAATCAACATCTTCAAGAGTCATTAGTGCTTTATTGTCATATAACATGAAATGGAACAATTACATTTGTATAACAGATATGCAAATGTGTAGGAAGGAACTGCAGGTGCTGGTTTACACTGAAGATAGGCACAAAATGCTGGAGTAACTCAGTGGGACAGGCCGCATCTCTGGAGAGAAGGAATGGGTGACATTTCAGGTCAAGACCCTTCATTCATATCTCTAAGTTTCCCTCTCCCCTGACTCTCAGTCTAAAGAAGGGTCTCGACCCGAAACGTCACCCATTCCTTCTCTCCAGAGACGCTGCCTGTCCCGCTGAGTTACTCCAGCATTTTGTGTCTAGGACATGTAAATGTAAAAATACTCTGTGAACATAGTCCTTGCTGCTGATTGTGTCTGTGTATCCACGAGGACCTTTCAACTATTGTATTGAAATATTCATCAGTTTGATTGAAGAATGAAGGTCCTCATACATACAGAGCGTGCACTCCGCCGAGCTCATTCTCTGCTGAAGAGCGTTTAACAATTAGAGGCTTGAGGATCCAGCTGGTTATCTGGAAGACAAGCGGCAGGAGGTAGTTTTCTTTAATATAGCCTCAGATCTGACTATTGCTCCCTGCAGTCGGAGAGCAATAGCAGGGAGAGGGGGAGTGGCTGGGGATCTCTGTTCAGTGCCTTCAGGGAAGAACGGAAGAGAGAGCAGAACAAAGTGGAGTGTCCAAAGTGAGTTAGATAAAGAGCTTGCACAAATGTGCCCTGCATGTGAACTAATTAGATTGCTTCTTCTAAGAGTGGAAGGGCTGGCATCTTGTAGTCAAAGTCTGCAGGGTATACAACAAGAATGTGTGCAGGCTTTGATAATTAGAATGCAAATAGTAAAAGGCTGAATGCATTTTATTTTCTCCAGAATAATCACGAAACGCTAGTGGTGGGAAGTCAGGCACACAACGTGCAATTTATTTACTGAACGATTCTGACTGCATTAACATCAAAATTGTTACCAGAAGAAAAGTTTCAATTAGAAAGAAAAACAATCCATATTGACATTGCTGTCTTGTCTCCTCCGTGCCACACTGGTAATCTGGTAGCTGGTGACTGACCCAAATAGTTTATAATTATAGCCCAGCCCTTGGGACAGGAGCCAAAGCCTCTGTGCATTCAAACTGGATAAAGACGGCAGCTGAAAACGTCCCATTGCAAACACGATGGTTGCCTCTGCCATTAACGCTCTGCTCACATCACCATCTCAGATGCTATTTTGCTTCCCAGTTCAAATGCTGCAAATTTTTATTTGCAAAAATAAATCTAGTCAGTGGATAGCTTTGAATGGTTATAAAACAATTATGAAAGATTCCGTCTGAATATCCAAACACGACAGTGGTGAATCTGTGGAATTATTTGCCACAGACGGCTTTGGAGGCCGTTGGTAGATATATTTAAGGCAGAGATAGATAGATTCTTGTTTAGTACGGGTGATAGGGGTTATGGGGAGAAGGCAGGAGAATGGGGTTAGGAGGGAGAGATAGATCAGCCATGATTGAATGGCGGGGTAGACTTGATGGGCAGAATGGCCTAGTTCAACTCCTATTCCTTATGACCTTATGACAGTGGCCTGCCGTGAGAAACCGTGGTCTGCACCATCACCAACCTCAATTCACCCACCGGAGATTATGAAATCTCCTCGATTTTATCTTTCTACAATCTTCAACGATAGAAAATATTTTATTCTCCTTGTGGCCGTTGTCAACTTTTTACTGCTCCTCTCCTGAGTGCATCAAGATAAATACTTTCCAGAAAAGGATCAGATCTCGGGGACCATCAGGTCTGCGTTTAATCTTCTCATCAATTTGTCGACACAGACGGCTGTGGAGGCCAAGTCAATGGATATTTTTAAGGCGGAGATAGATAGATTCCTGATTAGTACGAGTATCTGGGGTTATGGGGAGAAGGCAGGAGCATGAGGTTGAGAGGGAAAGATAATTGAATGATGGAGTAGACTCAATGGGCCAAGATTCAATGACCTACTTCTGCTCATTAGTTTAATTTAGTTTAGAGACACAGCGTGGAAACAGGCCCTTCAGCCCACCGAGTCTGCACCGACCAGCGATCCCCGCACATTAACACTATCCTACACACACAGGGCACAGATAGCACAATGGGAGAATTTGGCGACCAGGTTTATCCCCCACTGTCGTTGTGCCCTTGGGCAAACCTACAAATGGAATGTAATTACGGCGGCAGGCGCGGGCACACCGCGACGCCCTGTGTCTCCCTTTCAAGGGAGATGCTAAAAATGCATTTCGTTGTCTCTGTACTGTACACTGACAATGACAATTAAATTGAATCATTTCACTAGGGACAATTTACATTTATCCCCAGCCATTTAACCTACAAACCTGTACGACTTTGGAGTGTGGGAGGCAACTGAAAACCTCGGCGGAAACCCATACTGTCACGGGAAGAAAGTGAAACTCCGTACAGACAGCACCTATAGTCGGGATCGAACCCAGATCTCTGGCGCTGTAAACACTGTATGGCAGCAACTCTACCACTGCGCCACCGTGCTCCTATGACCTATGAACATATGAATTTCAACTTTTATTATCCAAGCTATGTTCCTACATCGGGCTCGATACGTTCAGCTCCGTTTCCCCATTCCATGCGGCTCCTGACGCTTGCTGTCACCAAATAATTCTCGATGAGATTTTCAAGCCTGATTTTTTTTTTTAAAAAGCTAATTAGTGCAAATTATTTCAGCACTGTTGATTAACAGCAGAGTTGCACTGTTTTAATGTTCCATTTAATTTTGTAAACTGAAGCTGCCAATCTTCACTCAGAGAATACGGCAGGAATTTCTCGGGTATCAATGGCAGTGCAGTGGAGTCTGTGAAAAGCACCAAGTTCGTGGGAGTGCACATCACAGATGATCAGACATGAGTAGTCAAGAAAGCACAGCAACGCCTCCACTTCCTTCGACGGATGAGGAGAGCCGACCTCCCCCCTTCTGCCCTCACAACTTTTTACAGGGGTGCCATTGAGAGCATTCTTACCAGCAGTCTCTCAGTCTGGTATGGCAGTTGCTCTGAAGGCACTACAGAGAGTGGTGAGGACAGCGGAGAAGATCACCAGATCACCACAACCTGCAATCCAGGACTTATACCCATCTCGCTGTCGCAAGAGAGCAACCAATATCATCAAAGACACCACCCACCCAGCACACAAACTGTTCCCTCTCCTACCATCTGGCAAGCGCTACCGCAGCATGCGGAGCAAAACCACCAGATTCAAAAACAGCTTTTTTCCCTCAGGCCATCAGACTACTCAACACACTCAAGAAAAGTCCATGAACATTACACAAACAAAGACCAACTGTCTGTCAAAATAATTTTAACTCAATGTCTGCAGTATGCTATTTGCACTTTTCTATATTGCACCTTTTATTATTGCACCTTAATAACATACCTCAAAATGTTACTACATTCTGGCACACTGTGAATATTTTAAATAATGTATATTGTCTATCTTATTGGTAGATTGTCTGTCTGTGTTATAAATATTACTTGCACATTTGGAGTATGGGGAAACGCAATTTCAATCCAATTTATTTGAATTGACAATAAAGTTTACTTTGAACTTTGAAACAAAACTACAGTCAGATATCGACAAGGCTATCTACCACCTATCAGATATCTACCATGTTTCCCTACCAATGGGCTGTTTCCTTGATCATCGCTAAGTTTCTGCATATCTTTCATTCATTTCTTCTATATCTCTACATCACCGTCTATATCTCTAATTTCCCCTGACTCTCAGTCTGAAGAAGGGTCTCGACCAGAAACGTCACCTATTGCTTTTCTCCAGAGATGCTGACTGTCCCGCTGAGTTACTCCAGCATGTTGTGCCTAACGTAGGGATAGTCAGCATGGTTTTGCACGTGGGAGATCGTATCTTACGAATTTGACTGAGTTTTTTGAAGAAGTAACCAAAACAGGATGATGAGGGCAAATCTGTGGCCGTTGTCTATATGGACTTCAGCGCCTTCGACACGGCTCTTCCACAGTGTCTCACTTTACTTTAGACTTTAGAGATACATCGTGGAAACAGGCCCTTTGGCCCGCCGAGTCCCTGCCGACCAGCGATCACCCCGTACACTAGCACCATCCTACACACTGGGGACAATTTACCATTTTTAAGCCAATAAACCTACAAACCAGTACATCTTCGGAGTGTGGGAGAAAACTGGAGCACCCGGAGAAAACCCACGCCATCACAATGAGTGCAAAACTGAAGATTGGCGCAAGGGCGTAGCGCCCGGCATCCACTTGATTGGCGATACAACGCAGTCTCTTTATTGACGAAGACTTATTTTTCTTTGAAGAAGTTCTCCTCCTCTCTTTGACGATGTCCTCCTCTCTCTCACTATTAGCCAGCATCTGTAGGTCCTTGATTCTACAAACATTTGATGGGAATGTACTTCAGTTTGTGTTGGAATTCTCTCCTGCCGTCCTAGAGAGGGGTCGGGGTGGAAGGGGAAGGGAAGTGGGATGCTGGTACAAATGTGTGCGCATCCAAGTGGGGCATCAGGGAGAGAGGGGGGAGAATTAACAATTGTGGGGGGGGGGGGGGGTGTTGGTTAGTTACCTAAAATTGGAGAATTCAATGTTGGTCGGGGTGGCAGCAAGGTTGGTCTGGATAGGCACGCTCACACACACACTCATCACACACTCAACTCACGCACACTCGCCCTCACACACTCACCTCACACATTCCCCTTACACACTCACACACACTCGCCTCACACACCCACCTCACACACTCACCTTACACACTCGCCTCACACACTCACCTCACACACACACACTTACACACTCGCACACACTCACCTTGCACACTCACCTCAAAAAACTCACCTCACGCACTCACCGCACACACACTCACAATCACCACACACTCACCTCACACACTCACCACACACTCACTACACACACTCACCTCACACTACACACTCACTACACACTCACCTCACACACACACTTCACAAACACACTCGCACACACACACTTGTACACAAACACACTCACACACATGCACAAACACACACACGTCACACATAAACACACACCTGGGTAAATACACACACATTTGTAAGCACAAAAACACACACCGATACAGGTATGAAAAAAGAGATTCAAAGCAGCGGAGGCACAAAGAGTTACTGATGGAGGAGTTAAAGAGCAGTCTTCATTGAGCACAAGGTCACACACACACACACACGCACGCACACACACACACACACACACACACACACACACGCACAAGGTCACACACACACGCACATGGTCACACACACACACACACACACTCTCTGTCCCGTGGCTGCACAACCTGCTCCAATCCTCCCTTTATCCAGGGTGCTGCCGCAGTTCCTGGTGCCGCACAGCTGCAAGGTTTCTGCGCCTGCCATGTTGGTGATGATCATCCCGGGGTAACTTGCGACACACAGCACCTGGCGCGGGCTCCTTCTAATCTTCATGTCCCCTAGAACCGCTAACAACCATCTGTATAAGAAGGAACTGCAGATTCTGGTTTAAACCAAAGATAGATACAAAATGCTGGAGTAACTCAGCGGGACAGGCAGCGTCTCTGGAGAGAAGGAATTGGTGACGTTTCGGGTCGAGACCCTTGTGTAAGAACCACCCACGCACGGTTCAGAAACATATTGTGCTGCAAGCCTGTGGCTCTGAGTTCTTGAATTAATCCTACTTTGAAAATACGTTTGATTTATACATTGAACTCGAGACAAAATTAAGCGAAGAATGCCCACATTCCAGAGGGTCCTTGTAGTGGTTGGAATATCACCCCTGTAGGACACAGAATGCCAGACATTTCCAGATATGTCAGCCTCCACCAGATGGATGGTCAAAGCCAAGAGTGAACATATCCTCAGGTGCCTCTACATCACCGTAATTGCATTGTTAGAGCCATAAAAGTTAATTAGTTGTGTAACAGCAGGCAAGCATGTCTGAAATAAAGGCACCCTGGCTTGCATCACTTTGTTCAGTCCCCGCTGCTGGGTTTATGTTGCAGGAAGAACCAGGCAAGAATTGTATCTGAAATCTGAACACAAAATCCCCAAGGAACCTTGTTAGTCATTCACAACAATGGTCGTAAAGGAGATCACCGCTATCAGAGGTGATGCAGACAATACAGCCTTGCGCCAGTGTACCTGTCTGCCGGTGAATAATGAGATCTTTTCTTGTAGTAGACTCAAAACAATTACACACTGAATTTTAAACGGAAAATTGCAGAATTTGATAAATGGCTTGTACAAGGAGTAACAACTTCCGATATGCACCTTGACCCCTGCTACCTTCATGGGTTTTAAGTAAACCTCGTAGAGTTGAAGAGACGGGGCAAGAACAAAATGTAGATCAGCACCGACTAGGTGGGCTGAAGGGCCTGTTTCTGTGCTGTATGAATCAGTGAGTCGTGGAGCCATTCAGCACGGCAGCAGGTCGCTTGGTCGCTTGGTCCCAGAAAGAATTGTATCAGCATTCAAGAAGGAACTGCAGATGCTGGAAAATCGAAGGTAGACAAAAGTGCTGGAGACACTCAGCGGGTGCAGCAGCATCTATGTGGAGCGAAGGAAATAGGCAACGTTTCGGGACGAAACCCGGAAGGGTTTCGGCCCGAAACGTTATCTATTTCCTATAGTGGAGATAGTTCAACTCTTTGCATGGAGCGAAGGAAACGTTGCCTATTTCCTTCGCTCCACAGATGCTGCTGCACCCGCTGAGTTTCTCCAGTACTTTTGTCTACCAAGCATTTTATCATGATGCATCGGAGCAGGGTTTGGGAACAGCTCCATCCAAGACCGCAGGAAACTGCAGCGAATTGTGGACTCAACCCAGACCATCACACAAACCAACCTCCCTTACATTGGCTACATCTACACCTCACGCTGCCTCGGCAAGGCTAGCAGCATCATCAAGGACCAGTCTCACCCCCGGTCACTCCCTCTTCTTCCCTCTCCCACCAGGCAAAATGTATAGCAGTGTGAAAACGCACACCTCCAGATTCAGGGACAGTTTCTTCCCAGCTGTTATCAGGCAACTGAACCATCCTACCACAACCAGATAGCAGTGCTGAGCTACTATCTACCTCTTTGGTGACTATTCTTGTTCAGGCTTTACTGGGTTTACCTTGCACTAAACATTATTCCCCTATTAATAATAATAATAATAATAATAATCTTATTTATATAGCACATTTTTAGTCAACTTGCATTGACCCCAAAGTGCTTCACATAATTACATTACATTTACACACAGTCAAGGGTGGGTGAAGTGTCTTGCCCCAAGGACACAACGACAGGATGCACTCCAAGCGGGATTCGAACCAGCTACCTTCCGGTCGCCAGCCGAACACTTAGCCCATTGTGCCATCTGTCATCCTATTGTGTATCTATACCCTGTAAATGGATCAATTGTAATCATGTATTGTCTTTCTGCTGACTGGTTTTCACTATACCTCAGTTGTAGCTGAAACTGAAAACTCACCTGGGCCCATATCCTTCCAAACCTTTCCTATTCATGTACCTGTCTAAGTGTCTTTTAAATGGCCTAATTGTACCCACCCCTATAAATCCCCCCTCTGGCTGCTCGTTCCATGTACATGCCACCCTCTGTGCCACCCCCAGCTGTGACTATGTGGGACGGGTCTTTGATTCTGCTGCCGTTTATGCAGCGGGTCAGGCAGCATCTCTGGGGACAAAGGATGGGTAACGTGTTGGCTCGGGTAGGTTTGGACTCATCTTTGTTACCTTTGCCTTGCCCTGGTGCAGTTAATACTTCACCTCTAACCGCAAAAGGCTTGCTCAATCTTTCACGTTTATTATCCCTGTAAATCTTGCAACCTTACCAACGCCTCAACACACTTGTAGTCACGTTGATCTCAGTGTTATACATATCTTTTGTAGAGTAGGTTCTATATGGATTTAACATGCTTTTCAATTCCATTCTCCTGGTAAAGAACCCTTCAGTTTTGCTTGCATTTTATGACTTAATAAATTTGCTTTGCTACCTCTGATGATTTGATTTGTGAATGTACACCTCTAGATCTCTCTCCACCATTCAGAATCTCATTATCCAAGCAGCATGAGGCTTCTTTATATTGACAACCTATATGCACCACCGAGCACCTCTCGACACTAGAACTCATCTGCTTCCCTTTTCAGAGAGCTCACTAATGACTGCATTTATTTATCTTCTCAATCTTTCCTTCGTATTAAGTATACCACTCAATTTGTTACTTTCCATAAATTTTCTAATTGTCTTTCCAATTCCCAGTTTGTATAAATAGTGAGCACTCGTAGATACGCACCATTTGCTGCAGAACACTGTGCCTTCCTTACCTGCTGGCAGTCTGAGCAAGCAATTACAACCATACATGCTCGCCTCTCAGTTTTGCTGCCAGCTTTCAATCCGTTTGGTGAATGACTTCCCCACCCCAACCCCACAAGCCCTGACCTTGATACAGAATAGACTATTTGATAACTAATCTAAAGGTCTCTGGAAAATCCAAGAACTACATCATTGTCAAATCTCTGTTAAAGAACTCAAAAGATTTGTTAAAGTATGACCTTGCTATCTCTCATTGTAATACTAGTTTTTCCACACCATTCCATTGCTGCTTTGAGAATTTGTTCTTTGTACCATCAGCACATATATCTTGAACAACATTAGGAAAGATGTTGAGCAGGCTGGGACTTTATTCCCTGGAGCGCAGGAGGATGAAGGGCAAGATTGGGTGAATACTTTTATCCAGAGTAGGGGAATCAAGAACCAGAGGATGTAGGTTTAAGGTGAGGTGGAAAAGATTTAATAGGAATCTGAGGGGCAATATGTTTACACAAAGGATGGAACAAGCTGCCAGAGGAGGTATTTGGCTATCCCAATGTAGAAAATACAGGTACAAGGATACGAAGATAGACACAAAAAACTGGAGTAACTCAGCGGGACAGGCAGCATCTCTGGAGAGAAGGAATGGGTGACGTTTCGGGTTGAGACCCTTCTTCAGACTGGTTAGTTGGGGTAAGGGAAACGAGAGTTATAGACGATGATGTGGAGAGATGAACCTTTGAGGGATATGGGCCAAACGGTGGCAGATGGGACTAGTGTAGGTGGGGCATGTTGGCCGGTGTGGGAAAGCTGGCTTGTTTCCACACTCTATGACTCTATGAATCAGAGGTGGTGAATATTTGGAATACCCTGGACACCTCTCATGCCTCAGTCATTGAATTAATTTCAAATGGGGATCGATGTATTTTGGGGTGTTAAAGGCATCAGAAGGATACGGGGGTTACTGAGGGAGAAGAGCAGCCATGACCTTGGTGAAAGGCAGGCTCATGTTCTTGCTGCTTGCAACTGCAGCTGAAATTGCCTCATCAGCCACCACAGCTCACAACATCTGGTTGAACACGACGCACTTAGAGGCTGCAAGGTGGAGCACATTGGCCCACTATTCAATTCAATTCAACTTTAATGTCATCGCACAAATACAAGTATGAGTACAACGAAATGCAGTTTTGCGTCAGTCCGTAGTAGTTGTACATAAAGGAAAAAAAAAAAAAAAAAATAGAAAGAGAGAAGATACAGAATAATCAAGAAATACAGAATAATTAAACAATGGGGACGGAGGGACCAGAGAAATCTATCGGCGGGACTCCGAGTTCAGCAATGTGATTGTATTGTTGTAGAATACTGACACTACTGACACACATGAGCAAGGTGTACTGTTCATCATTAATTAGCTTCAAGTAACCAAGCTCACAAAGTGAACGGGAAGACATTTATTCCTCCAGCATGGCTTTTTTTTGGCCTCGCTGTCATTGTCACCGCAAGCTTCCGGCGACCATCAGTGGGAGCCGTCACTTGTCGCAGTAGATGATGGCGGTAGCAGAATTAGCGCAGGATACGCCCAGTGTCCAGCCCTGCCACGTGGATGCTTCTGCTACAGGGGCCGGTTTAGTGTTATGGGTGTATATCTCCCCCCCACGCATCCTGCCTGTACATTTGTCTCGATGGCATTTGGTTTATCCCATACCCCACAACTGGTACAACGTGTGCAGGTTTAGTTTAGTTTAGTCTAGTCTGGTTCAATTTATTTCAATAAAGAATTTTGTCGAGTGCTATCCAGTCAGCGAAAAGACTACACAAGGGTTTCGACCCGAAACGTCACCCATTCCTTTTCTCCACAGATACTGCTTATCCAACTGAGTTACTCCAGCATTTTGTGTCTCTCTATTTATACATGATTACAATTGGGCTGTCCACAGTGTACAGATGTAGGATTAAGGGCATAACGTTTAGTTCAAGATAAAGTCCGGTTATAGATAGTCTGAGGGCCTCCAATAGGGTAGATGGGAGGTCAGCACCGCTCTCTAGTTGGTGATGGGATGGATCAGAGGTCAGGACTGCTCTTTAGTTGTGTGCGATGGTTTTCACAGAGGGGAGAAGAGGGAGTGACCGGGGTGAGACTGGCCCTTGATGATGCTGCTGGCCTTGCCGAGGCAGCGTGAGGTGTAGATGGAGTCAATGGACGGGAGGTTGGTTTGTGTGATGGTCTGGGCTTCAGGTAAACTTGATGAAATACGGCCCAGATGGAATGATCATGGTCTCGGCCACTGATGGGCCTTGAGTGAGTGGAACTTTGGTCTTGAAATACACGTAACCCTCTCACTGAGATGTGGGGACTGCAGCTAGATATTCTGCTCAGGGACTTGCTATTGAAACGCAGCATCAGAGGGCCTGCCTGCTTCTCATCCTTCAGAGACTACAAAAGCATGTTGAAGATCAGAATCATTTATAACGGCAATCCAGCAGCAGTGCCTCAGGGATCTGTCTTCACATAAATGGTCGGCATAATCAGATGAAAATCTCTCCGGTCAATCCCCAGGTACCCATCAGTAGCGATTGGGAATTAATTTACATTGAGCATTAGTGTTGTACGCTCCAGGGCTGCTGCCGGTAACTGCCGCTTGGAACATCGCTCCAGGATTTACTAAACCATAATGTTATAGGGTTGATGCCACCAAGCTGCTATAGGATTTGTGGTTGTCGCAGAAACCAGTAACAGTCGGTGTGGGCAAGTGTTGGTGGAAGACAATGTTTTGTGGTCCACAGAATCCTGTGTGTGATGGCCCCATTGTAAACAAAGTCTCGTAGGCTGCAAAACACTCACATCAGCAGGACCAAACATCAGGGGCGGCACGGTGGCTCAGCGGTAGAGTTGCTGCCTTGTGGCACTTGCAGCGCCAGAGACCCGGGCTCGATCCGACTACGGGTGCTGTCTGTACGGAGTTTGTACGTTCTCCCCGTGACCTGCGTGGGTTTTCTTCCAGATCTTCGGTTTCCTCCCAAACTCCAAAGACATACAGGTTTGTAGGTGAATTGGCTTGGTAAATGTAAACATTGTCCCTAGTGTGTGAAGAATAGGTTTACTGTGCAGGGATCGCTGGTCGGTGTGGACCCGGTGGGCTGAAGAGACTATTTCCACGCTGTATCTCTAAACTAAACAAAACAAAACTAACCCTGCTCCCAACATTGCCTCAACTCCAGCCACATTTTTCCTTTTAAGTTTAGTTTAGTTTAGAGATACAGCGTGGAAACAGGGGAGAACGTGCAAACTCCGTTCAGACAGCACCCGTAGTCAGGATGGAACCCGGGTGTCTGATGCTGTGAGGCAGCAACTCTACCGCTGGCCTGTGAGTCACAGGGCTACACTGCATGGAAACAGGACCTCTGGCCCACTGAGTGTGTGCCGATCACCATGTGCCTGTTTACGAATCCTCCTTCACCATAACTGCACCAATAGTATTTTTGTTATTCTCCCCACATCCCCCACATCAGTAGTACCTGCTTCATCTTGTCATTTGTACAAAGTGAATTTACAGAAAACACTGCTGTGTGTTGAAGCAGAGGGTCACTGTACTTGTGGGGCACGGTAGTGGCTCAGCGTTACGTGTTGAGTCGGAGGAGAGGGCTTACCCTGACAGCCTTGTGCTTTGGGTGCGGGTACTTCTAACGCAGCTGATCCTGGCTGTGAGCTTCACAAAATGCCAGGCAAAGCATTTGAATCAATCACACAGAGACGCAGTTAGAATCAGCTTCATTGTCAAACTGGTTCAGATTTCTTACTGGCTGTCAACATGGTGATACAGCTGCATTACGGTGTTTTTACTAGGATATTGTAGCTAAATCCACTTCTACAAAGAGTGCCCTGAGGGACTGCAGTACCTAGGGCGAGACACACTCCTCTTGTTTGAACACATTGATTTTGTTTCCTTCCCACTAGAGAGCTGAGGATCTGAAGGAGCTTAGCCTTTCCTATTTAATTCCACACACTCGCCCGGCAAATCACAGGCAACACGCCACAGGCACTGATGAGCTGTCAGAACGCAGGGCCGATCAATCTTCCAACACTCGCAAGACTTCAAACTTCTCGTTCAGACGGTCTAGAGTGATTATTAATTGGTTTAATTAATCCAGATCCTGTAGTGAACTCCCGTCCACACAGCAGGCATTTCTGTAACTATCTAATTCGGTTAAAAACATAATGGAGAATAAAGTGAACCGCTCCCTCAAAGATAATCAAAGCAGCAGGGCACAAAGACAGAGGGACAAGCTGGGAAAAGTTTTGTTCTGGTCTGACTCGAGGAAGTTCTTCACACAAATGCTGGTGTAGTTGGTGGTAGAGTTGCAGTCTGACGGATCCAGCGACTCTGTTCCAATCCTGGCTAGTTTTAGTTCAGCTTAGATACACGTCGTGGAAACGGGCCCCTCAACCTTTAGTTTAGTTTAGAGACACAGTACGGAAACAGGCCCTTCGGCCCGCTGTGTCCGCGCTGACCAGCGATCACCCAGCTCCTACACACACTAGGGACAATTTACACATTCACCCCAAGCCAATGAACCTACATACTTGTACGTCTGTGGAGTGTGGGAGGAAGCCGAAGGTACAAACTCCGTACAGGCAGCACCCGTAGTCGGGATCGAACTCGAATCGAATCGCCGGTGCTGCAAGGCTACGCCACTGTGGCTGCCCTTGCTACAACTTGCGTACCACCGACCTTCCTGTCATCAGTAAATATTGCTGCTTGTACGAGCTCGCCTCATCAACACAACACTCTAACTGATCACAGTCCAGCGCCCGTCCCTGAGGGACCCCATTGATCACCCCATGAAAACCTGACACTGACCC
The DNA here is from genome assembly GCF_028641065.1 of Leucoraja erinaceus. NCBI lineage: Eukaryota > Metazoa > Chordata > Chondrichthyes > Rajiformes > Rajidae > Leucoraja > Leucoraja erinaceus. Next base: position 1,315,759 of record NC_073406.1, on the reverse strand, counting down.
ATGTACTTCATCCCTCTGGTTTCCTTCAGTTGACCAATCCTCCATCCATGCCAGTACATCCAATGCTTCAATGGCTCTTTATTGTTACCTCTGCACAACACAGCCACATTTTTCCTACAACCCTAAAATGCACAGTCTCCATATTTTGCCACCGTTTACAGAGACAGCCCCGCATGCCCCACCTAACCATGAGCTCCTACTCCACGATACGATAGAACTTGATTCATCCCAGGAGGGAAACTGATCTGCCAACAGTCATTAAAACACAAAATACATGAAACATAAAATTAAAGTTGACGAGTGGAAAGGATTGGGGGGGAGTGCAAAGATTGGGGAGGGGTGTGGAGGAGTCAGGGGGGAGTCAGTCTACCCCAGGCCAGAGGGGGGAAGAGTTGTACAGTTTGATAGCCACAGGGAAGAAGGATCTCCTGTGGCGTTCTGTGCTGCATCTTGGTGGAACCAGTCTGTTGCTGAAGGTGCTCCTCAGGTTGACCAGTGTGTGTCATGGAGGGTGGACCTTTCACAGTGATGTTTCATCCGGCAGCTTACACAGTGGTCTCTGGAATTAAACCCAACTACTGCATCCCTTTTATTCACTCAGCTTGATACATCCTTAAAGAACTGTAACACAATTGTCAAATACAATTTCCCTTTTCCTAATATCATGTTGACTCTGCTTGATTGTGTTATGATTTAATAAATGTCTTTCCTAATGGATTCCAGCATCTCTCAATGACAGATGTCAGGCTAACTGTTTGAACATAACTGTTCTGCACTTCTCAATCAGCCTCCATTCTGAATGGGATTGTTAACTTGGTTGTTTTCCAGTCTGCCAAGAACTGAAGCTTCCTTGTATCTTCAGCCAATTTTCAAAAACATTTTCCTGGTAATAACAACTTTTAAAAGACATTTGAGTAAACTAGTTCCATTTACATGCTTCAGGTTCATCAAAGTCAAAGTCAAATTGATGTGTCACATGCACCAACTAAGGTGCAGTGAAATGAATTTGCCAGCAGCGACATAGTCGAAAAAAAGAACACACAATACACAATACACACCTGGAGCGGGGCCTGACATCATCACCCGGCGTGGCTTCAACGGCTGCGGGACTTTGCTAGCGCCCGCCCGGGGCTCCAACAACAAGACCCGGAGCGCGGCCTTGCACCATCCGGCGCGGCGTTAATGGCCGCGGGACAATAGTTGTCGCCCGCCGGGGGGCTCTGACTTTGACTCTGACATCGGGGGGAGAGGGAAGTGCAGGGGAGAGATAAGTTTTTTTGCCTTCCATCACAGCGAGGAGGAGATGCGCTGTGATGGATGTCTGTGTAAACTGTGTTGAGTCTTTGGTCTTTTTTTTCTTGTATGTATGACTGCAGAAACAACATTTCACTTGAGCCTCTATGAGGTTCAAGTGACAAATAAATTGTATTGTATTGTATTGTACAATAGAATTCAACATAAACATCCAGCACAGCATTCTTAGATCCCTCTAAACACATCAAATTATAAAAGGACCGGACAAGCTAGATGCAGGAAAAATGTTGCAAATGTTGGGCGAGTCCAGAACCAGGGGCCACAGTCTTAGAATAAAGGGGAGGCCATTTAAGACTGAGGTGAGAAAAAAAAAATTTCACCCAGAGAGTTGTGAATTTGTGGAATTCCCTGCCACGGAGGGCAGTGGAGGCCAAATCACTGGATGGATTTAAGAGAGAATTAGATAGCTCTAGTGGAGTCAAGGGATATGGGGGGAGAAGGCAGGCACGGGCTATTGATTGGGGACGATCAGCCGTGATCACAATGAATGGCGGTGCTGGCTCGAAGGGCCAAATGGCCTCCTCCTGCACCTATTTTTTTTCTATGTAAACCTTTCCTACTCATGTATCTGTCGAAATGTATTTGAAATGTGGTTATTATTCCTGCCACAACTACCTCCTCTGGCAAATTATTCCATATACCCACCACCACCCATTGTGTGCAGAGGTTGCCCCTTAGCTTCCCATTCAATCTTTCCCCTCTCACGTTAAACCTATGGCCTCTCGTTGTTGATTTCCCAACCCTGGGGAATACACTGGGCAGTCAAGATTTCTGTCTGCAAAGTAGGCACTGTGTGGGTAAGTTTCTATCTCAGACATGCCTGCAACTTACACAGTGGCGCAGCGGGTAGAGCTGCTGACTCACAGAGCCAGAGACACAGGTTTAATACTGACCCTGGGTGCTGTCTGTGTGGAGTTTGCACGTTCTCCCTGTGACCACATGGGTTCCCTTCCGGGTGCTCTGGTTTCCTCCCACATTCCGAAGTCGTGTGGTTTAATTGGCCTCTTTATAATTGCCTCTAATGTCTAGGAAGTGGATGTGAAAGCACGATAATATGGACCTACTGTGAACGGTTGATCGATGATCGACGTGGACTCAGGGGGCCAAAGGGACTGTTTCCATGCTGTGTTTCTAAACTAAAAACATTAAACTGATGTCTTCCCTTCCTGATTTTAAATATAAGGCTGGGTGGTCAAAGAACAAAGTGGTGAAATGAAGCATGGAAATCAAATAGCAACTAATGAGTTATTTGTGCTCATTATAAGCATAAAAAGATTGAACAGCAATGCCCATGAGTGGAGATTCATCGTTAATGAAGTCATTTACAAAGGTTACATGATTTTACATCATTAAATATTATGAAAAATCATCAGATCAGATGGCCATCAGGAAACTGACAGCCCAGACACTGGCAAAAATGTCATTGCATGCAAATGGCCAGAGACAGTGAGACCTACAGTGGCTTGCAAAAGGTTTTCATACCCCTTGAACTTTTCCACATTTTCTCACGTTACAACCACAAACGTAAATGTATTTTATTGGGATTTTATGTGATAGACCAACACAAAGTGGCGCATAATTGTGAAGTGGAAGGAAAATGATACATGGTTTTCAATTTTTTTTACAAATAAAAAACTGAAAAGTGTGGCGTGCAAAAGTATTCAGCCCCCTTTACTCTGATACCCCTAAATAAAATCCAGTGCAACCAATTGTCTTCAGAAGTCACCTAATTAGTAAATAGAGTTCACTTGTGTGTAATCTAATCTCAGTATAAATACAGCTGTTCTGTGAAGGCCTCAAAGGTTTGTTAGAGAACATTAGTGAACAAACAGCATCATGAAGCCCAAGGAACACACCAGACAGGTCAGGGATAAAGTTGTGGAGAAGTTTGAAGCAGGGTTAGGTTATAAACAAATCCCAAGCTTTGAACATCTCACGGAGCACTGTTCAATCCATCATCCGAAAAGGGAAAGAATATGGCACAACTGCAAACCTACCAAGACATGGCCGTCCACCTAAACTGACAGGCCGGGCAAGGAGAGCATTGATCAGAGAAGCCAAGAGGCCCATGGTAACTCTGGAGGAGCTGCAGAGATCCACAGCTCAGGTGGGAGAATCTGTCCACAGGACAACTATTAGTCATGCACTCCACAAATCGGGCCTTTATGGAAGAGTGGCAAGAAGAAAGACATTGTTGAAAAAAAGCCATAAGAAGTCCCTTTTGCAGTTTGCCACAAGCCATGTGGAGGACACAGCAAACATGTGGTGGAAGGTGCTCTGGTCAGATGAGACCAAAATTGAATTTTTTGGCCTAAATGCAAAACGCTATGTGTGGTGGAAAACTAACACTGCACATCACCCTGAACACACCATCCCCACTGTGAAACATGGTGGTGGCAGCATCATGCTGTGGGGATGCTTTTCTTCAGCAGGGACAGGGAAGCTGGTCAGAGTTGATGGGAAGATGGATGGAGCCAAATACAGGGCAATCTTTGAAGAAAACCTGTTAGAGTCTGCAAAAGACTTGAGACTGGGGCGGAGGTTCACCTTCCAGCAGGACAACGACCCTAAACATACAGCCAAAGCTACAATGGAATGGTTTAGATCAAAGCATATTCATGTGTTAGAATGGCCCAGTCAAAGTCCAGACCTAAATCCAATTGAGAATCGCTGGCAGACTTGAAAATTGCTGTTCACAGACGCTCTCCATCCAATCTGACTGAGCTTGAGCTATTTTGCAAAGAAGAATGGGCAAAAATTGCAGTTTCTAGATGTGCAAAGCTGGTAGAGACATACCCCAAAAGACTTGCAGCTGTAATTGCAGCGAAAGGTGGTTCTACAAAGTATTGACTCAGGGGGGCTGAATACTTTTGCACGCCACAATTTTCAGTTTTTTATTTGTAAAAAAATTTGAAAACCATGTATCATTTTCCTTCCACTTCACAATTATGCACCACTTTGTGTTGGTCTATCATATAAAATCCCAATAAAATACATTTACGTTTGTGGTTGTAACCTGACAAAATGTGGAAAAGTTCAAAGGGTATGAAAACGTTTGCAAGCCACTGAATACTGGATGGTTCAGTTGCCTGATCACAGCTGGGAAGAAACTGCCCCTGAATCTGGAGGTTTGCGTTTTCACACTTCTGTACCTTTTTCCCAATGGGAGAGGGGAGAAGAGGGAGTGGCCGGGGTGAGACTGGTCCTTGATGATGCTGCTGGCCTTGCCGAGGCAGCGTGAGGTGTAGATGGAGTCAATGGAAGGGAGGTTTGTTTTGTGTGATGGTCTGGGCTGCGTCCACAATTCTCTGCAATTTCTCGCCTTCTTGGATGGAGCTTTTCCCAAACCGTGCTGTGATGGATCTCGGTGAAAATGCTTTCTACTCATCAGTGATACTCCATTGCATCCAATTCCTTCAGTGGGATTCTCTGAAACGACCCACATCGTCACTGTAGCAACCCATCGTGCCGGAGGGCAGGTCAAGACCTGAAACGTCACCCATTCCTTCTGTCCAGAGACGCTGCCTGTCCCGCTGAGTTACTCCAGCATTTTGTGTCTATCTTCAGTGTAAGCCAGCATCAGCACTTCCTCCCTATACGATCGGCTGTAGCCTTGACTGTAACGTTCTGCTAGCTAGCCGTTCCCATAAATGATAATAGCATATACATTGGGGCAGAAGCAGAATATACAACCTTTAAAATATGAATAACTGTTGTAGGATGGGGAAAGGAGAAGGAAACAAACTGTGAGTTAAACCCGAGTGGATGTTAGAGAATTAGGCCATTCGGCCCATCAAGTCTACACCGCCATTCAATCACGGCTGATCCATCTCTCCCTCCTAACCCCATTCTCCTGCCTCCTCCCCATAACCCCTGACAACCTCAGTAATGCTGGACTTTGGAGGCTGGAGTTTGACTCAGACAGTAGCAGCATCTGCTTCTAATTGAGAATTGTTGTGTACAGCAATAAAACACATAAAAACATCCTCACAGCACAATGACTACATGGTTTTGTAATATCTTTCCATTGAGCAACCCCAGGTTTGGTTGCTAGTCTCTGCTATGAATATAAATGTTGTGGTTTGTCTGATCACAGATCACCAGTTCCCCACACAGTTCCATAATCAGGAACAATAATATAAAATTGATTAGATTTTGCCAATTTGCACTTAAAAAAGGTCTCTGTGAAATTTGAATCGAGCAATAATATGTGAGAGCAGGATATGAGTTTGAATTCTATGGCACTCACAGTTAAAATGCAGAGCTCAACGGGCTTGTAATATCAACAATCATGCAGGAAGCAGATTGGTTTTGATTTATCAGTCTCTGATAGACGAGACACTTCATGAAGGAAGCAGGTTGGCTCCTATACACGTCTTTCCTGCCGAGTCTTCCTGTCTGCCCCAGTAAATGGCAATTCCTCGCTCAGCCTCAGTTTATCTCCTTAGGCGTCACCCTGCGACATGTCGACACATGATGCCTGTATGGCCGTGAGTAGTCGCCCAAAGAATCGTACTATCTTCTGGTCGCCACTGGGTTTTCAACATGTTGAAAATATTCGGCCACCTGCTGCGACTATGACGGGTGCCGGCAAGTCACCCAAGTCAAAAAATCACCTAAGTGGGACAGGCCCTTTAGTCTTTGCCCCATCTAATGTACTTGGAGATTTGATCTGATTGTATCTATGTGTGGTAGATCATCTAATCTGCATAGAAATATAGAAACATAGAAATTAGGTGCAGGAGTAGGCCATTCGGCCCTTCGAGCCTGCACCGCCATTCAATATGATCATGGCTGATCATCCAACTCAGTATAGCTCATGCAAAGCTGTTCACTGTAGCTCGGTACACGTGACACTAAGAAACCGCGAACTCAACTGAAACCCCAACAGAATCAGAGGAGTTGGTGGTTACACAAAAATGCTGGAGAAACTCAGCGGGTGCAGCAGCATCTATGGAGCGAAGGAGATAGGCAACGTTTCGGGCCGAAACCCTTCTTCAGACTGATCGGGGGCGGGGGTGGGCGGGGACAATAAAGGGAAAAGGAGGAGGACCCCGAAGGCTGGGGGATGGGAGGAGACAGCAGGGGGACTGAGGAAGGGGAGGAGACAGCAAGGACTAACAAAATTGGGAGAATTCGATGTTCATGCCCCCAGGATGCAGACTCCCCAAACGGAATATGAGGTGCTGTTCCTCCAATTTCCGGTGCTAGAGTCAGAGGAGTTGGTGGACACGTGAGCTGCTATGTGCAGGGGGAAAGGGTGAGGGGCTTTTAGACTGAGAGGTTGCTTTGGCAGGATCAGATACTTAGTGTTTAAGAAGGAACTGCAGACGCTGGAAAATCGAAGGTAGACAAAAGTGCTGGAGAAACTCAGCGGGTGCAGCAGAATCTATGTGGAGCGAAGGAAATAGGCAACGTTTCCTTCGCTCCATGCAAAGAGTTGAACAATCACCACTAGAGGAAATAGGTAACGTTTCGGCCCGAAACGTTGCCTATTTCCTTCGCTCCACATAGATGCTGCTGCACCCGCTGAGTTTCTCCAGCACTTTTGTCTACTGTCAGATACTTATTTGCATTTGCTTGCTGATTTAAGCAGAAAACATCAATACAATTTTTAACTTTGCACATGCTTGTCAGATTTTAAATGTAGCAATAATCTATTTCCAAGGTATTTGCCATGAAATACCTCGTGCACATTTCTGAATGCATCTACTCATTGGATCAACCAAAAGTCTCGACCCGTCCCTTCTCTCCAGAGATGCTGCCCTTCCCGCTGAGTTACCCCGAGCTTTTTGTGTCCATCTCCCATTAAGAAGTGTGAGCTGTCAGTTTGTGCAGTATTTGATACACAGGGAGAGGTCAGTGCACTGAGTAATATCCTCCTAATCAACGCCGCTGATACTGTGTAATGAGGCACAATAATTCAATTAAAAACACAGCAGATTCCGAGCCTCCACCGTATGTACTTTGCTTTGAATCATAAAATGTTTGTGAACGATGGCAACAGCATTAACTTGGGCTCACGAGACGCACTATCACACAGAACATTGACTCCAGCCTCAGCATCCTTTGGCAATTAGTAAACTGATCAAAGAGATTGGGCCCAACGTGTCATGTTAATTACGGAGATGAAAACTACTGCAACCATCTAATCAACCCCCTGCATTGCATTTTCCAACTGGGATGTATTCTAGCAAGTGGGACAATGAAAATAAAATGTGCTTGCAATGGATTGAAAGAAAGCTGGTTCAATCAAATATATTCTGTCAAATTAACAAGAACACGACATTTATTGAAGGAAATCTCAGCTGAACAGAATGATTAAGTCAGTCAAAGGATAAGAATAACCTGATAACGTCCAATCGACAACTTTAAAAATAAATGTGGTTGAACGGGAGTAATTTTGGTTCAAAAATAAAATGTAATTATGATATGATCATGTACGTTTCATTGGTGCATGCACATGTTCTGAAATTTGAATGATGGAAAGATACAGCAGGGAACGAGGCCCTTCGGCCCACCGAGTCCATGCTGACCATCGATCACCCGTTCACACTAGTTCTAGTTTTGCATCCACTCCCTACAATTTACAGAGGCCAGTAACCCACAGACCCGCACGTCTCTGAGGAAACCTGAGCACCTGGAGGAAACCCATGCGGTCACGGGGAGAACATGCAAACTCCTCACAGACAGCACCCGAGGCCGGGATCGAACCTGGGCCTCTGGTGCTGTGAGGCAGCGGTTCTACCAGCTTCGCCACCGTGTTGCTCTCAACAAATGGTGCTGCAGGTGTCCTGAATGTTAGTTTGCACCCACTGCGTGTTACATCATCAGGCACTAGGGGACCACAGTGGTACCAACCCCCTCCCTGACTGGTGACAAGGATGAAATGGTGGCGCAGCGGTAGAGTTGCTGCCTTACAGCGTTTAGCGTCGTGGCTATCCCTCGATGTCGAGGATGATGGTCTATGTCAGTGGTTCCCACAGGGGGGCAATTTGATTTTTAAGGGGGGCAATTGAGCGCGACTGAGGAGGTCTGGGTCCAAATTTTCGATTTTTATTTTTTTGGATTTTCCATCAGGTAAACATATGTAGTTTATGTTTCAGATGTTATTTTGAGTAAATAATTTTTTTGGGGTAAAAAAGGTCTAATTAAAATGATCGAAGTATTACAGAAAAAGCTTCCATTCAAATTAGTTTGTGTTGTATAACATTTCAGTTCTCTATTATATGTTTTGAAACTTTATTTGCTGTTTTCGTATGAGACAATCCACAAATATTTCAATATTCTAATATAGAAATGTTCTCTCTCTTTATTACCTGTGAATACTCTTTTATTATCATATTTATCATTATTATTATTTTAATACCACCTAATGTTTTTTACTTTTTTTTTACATTTTTTTAAGTAATTTCTTGCTCAGAACTTTAACTGTCTTTTGTTTATTTCATTTTTCTTTTTCATGGATGCCATGTTCTTTTGAAGCTTGTTTAAACCAAGGTATTGGCGTTTTAAGCTTCTTCAGCTGAAACGGAGTTCACTTTTTAAATGATAAGAATTATATATCACCACATGGGGGGGGGGGGGACATCAGGATGTTACAGGTGATTAGGTGGGGCATGGCCAAAAAAAGGTTGGGAACCACTGGTCTATGTTCTGTTGCTTTTATGGACTCTCAGGTGGCTTATGATCCAATCCTGGCTTTGAAAGTTCTTCGACATTCAGGACAGCTAATTCCAGACGGCAGATCGGGCTTTGGTTGTTGCTGCCTCTCTTTCAGTTTTCTTCTCTTTTCTTCTAACTCTGCGCATCTCTTGGTATCGAAGGTCACTGTTCCTTCTTGGACGATGGTTCGCCACAGTTTTCAGTCCTTTGCATGGGTTGCAGCGCCAGAGACCCGGGTTCGATCCTGACTACAGGTGCTGTCTGTACGGAGTTTGTACCAACTCTCTCCGTGACCTCGTAGATGAATTGGCTTGGGTTTGTACACTTGGTAAAAGTGTAAATTGTCCCTCGTGTGTGTGTGTGTTGGCTCGTGTAAGAGTGCGGGGATCGCTGGTCGGCACGGACTCGGTGGGCCGAAGGGCCTGTTTCCACGCTGTATCTCTAAACTAAACTGAAGCTACGTGTGGTCAGGAGGCAGAGAGTGCAGCCTGTGATTGCTTCATGAGTCTCTGTCACTGCAGCAGCAATGATACTGAAGCTCACAGGAGCACGAGAGGAATCATTCCTGGTGAATGCTGACACCGACCGGGCTTGTAACTGTTAAAGTAGGAACACGATGCAATCCCGACCCACTCCAACTCCTTAACAAGCCTTGGCATGCGTGATAAACAGTACGCGCCCCTCGGCACTCAAACACATTGAAGGCAAACAACGGGCTTGAAATTGATGGCGAGTGAGGAAGTGTGCCCATTCAGTCTCAACCCCGAGCAGAATACTAATAATCCACAATGAAATGTGTCTGAAGAAAAACACCACACAACAATCAACACCGATTTGGGGAGTTTATAGACTCGTATAAACGCGTATGTCACAGTTCTATCTGAGGCACATGACAACAAAACACTCTTGACTCCAGATAACTCACCGACTTACAGGGTCAATTTATCATCAAAATATTTCAGGCCACCGTGAAGAGAGAGTCATTGTGGCCATTTATAGACAATAGACAATAGGTGCAGGGGTCGGCCATTTAGGACTGAGATGAGGAAAAACGTTTTCACCCAGAGAGTTGTGAATCTGTGGAAATCTCTGCCACAGAAGGCAGTGAAGGTCAATTCACTGGATATCTTCACGAGAGAGTTAGATTTAGCTCTTGGGGCTGACGGAATCAAGGGATATGGGGGAAAAGCAGGAACGGGGTACTGATTTTTGATGATCAGCCATGATCATATTGAATGGCGGTGCTGGCTCGAAGGGCCGAATGGCCTACTCCTGCACCTATTGTCCATGTTTCTATGAGTCCACCACTGTGATGGTTTAGTAGAAGAGGGTCTCGGAGCTGGGAAATCTCTGATTACTGAAAGAGATATTCAGGAGGCTTTGTAATTCAAAGCTCTAGAAAAAGTAACTGTGCGTTTGTGCAGAATGAAGTGGTTTCTATGGGCCTGAGGGTTGGTGCGCAGTGTAAAGTAGGTCAATGGGAAAGTTGAGGCTATTGTTGGGGCCAGGGATAGTCAATGGATTGCACTGTCTCCCAGACACAGTGTTATGCTGGGCTTCTGCTGGGTCCTGCAATGCCGCTGATGTTGTGTAAGTTTAAATTTAACATAGAAACATAGAAAATAGGTGCAGGAGGAGGCCATTCGGCCCTTCGAGCCAGCACCGCCATTCATTGTGATCCTGGCCGTTCGTCTCCTATCAATAACCCGTGCCTGCCTTTTGTGTCTATCTTCGATTTAAACCAGCATCTGCAGTTCTTTCCTACACAAATATTTATTAGCGATTCTTGGAGTCAACTCCCACAATGGAGGCGTCAGAAAATGCGATGGTAGAATAACACAACAAATGGATCATCAAGGCTGCCAAACACAAACTCTGCTACAAACGTGGAATGCAATCAAATGCCCACAGGCAACGGGAGATGGTTTTCCTGCTTCAGCAAAGAAGTGAGCGTGACACAGAGGGAGATGCAGGAGACTCCAGATGCTGTATTCTGGAGCAAAATACAAACTGCTAGAGGATCGCAGGGGGTGACAAAGCATCTGCGGGAGTAAATGTCGAGATTGGTGTAAGGTCTTGACCTGAAATGTTGATTGGTCCTTGGCCTCCCCCAATGTTACCCAATCCAGAGTTCCTCCAGGTTCTTTAGTTTAGTTCAGACATACAGCGCGGAAACATGCCCTTGAGTCTCCTGTATCTCCCTCTGAGTCGGCTCCGACCAGCGATCCCCGCACACTACCCACTATCCTACACACGCTAGGGACAATCTTTACATTTACCAAGCCAATTTACCTACATCTTTGGAGCGTGGGAGGAAATCGAAGATCTCAGAAAAAAAACCCATGCGGTCACAGAGAGAACGTACAAACTCCGCACAGACAGCAGCCATAGTCATGATCGAACCCGGGTCTCTGGCGCTGCAAGTGCTGTGAGGCAGCAACACTATTGTCTATTGTCTATACCACCACCACCATGCAGCATTTATTGATTTGACACTGAGGGATCTACTGAAGCAGATAGTGGTTCAATGGAGTTTTATTCTCACCCGCAAACACACAGTGAAATTATTTTCTTACGTACAGAGTATTGCCATGTCTAAAATCCCAGATTGGGCAAAGTGTGCTGAAATACTGTAAATCTTATTGATTTCCACACTTGCAAGAGGCACTCAACCAGTGTTTTGTGCGTGTTTCAGATGAAAAAATACCATGGCCAGCGCCCTGGGTCTCAATGAGCAGTGTCCGTTCCAGGTGAGCACCCAGTGGCTCTGCTGTGTGGGGGGTTTGTGCCTACTTGGCAGGGGGGAAAGTTCCATCGCCTCACGTGGACCTGCTGTTTGCAGTGATGCTCCTGTACCTCTCCACTGGGGAGGATGGGGACTGGGGCTAAGGGGTAGATATTGTATTATTGTAGATATATGTAAATATTGTAGATATATTTCCATTGTAGATATTATGAGCTGCCCATAAATCCCAGCTCAAATTCAGCCACGGAGCGGCAACAGCTAAAGCAACACCAAGCAGAATAGCGGAGACACTTCACTGAGTGCCGGGGCATTGGTAGCATGAGAGCTGTAGCTGGCACCTACACAGATAGGATCTCTTCATTGCCACAGACGGCTGCGGAGGATGTCAATGGATATTTCTAAGGCGGGGATTGAAAGGTTCTTGATTAGTACGGGTGTTCGGGGTTATGGGGAGAAGGCAGGAGAATGGGGGCTTGACAGGGAGAGATAGATCAGCCATGATTGAATGAAGTAGACCTGATTGGCCGAATGGAACTCATGAACTTCAGTTGGGATTAAATTTGTGAAAAAAGGGCACAGGATTTGTTATGAGTTTCCGACGGTATTTTGGAGGGTAGCTGCGCGCTCGATGGCGTCCCCTTTAAGTGAGCGGGAACAGGAACCCAGCGCGGAAACACCGTGCCACCCGCTGTACATTACCGATGTAAAGATTGGCATTTAGCAGCGGCAGGAGCGATGTTTCATTCATTGAGTTGAAGCTGCAGGGGATTAAAATGGTTCGTCAATACCGCCTAATTGCTGCAAATGACGAACAGTGCATCAATGCCTGAGTCGAGGCCAGAGCCAGACATAGATGGGGCAGCATAAAACGCCACCATCTCCAGTCAGCACCTTGCCAGCTGCAATGTCAGGAGCATCGGTGGAGACAGTGATGTATTCTCCAACCAGCCAAAACAACATGGGAGCATAGTTGAGCCCTATGACAGAAGGTGGCAGGTGGTGCTGGCAGCAAGGCTGGTACAGAGGCTTTCAGTGAGGCTTTGTATAGCTTTTCATTCAATGTTACCTGATTGGGGATTGGGGATGATCAGCCATGATCACATTGAATGGCGGTGCTGGCTCGAAGGGCCGAATGGCCTACACCTATTGTCTATTGCCTATTGTCCTCCGTTATCAACATGGGTATCCCATGACCCAGTAGTATGAATGTTAACTTCTCTAATTTTAAGTGACTCCTGCATTCCTGTTTTTTTACAGTGGTACAGTGAAAAGCTTTTGTTGCATGCTATCCAGTCAGTGGAAAGACAATACATGATTACAATCGAGCTATTTACAGTGTACAGATACATGACAAGGGAATAACATTTAGCGCAAGGTAAAGACAGCAGATCACCAAAGAGGTAGATAGTGGTTCAGGACTGCTCTCTGGTTGTTGTGGGATGATTCAGTTTCTTGATCATTCCCTCTCCCCTGTCCACCTCCCCCCCCCCCACCCCACTCTCACTCCTCCACACCCTGCCTTCCTACTAGTTCCACTATTCACGTCCTGGTAAATCCCTTTATTGTCACCTCTTCCCTAGCCAACAATGGACCATTGTGGGCTCCACCCTTCCTTGGTCATCTGTTGCCGGCCCCGCTTTGTTCTGGCCTTTTCTTACCTCCAGTTCTCAGTCTGTAAAAAGGTCCCGACCCGAAACGTCGCCCATCCCATTTCTCCAGAGATGCTGCCTGACCCGCTGAGTTACTCCAGCACTTTGTGTCTATCTGCGGTATAAACCAGCACCTGCAGTTCCTTTCCACACAACAGTACTTTTGTTTTTATTATCAATCAATGGAAATTGAGATTGCTGACTGCATCAATAAAACACAGTAATTACAGCAGGAAAGGTCAATGTGTATGTACAGATTTGGGTTTATATTCCCCTGACTTTTAAGCTGCATGTGTATGTGTTAATATTTGTCCAGTCTGCAAACTGATGTGAAGCAAAGTTGCCGCCACTCTGAACACAGAACATAGAACGGTACAGCACAGGAACGGGCCATTCGGCCCACCATGTCTGTGCCAAACATGATGTCAAGCTAAACTGATCTCATCTGCCTGCATGTGATCCAAGTCCCTCTATTCCCTGCACCCAGCTAAAAGCCTTTTTATGTGGAGGCTAATTCACTGGATGTTTGCAAGAGAGAGTTAGATAGAGCTCTTTGGGCGAACGGAATCAAGGGATATGGGGACATTCTAGTAACCTCCTCTGCACCCTCTCCTGGCTCTCCCTGAAACTCTCTAATCCAGATGACATTCTGGTAACCTCTCCTGCACCTTCTCCAAAGCCTCCACATCCTTCCTGTGATGGGCCGAGCAGAACTGCACGCGATGCTGCTAATGAGGCCTGGCCAAACTGGGTCAATGGGAGTTCATACCCTTGGATAGTTGGCGACTAAACCGTCTCCTTCACCGGGTTTGCCAGGTGAAGAGGGGGGGGCTGTGGACCCCCAGCAGGACCAAAACCAAGACCTGTCAAAAAGGTGGATGAGCTCCCGGCCACCCACACTTCAGTAGAAGTTGCGATCACAGTCGCACGTAGCATTGTAAGGAATGATGATGAGCGCTGAAGATGTTGATGAAAGACTGATGTGTAGAGACAAAAGAGAAGCGTGCCAGCTGCACGGAGGTGCGCGGAGATGCGTGGTGCGTCCGTCACCGTGTCCGTCGGAAGCCAACACCACTGCGTCACTGATGTTTTATCCATATCCTTCCCTCATCGTCCCAACCTCGAGATCCTGCCATTCGCTCCAAGGTGAAGAGTGTTTGCGAAGAGTGTCGGATTAGTGTAAACTAGATCAGCCAATCAACCTGCTTCCCATGTGACACCTCTCTATAACTGTTAACTTCTCAACATGATGTGACTTTGAGTTAAGAAGGTGCAAGATGTTATTTTCCGTGACTCTGTCACCCCTCTTGACGTTTATTCCAAAGTGCCATCAGTCCAGTGGAGTTTGTAGCAACCTTATTTGGAGGCACATCCGGGAACAGTAGCTGCCCCTCACTGCATGGACTATAATACATATTCTACCTGGGCCAGGTGATGTTACAGGAGCAACCTCAACCAGAGCCACATGTCTTCAACTTCACCATGAACGTATTTGTCCCGAGTTTGGTGGGTACATCAAAACCTGAAAACACTCTTCATAAACAGGTCTAATTCCTTCCATTTCATGTTATTTACATTTGTTCCATTATCGATGAATGTACAACTTTTGGTTTGGATTCAGGGCCTCAGCAAGGCCAGCAGCATAATCAAGGGCTAGTCGCACCCCGGCCACTCCCTCTTCTCCCTCTCTCTCATCGGGCAAGAGGTACAGAAGTGTGAAAACGCACACCTCCAGATTCAGGGACAGTTTCATCCCAGCTGTTATCAGGCAACTGAACCATCCTACCACAACCGGAGAGCAGTCCTGAACTACTATCTACCTCATTGGTGACCTTTGGACAATCTTTGATCGGACTTTGCTGGCTTTACCTTGCACTAAACGTTATTCTCTTGTCATGTATCTGTACACTGTGAATGGCTCGATTGTAATCATGTGTTGTCTTCCCCTGACTGGTTAGCACGCAACAAAAGCTTTTCACTGTACCTCGATACATGTGACAATAAACTAAACTGAAGTGAACTGAGCAGCAGTCTGGTGCCTAGTGCATGGGATCTATCCGTGACTGTGGCCAGTTTACAAACAATGTTTTTCCTCGCCAAAGTACAGATGATCGGGTAATTTCACTCCCAATCTAAGTTGGCAAATGCGTTGCTGCAAGTGATGGCGGTATATGTCTGTCTGGGTCTGCCCGTTACATTGTACACGTCCAACCTCATGTTGGTGGAGATGGCGGCTGTGTATATGTCCTTGTACATTTATGATTCATCTGTAATCCTCAACTCCGATTGGAACGAGGGTCAGGCAGCATCTGTGGAGAACATGGATAGGTGACGTTTCACAGAGTGCTGGAGTAACTCAGCTGGTCAGGCAGCATCTGTGGAGAATATGGATAGGTGACGTTTTGGGTCGTGACCCTTCTTCAGACCGATTCTCGACCCGAAACATCACCTGTTCCTTCTCTCCAGAGATGCTGCCTGACCCGCTGAGTTACTCCAGCTTTCTGTGTCTATCTCAGCTTTTTGTGTCTATGTCTGGTGTGAACCAGCATCTGCTCTTCCTTCCTACACAGTTGATTCACTGAAATGGTCCTTCATTGCTGGACTCATCCCTTCCCCCGATGACCTGCACTTAAACAATAGGCAATTGGTGCAGGAGTAGGCCATTCGGCCCTTCGAATGACTTGTAGGTATTCGTCCGCTGTGATAAACATTGGCTGAGCAATCAAGTTAAACCAATCGTTCAAACAGTACGGTCAATGCACTGTTTCACAACACAGGAGTCAATTAAGCTATCCATCTTTAACTAAAGATTCTGAGGTCTATATGTTTTATTCTTCCCTGCATTGGCAGATAACTTGTCCATCAATTATCGTTTAAATACATTACATTAATATCGCAACTGACCATGTAGTCAATAGACGATAGACAACCTCTGTGATGTCAGCAAATTGGTTATGAAACTGATCACATTAAAGCAACTTACAAATTACATTACCATCCTCTATTTAATTGACCCCAATTAGAGATTGCTCCAATAATTACTGATCCTATTCTCCAGTACTGCAGCTATTTTTCACTGCCTTGTTGCAGTCCTGATCTTTGCAGCAACTATAATATTCCCAAAGAACACGGCTCGCAAGGGGTTGAAATTGATTGTCTCTCTAAGACTTTGCTTTTACATCAGCTGGAAGTGGTGCTAACATTACTTCCCAACCCCCTGCTCAGCATTAAAATTCACCCATGGCTTCCTCATTTCACAAAGCAATCTACCCGTCTTTATTGACCCCCAGCATAAGCTAGGGTTTACAAGAGAGGCAATAAATGCAGAAAAACAACCAGAAAGAACACAGCAAGGTTGGAATGAATCGCAGATTACTACCGTGATTTTAAAAGGATATTATCCAAAGCATTGGCCAAAATAATTGGCTCCATCAGTAGGCCATCTTTATCTAACATCACAGAAATCCATATTGATATTGATGAATCCTTTAACAGCTATAAAATATCAGGTACCAGCCGATTCACTCTCCAAAACTAAATGTCATCCTTTCCAAAGGCATCTCATGTGATTTCCAAAACATAGTCTAATTGGTAAACAATGAGGACAATGCATCTTTTATGCCAGAGACTGTGAGCAAAAAACTGCTGGAGCAACAGAATAATAAGATTACCTGCCCTCTTATTCGTATTCTTTCTCAAGGGTTGGAATGAAATACTCATGAATTTCACTAGTGCTTGAGACCCAACACAAGGCAATTGGTAAATCTATTAGAATCAGCATTGAAGGAAAAATAATGAAGCCCAGAGGTTAATGCGTGCCTATCTTTACTTACCTAAGTCTTTCTGTGTCGTGTAAGTGGCAATTATGGCAAAAAGCAATCTATGTTCACCCAGAGGTTGACTGGGTTTGATTACAGATCCTCAGTCACCGCGACCATCCACAACCACGGGAAATTGCAGAGAATTGTAACACAGCCCAGACCGTCACACAAACCATTGACTCCATCTACACCCCACGCTGCCTCGGCAAGGCCAGCTGCAGCATCAACAAGGACCAGTCTCACTCCCTCTTCTCCCCTCTCCCATTCAGACAAGAGGTACAGAAATGTGAAAACGCACACTTCCAGATTTAGAGACAGTTTCTTCCCGGCTGTTATAAACCATCATATCACCAACTAGAGAGCGGTCCTGAGCTACTATCTACCTCATTAGAGACCCTGGGATCTTTAATCGGACTTTACCGGACCTTATCTTGCATTAAATGTTATTCCCATTATCCTGTAGCTGTACACTGTGGATGGCTCGATTGTAATCATATATAGTCTTTCCATTGACTGGACAGCACGCAACAAAAAAAGCTTTTCACTGCATCTCAGTAACTGTGACAATCAACTAAACTAAACTAAACTAAGAGGTCTAAGAAGTTAAAGAAAACTAAACTAACATCTTAAGAATATTCTTGGGAGAAAAATGATAGTGGTCAGAATTACTGTTGGGTGAGGGAAGAGAGCTGGGATAAGTTCGGAGTGCCGGGGATGGGATTATCAAAAGCAAGGGTCTGGGGTTAAGAGTTGAGAAAATGGCCAGAGATCTCCGGACTGGAACTCAAACTGGATATGGTCAATATTCAGGAGGTAGACAAAAGTGCTGGAGAAACTCAGCGGGTGCGGCAGCATCTATGTGGAGCGAAAGAAATAGGCAACGTTTCGGGCCGAAACCCTTCTCCAGACTCAATATTCACTTTGTTTTACTTGCACGTATTTGAAACTAGTTTATTCCGGTGAATATCAAGGAAAAGATTGACAATCTTCTTGGAGACACAAAGAACTGCAGATGCTGGTTTACTATAAAGAACACAAAGTGCTGGAGTAACTCAGCGGGTCAGGCAGCATCTCTGGAGGACATGGATGGGCAACGTTTTGGGTCAGGACCTCGAGTCTGGACAAGTGTCCTGACCCGAAACGTCGCCTTTTAAATGTTCTCCACATATGCTGCCTGACCCGCTGAGTTACTCCAGCACTCTGTGAAACGTCACCTATCCATGTTCTCCACAGATGCTGCCTGACCCGCTGAGTTACTCCAGCACTCTGTAAAACATCACCTATCCATGTTCGCCACAGATGCTGCCTGACCCACTGAGTTACTCCAGCACTCTGTGAAACGTCACCTATCCATGTTCTCCACAGATGCTGCCTGACCCGCTGAGTTACTCCAGCACTGTGTCTTTATTTCACAATCATCTCCTTGGTTGTTTGGCAAAAGTTTCATCACCTAACCTAATATCTATTGATTCTATTTTAAGAGGAGACAGTTGTGATGTGAAATCCAAAGTGAAGTTGTCCTTTATAAGGTTTTGTATGCCATGTGTAATATGGAAATATCATGATGTTTTAGTGCAGATCTAAGATTATCCAGTTAAGCAGAGAAGTGTTGCAGAATAAAGCAAAGTTGGAACGACAACCAGAAGCAGATATCAACCTTCTTGTTTGTTTATACAAAGGGACTATTGCCTGAAACCTGTGCCGACCTGAAACGTCACCCATCCCTTCTCTCCAGAGATGCTGAAAGTCCCGCTAAGTTACTCCAGCACTTTTTGACTGTCTCATGTAATTGACCGACACAAGATGCTGGAGTAACTCAGCGGGACAGGCAGCATCTCTGGAGAGAAGGAATGGGGGACATTTCAGGTCGAGGCCATTCTGCAGACCTCGCCGCAAACGCCCCTCAACCACACCTGGAGTATTGCGTGCAGTTTTGGTCTCCAAATCTGAGGAAGGACATTATTGCCATAGAGGGAGTGCAGAGAAGGTTCACCAGACTGATTCCTGGGATGTCAGGACTGTCTTATGAAGAAAGACTGGATAGACTTGGTTTATACTCTCTAGAATTTAGGAGATTGAGAGGGGATCTTATAGAAACTTACAAAATTCTCAAGGGGTTGGACAGGCTAGATACAGGAAGATTGTTCCCGATGTTAGGAAAGTCCAGGACAAGGGGTCACAGCTTAAGGATAAGGGGGAAATCCTTTAAAACCGAGATGAGAAGAACTTTTTTCACACAGAGAGTGGTGAATCTCTGGAACTCTCTGCCACAGAGGGTAGTTGAGGCCAGTTCATTCGCTATATTTAAGAGGGAGTTAGATGTGGCCCTTGTGGCTAAGGGGATCAGGGGGTATGGAGAGAAGGCAGGTACGGGATACTGAGTTGGATGATCAGCCATGATCATATTGAATGGCGAATGGTGCAGGCTCGAAGGGCCGAATGGCCTCTACTCCTGCACCTAATTTCTATGTTTCTATGTTTCTATGTCACATTTCATCTCTCCAGAGATGCTGCCTGTCCCGCAGAGTTACTCTGGCATTTTGTGTCTATCCTTGGTGGAGACCAGCAAGTGCAGTTGCTTCCAACAATCCACCTCCCTCTGCAATTGGACACTGGATTTCCTCACCAACAGACCACAGTCTGCTAGGGTCAACAACCTCACCTCCTCCACTATAACACTGAACTGCACATGCACACATGCACTGACTACACCGCCCAACACGGACTTCCATCTGTATATATGTATATATGTATGCAGCGCCGTAGAATTTGTGCACCTATTCCCCCCCCCCCCTCTCCCTTCTGTTTTGTTTTTCTGTTTCTTGTTTTTTGTGTAAAATTGTATGTATGCACTGAGTACGAGCAGCTTTCAGTTTCACTGTACATGTATAGTGACAATAAATGGCATATCATATCATATCGAACACCGGCGTGCCACAGGGCTGTGTGCTCAGCCCTCTCCTCTACTCCCTCTTCACCCATGACTGCATCCCTAAGAATGGCTCCAACGCCATCATTAAATTTGCCGACGACACCACGGTGGTGGGACTGATCAGTGACAACGACGAGTCAGCCTACAGGGAGGAGGTCCAGCACCTGACAACCTGGTGTGCCAACAATAACCTTGTCCTCAACTCCAAGAAGACGAAGGAAATTATTGTTGACTTCAGGAAGATCAGAGGGGCAGACATACCCCCATCCATATAAACGGGACTGAGGTGGAGCGCGTCTCCAACTACAAATTCCTCGGGCTACACATCTCAGAGGATCTGTCCTGGTCCCTCAACACCTCCAAGCTGATCATATCGCAGCAGCGCCTTTACTTCCTGAGGAGGCTCAAGAAAGCTCACCTGTCCCCCCAGATCCTGACCAACTTTTACCGCTGTACCATCGAAAGCATCCTGACCACCTGCTTCACGGTATGGTACAGCAGTTGCACCGTAGCGGACAGGAAGGCACTACAACGGGTGGTGAAAACCGTGCAGCACATCATCGGTGCCCCGCTCCCTGCCATGGATGCCCTCCACCGAAAACGGTGTCTGAGACGGGCCGGGAAGATCATCAAAGACCCCTCCCACCCCAACCATGGACTGTTTGCCCTCCTCCCATCAGGGAGGCGGTACAGGAGCCTCAGGTCTCGTACTAGTAGGATGAGGAACAGCTTCTACAACAACACCATCACATTGCTGAACTCGGAGTCCCGCCGATAGATTTCTCCAGTCTCTCCGTCCCCATTGTTTAATTATTCTGTATTTTTATTTCTATATTGCACTATTACTACGGACTGACGCTAAACTGCATTTCGTTGTACCCATACTTGTATCTGTGCAATGACATTAAAAATTGAACTGAATTGAATGAACGATGGTTCAATGAGGGGAAGTTGACAACAATGTATACAAAGGGTAAAATTAATCAGGAGGACAGTAAAACTAGTCGGAGAACTAGGGTGGGGGAGGGACGGAAAGAGAGAGGAATAGCAAAGATTACTTGAAATGAGAGAAATCAATATTTATACCGCTGGGTTGTGGGATCCCCAAGTGAAATATGAGATGCTGTTCCTCCAATTTGTGTGTGTGTGTCCTCCCTCAGACAGCGGAGGAGGCCCAGGACAGAAAGGTCAGTGTGGGAATGGGAGGGGGAGTTAAAGTGTTTAGATACCTCTGGTTTGTCCTCTGCTGACGCAGTCCCTGGGCCACTGGGGAAGCCTCATTTCCACCATGAACGGGCAGCAGATGCATGAACTATGTATCTTAATGTATGTGCATTGTTTTCGATAGTTTACTTCAGAGTCCTTGACTAATTAATATCATTCATGACCCAGATTTCAACACCAGGTTGAAGAATTTGAATCAAAAGAACAACAAGAGAATATTTCATCAGAGCAAAGAACATGACAGCAGTGAAAACAGTGAGTAGAATGTTTACTGAAGTTGGGGACGAGCTGTCTAGGTATCGCGTGTATCCCGTGCAGGAGTTGCCACAAGAGAAACTCCAATATTTATATTTTGCAACGATCTGGATCAGAGCAGAACAGTTGCACTGAAAGTGGTTTGCAATGTTGGCTCAAGTGGTTGGTTGAAGAGGTGGACAGGTACAGTGAGACCAACAATATCAAAGCATCAACAACAACTCTGCACCAAAAGGGTTTAGCTTGGTTTAATGTAGAGATACAGAGTGGAAGCAGGCCCTTCGGTCCACTAAGCCCGTGCCAACCAGTGATCACCCAAACACTAGTTCTATCCTACAAGCTGAGGGCAATTTACAGAAGACAATTCACCTACAAACCGGCACGTCTTTGGGAAGCAGGAGGAAACCGGAGCACCCGGAGAAAACCCACGTGGTCACAGGGAGGACGTGCAAACTCTACATTGATACAAAATGCTGGAGTAACTCAGCGGGACAGGCGGCATCTCTGGAGAGAAGGAATGGGTGACGTTTCGGGTCGAGACTTCAGTCTGAAGAAGGGTCGCGACCCGAAATGTCACCCATTCCTTCTCTCCAGAGATGCTGCCTGTCCTGCTGACTTACTCCAGCATTTTGTGTCAATCTCAGGTACATGGATAGGACAGATTTGGAGGGGCGTGGGCCAAACGCGGGCAGGTGATACTAGTGTCGCTGGGACACGTTGGTCGGTGTGGGCAAGTTGGGCCTGTTTCCACGCTGTATCACTCTATGACGGTAGTGGATGGAGGGGTAGAGGGGTGACAGGGTACAGAGAGACCAGCAATTGCAAAACATCAACCTCTCTTCATCAAAAGGCTTGCACAAAATATTAATGTCTGAAACATTATTTTCCATCTGTCTGTGCTAATGTTTATTCAGTAGCAGACTGCCTAGCGGCTGATACTGTCACATCTTACCTTGTACCACACAATTTCCCGCAGTCTCCTGTCTGTTTTGAAGTTGCATTTTAAAGTCACAGCATCGCCCGCTACTACAGGGGGGATCGGTTCAATGTTCACCGTCAAATATCCTGCAGCATCAACAAAGAAGAGGAATAACGTTACTTTGGATTGGAGAAAAAAAACCTCCTGTGACACCAACAGATGCAGCAAATGTATTTTCATGCCATGGAAAGATAGATCAGCCATGACTGAATGGCAGGGTAGACTTAGAAACATAGAAACATAGAAATTAGGTGCAGGAGTAGAGGCCATTCGGCCCTTCGAACCTGCACCATTCGCCATTCAATATGATCATGGCTGATCATCCAACTCAGTATCCCGTACCTGCCTTCTCTCCATACCCCCTGATCCCCTTAGCCACAAGGGCCACATCTAACTCCCTCTTAAATATAGCCAATGAACTGTGGCCTCGACTACCCTCTGCGGCAGAGAGTTCCAGAGATTCACCACTCTCTGTGTGAAAAAAGTTCTTCTCATCTCGGTTTTAAAGGATTTCCCCCTTATCCTTAAGCTGTGACCCCTTGCCCTGGACTTCCCCAACATCGGGAACAATCTTCCTGCATCTAGGCTGTCCAACCCCTTAAGAATTTTGTAAGTTTCTATAAGATCCCCTCTCAATCTCCTAAATTCTAGAGAGTATAAACCAAGTCTATCCAGTCTTTCTTCATAAGACAGTCCTGACATCCCAGGAATCAGTCTGGTGAACCGTCTCTGCACTCCCTCTCTGGCAATAATGTCCTTCCTCAGACTTGTTGGGCCAAATGATCTCTTTCTGCTGCTGGAACATATGAACATAAACTAGTTGGCTCTTGACGTTGCCCATCTCCTGTGGCCCCACACACTGATCACCACATTGTTCGACGTTAAAAATCCAATGGTGACCAGAAAAAGGTACGACTCTTTGGGCGACTATTCACGGCCATACAGGCTTCACGTGTCGACATGTCACGGGGTGACTCCTGTATGGTCGTGAGTAGTCGCCCAAAGAGTCGTGCATTTTTCTGGTCACCGCTGGATTTTTAACATGTTGGAAATTTTCAGCGACCTGCTGCGACTATGACGGGTGCTGGCAGGTCGCCAAAAAAAATCACGTAAGTGGGACAGGCCCTTTACCTTATCCCCAGACCTGTCGCATGTCCACTTTTTGTCCTCCCTTTAGTGACTCTGACATCCCTTATGCTCTTCAAGAGATTTGCCTGATCCCACCTGCCTCCACCTGACAAACTCTCTCTTCCCCCTAACCAATGTCTCGATATTCCCTGCTCACCAACGTTCCCTAATCTTGCCAACCTTCCCCTTCACTCTAACAGGAAGAGTTGACTGTTGTTAAAACTACCCATAAAATTCTTGCCCCTTTTACACTTCCCCAAACACCACGTCTTTCTATTCATTCCTTAGTTTATCCACCATCCTGTTAAATACATCAATTCTATTTATTTCACATTCACACCATGTAGAGGTGATGAGGTCCTTATTTAATTAATTACTGACTATTTTACAAGTTGAGACATGTATGCTGTGTCTAACTTCATTAATACATTCATAATTTTAAGTGGCTTCATCAGGTAGGTTTTTTTCTATTAAAAACTCATCCTGGTGATTCTTTCCTAATAAGTTGCTACTTCAAAATTCTGATATCATCCATCTGAATCGTTAATCCTCCTTCCCCAGGGTGCCAGTGTTATTCTTGTAATGCAAGGACCAGAACAATGCACGGAGAGTTGCATTGAACACTGCACAGCCTCTGTGTGCAGTGTGATAACTGGGGCATTATCCTACCATGGAATCCAGCTCCAGTTCCCTACCTGGGTGGCTTACACCCCAGCAGTATGAACATTGACTTCTCTCACATCAAATAGCCCATCCATTCCCTCTCCCTCCATCCCCTCCCCCCTTCCCGGTTCTCCCACCAGTCTTACTATATCCGGCTACATTCTGTCTGTCCCACCCACCCCCACTTCAGTCTGAAGAAGGGTCTCAACCCGAAACGTCACCCATTCCTTCGCTCCATAGATGCTGCCTCACCCACTGAGTTTCTCCAGCATTTTGTCTAGTAGTTGATTCCCTCCTAGTTGAAGAAGTGTGGGGGAGTGGTCACAGCTTTCCACCATGCAAGAGTTTCACCACCAGTAAGATCAAAATGTATTAACACAAGAAGTTTGGATGAATAGTTTTCTTATTGTAGCAGTAAGATATTCATCCAAACTTCGTGTATAAGTACCTCCCCCCCACGCTTCTTCAACTACAAGGGAGTCTGCACGAGAATCCCAGCCGCTAACACGCCTCAGACTACGTATAAATCCCACCCACACAATTACAAGCAGATAGAATTGAAAGGCAACTACTTATCGTTAGAACATACTGAGTTAAGCTAAATGGCTACTACAGGTAGAGTTGCTGCCATATAGCACCAGAGACCCGGGTTGTACCTTCTCCCTGTCATGGCGACGGTGTTCTCCCACATTCTAAAGGGTTTGTAGGTTAATTGGCTTCTGCAACTTGTCCCTAGAGTGTGGGATAGAACTAGTGGCAGTGGACAAGGCTGAGGTCAGACAGGTCAGCATGGCAATGGGAGGAGGGGTTGAGATGATGTGTGACCTGTTGTTCAAGATCGGCATTGTGGACAGAGTACTGATGGTCTGCAAAACAATCACCTAGTCGACACTTTAGGCTTCAGAGATACAGTGAGGAAACAGGCCCTTCAGCCCACAGAGCCCGCTCCGACCAGCGATCCCCATACACTAACACTAACACTATCCTACACACTAGGGACAATTTTACCAAACTCAATTAACCTACAAACCTGTTCGTGTTGGAGTGTGGGGGGAAACCGGAGCACCTGGAGAAAACCCACGTGGTGACGGGGAGAACGTACAAACTCTGTACAGACAGCGCCCGTAGTCAGGATGGAAGCCAGGTCTCTGGCGCTGTGAGGCAGCAACTCTACTGCTGCGCTACTGCTTTACCAGTTGCAATAGCAAATGCCCATTTATATTTCTGTGCAAGAAATGCCTTGTATCCGACTGTTCTATTTATGACTAACTCTAAAGTCGGTAGCAGATGGGAAGCAACCTCAGCAAATCTCTTCAGGAGCTGCAATACAATCTTGTTCGTTTCTGCAAATATGTCATTTTTAAAAAATTTCTAAGCTTGAATTTAAATCAATTCAAAATAATCAAAAAAGAAGCGAGAGGCTTTATAACTGACTATCCCAGCAGAATATGCAGGACAATTTGTCCCGTGAAAAAGCAGAAATGGTGACAGAATATTTAAGACTTCTGCATGAAATTTTAATCTGATGTCTGTCTGCACTTTCCTTAATCTTTAATGTGCTTGGCTAACAAAATCTCACAGTCTAACGTTAACAGTTGATCAAGTATGAATGTTTCTTTTGGGACAAAAGTTCCAAACATTGAAGGAAAACGGTTTCCTCAATTTGTTCCAGAGACGCCTGGTTTTCAATTTCAGACATCAGGGTGGCAGGGTGACGCAGTATAGAGTTGCTGCCTTACAGCGCAAGAGACCCGGGTTCGATCCAGACTATGGGTGCTGCCTGTACGGAGTTTGTACGTTCTCCCCGTGACTGTGTGGGTTTCTCCGAGATCTTCGGTTTCCTCCCACGCTCCAAAGACGTGCAGGTTTGTAGGACAAGTGTGTAAGTACAGTGGTATAAGTGTAAATTGTCCCTACTGTGTGTAGGATAGTATCAATGTATGGAGATGGCCGGTCTCGGTGGGCTGAAGGGCCTATTTCCGTGCTGTATCTCTGCACTAAACTATAAACCTTGTGTATGTTTAATTGCTGGTTTAAATCGAAGATAGACACAAAAAGCTGGAGTGACTCAGCGGGACGGGCAGCATCTCTGGAGAGAAGGAATGGGTGACGTTTCGGGTCGAGACCCTTTTTCAGGCTGAACTTTTCGGGTGTCCAGTGATGCTGCCTGTCCCACCGAGTTACTCCAGCTTTCTATGTCTATCTTCGATTTAAACTAAACCTAGTTCACTTGACATATTCTGCCAATCAGTGGAAATAATGTATCTATCTGCATTTTCAGTAAATTTACCTCCGGAGAATAAAGAACCTTTATATGATTTCCTGGTACATTCACATTTGTAGCTCGATATTACTCCAGTAATTCTACACCAATCTCCCACAAGACAATATATCTCTCCTGGTATTGGTTCATTATTGTTACAAGCACCGAGATACAATGAAAACCTTTCTGCGCGATCCAGTCAAATCATACTGAACATGAGTATTAAACAATATACAAGTGCAACAGAATGCCAAGTACAGAAAGAACTGCAGACGCTGATTTAAATCAAAGGTAGACACAAAATGCTGGAGTAACTCAGTGGGTGAGGCAGCATCTCTGGGGAGAAGGAATGGGCGACTTTTCGGGTCGATGACCCTTCTTACGACTGATGTCCGGGGAGGGGATAGGACAAAGGTAGAATGTATGCGGAGACTAGTGGGAGAACTGGCAAGGTATGATCAAGCATGATCATATTGAATGGTGGTGCAGGCTCGAGGGGCCGAATGGCCTACTCCTGCACCTATTTTCTATGGTTTCTATGTTTTCTATGACATACCTTGAGGAGATTTTGCAGCGGAGTGGACAAAATGTGTAAGTAATGCAACTTGGAGGAACTGCACCTCATATTTTACTTGGGTAGTTGACACCCCAGCGGTATGAACATTGACTTCTCTAACTTCCCTTGCTTTCTCTCTTCATCCCCTTCCCCTTCCCAGATCTCCCACTAGTCTTACTGTCTCAATCCATCAGTTTTATTCATGACACACACATATAAATACAGTGATATGAATTTGCCAGTAGCGGTACAATCAAAAAAGAACACACAATACACAATACACAAACATCCACCACAGCATTCTTCACCGTGGTGGAAGGCACAAAGTACAGCCAGTTCTCCTCCTTTGTTCACCCGTGGTCGGGGCCAGAAACCTCCGTAGTCGCCACTACGGGCGGCACGATGTACAGGCCCTCTCGTCGGGATGGTGGAAACTCCGACGTCGGGACGGACGAACACACGGAGATCCTGAATCGAGGCTTTCCTACCGGAGACCGCGGGCGGCTTCAGGATGTCGGACACTCCGCCCACATTCTATCTTTGTCCCGCCCCCCTCCCCTTCCCCTGACGTCACTCTGAACAAGGGTCTTGACCCGAAACGTCGCCCATTCCTTCTCTCCAGAGATGCTGCCCCACCCGCTGAGATACTCCAGCATTTTGTGTCTATCTACAGAATATAGTGTTGCAGCTTTAGTGGTACAGTTACAAATGGCCAGAGACCATACGGAGGCAGGTTGGGAAATTGGAACCACCATGAGGGGACTGTTCAGTAGTTTAGTTTTGTTTAATTGAGAGATACAGCATGGAAACAGACCCTTCGGCCCATCAAGTCCACACCTACCAGCACATTGACACTATCCTACACACACTGGGGACAATTTTATTTTTATGCCAAACCAATTAACCTACAAACCTGTACATCTTTGGAGTGTGGTAGAAAATCGGAGAAAGCCCACGCAGGGTTTTAAATCCGTACAGACAGCACCCCGTAGTCAGGATGGAACCCGGGTGTCAGGCGCTGTGAGGCAGCAACTCTACCGCTGCGCCACCGTGCAATCCAGATAATAATGAGGACGATGTTATTTCTGAATCTAGTGGAACGTGCTTCAAGTTTTTGTATCTTCTGCCTGACGGGAGAGGAGAGAAGAGGGAATGACCAGGGTGTAAATGGTCTTTGGTTATGCTTGGCTCCACTCCTAAGGCAGCGTGAAGTGTAGATGGAGGTGATGGGCTGTGCTAGATTCACAACTGATTTCCTGCGGTCTCCAGCAGAGCTGTTGCCAAATCAAGCTGCCATGTTTTCTGAGGCTCAGACTCAAAACTCATTCAGTGCTCCAGGTGTAATCAATACAAGATGCCATAGTGTAATCTCCATCTCCTTGACGTAAAGAGGCCAACAAACAAACAGTCTGTTTTATTCTTCCTTTGGTCTAATTTGTCATCATTTTGTTCAGCTGATTAATTTATTAATATCGCATTATAACTTAATTCCATCTATCGCTGTGTCGGTTCGGAAACTTGGACATCATTTTTTACACAACACCCAAGTGACTGAATGGTGAAAGACCTGGACAGAGTGGATGTGGAGAGGATGTTTCCACTAGTGGGAGATTCTAGGACCAGAGGGCACAGCCTCAGAATTAAAGGACATACCATTACAAAGGAGATGAGGAGGAACTTCTTTAGTCAGAGGGTGTTGAAACTGTGGAATTCTTTGCCACAGACGGCTGTGGGGGCCAAGTCAGTGGATATTTTTAAGGCAGAGATAGATAGATTCTCCAGCTGAGTTTCTCCAGCTTTTTTGTGTACCTTACATAGATTCTTGATTAGCCGTCAGGGGTTATGGGGTGAAGGCAGGAGAATGGGGAGAGATCGATCAGCCATGATTGAATGGCAGAGTAGACTTGATGGGCTGAATGGTCTAATATAACTTATGAAGTAATTATTAAATAAGATGAATAGCCACAGTCCACTGTTCATTGTGTCGAATACTGTGCCATACATATCCTGTCGAGCATTTGCCCATTATCCCATCTCTGGTACGTCACTCAATCAATTTCCCAACCACATCAATGGTTTGCTTTCAATTTCATGAACTTTGACTTCTGCCAAGAGTCTCTCCTATGATGCTACCAAATTCCTCCTGATGATATATCACATCCATGGACATCTATCCATCACTTTAATTGCTTCTTCAACAATGTAAGCCGTGTGGATCTGCCTTGCCCAATCAACAGGAATCTCTGCTGCATCCCTTCAATCAGCTGATTGCCTTCAACCAGTAGGTATGTTACAAAACCTACCTGAATCGTCATTGGGAATCTGCCCTCAGCCATGTCGGCGATTTTGGCGCTGTTTGGAGGGGGCGGGTTTACTAATCGCTGTACTAATCGCACATGTTCAGCCTAGTAAATCATTAACGAAAAATCGCTGCAAGACCCGGTCGCAAAAGGTATTATTAGTTTTATAGGCCTCGATAATATAGTTATAATAGTTTTAAAATTACTCTCTGATTTCGCAACCTCTCGCAGCCCCAGGGTTTTATAAAGCAAACAATTAAAGGTATGTACCTTATTTTTACATTAAATGGGGCATATATATAACCCTGAATATCAAGTTATCTATAACGAATAGTTCATTTTGGGCTTTTTTTATATCCCGCAGTATTTTTCTCGGCATTTGAGGGCACTAATCCAGCGCTATGTCAACGTTCTAAACCAGCGCGTTCCACATGAACCCACTAGAAAGCCGATTTAAATGGGCATTTATTTACAGCAATTGAACACTAAATTCCTTCCATTTGGCCTATAAATTAATGTAAATTAGATATAAAAATCATGTTATATTGTGAATTATTTGTGAATAATCTTTGGACACTTAGGCTATTTAAAAATGTTAATCTTTCCTTAAGAAATGGGCGTTTGACTATCCAAGATCACAGCTTTTTTGTAATTGAAAATCAATAGGGAACAAGATGCTAATTTCCGAGTATGAAAATGGTCATAACTTTTTTAATACTTGAGATATGAAAGTGAATTTGGTGTCAAATTAAACTTATTGTTATGCTTTATCTGATGGGATAAATTGCAGACTTGATTTTTTAAATCTCAAAATTTTGTAACATTGCTACAACCAGTGTTTCATTAAAGAGGGCCAAAACCCCAAGGAGCCCCCCTGCCTCTGAAGCCATCAAGGACAGAGAAGCAGGAGTGCTTCTCAATGGGTTCCCTGTCTTGCCCTTGAATCTATCCCGCAGCACCTTATCTGCTGCAGTCTTGATCACACCATCATCCAGCAGGATTCTTGAGCAGTCAAACTCCCCGCTGATGTGTGAAAATATGGTGGGGAAGTAAACATGGTGTGAATTTATCAGAGAAAGGGAAAAACATGCCAGGACATCTCAGAGAAACTGGACCATTCTATCCACAACTAGAGAGCAGTCCTGAGCTACCATCTTCTCCATTGGGGTTATCTTTTAGATTATCTCATCAGATTATCTTTATAGGACTTTAATGGACTAAACGTTATTTCCTTTATCATGCATCAGTACATTGGATAGCTTGATCGTAATCCAGTGAATTACACACTAGGGACAATTTACAGAAGCCAATTATGATTGTGGATTGTGGATGATCAGCCATCATCACATTGAATGGCGGTGCTGGCTCGAAGGGCTGAATGGCCTACTCCTGCACCTATTGCCTATGTTTCTATATTGTCATATATCCAATAGTATTATCTTTCCGCTGACTGGTTAGCACGCAACAACGCTTCTCACTGTGCTTTTCTACACATGACAATATATAAGCACCGCCATTCAATGTGATCATGGCTGATCATCCACAATCCACAATCATAATTGGCTTCTGTAAATTGTCCCTAGTGTGTGTAGGATGGGGTATGCGTGATCTTTGGTCAGCGTGGACTCGATGGGCTGAAGGGCCTATTTCCACGTTGCACCTCTAAACTAAATCAACAAAACTGAACTGCAATGCTGGAATCTTGAGCAAAAAAACCCACAGTGCTGGAAGAACCTAGCAGGTCAGGCAGCATCTGTGGACAGAAGATATCTCAGGTCAGAGATCTTCTTTAGTCTGAAGAATAGTTATGTAACTTCAGAAGCGAAGTTCATTGTGTTCTCACAGTCCGGTTTGTGGCAAGTGAAGCAAGTTTGTGCCAAATGGAGACGGATTGCTTCAGCCTGAGGAATGGGTCAAGACCTGAATCACCATGTTTCTATTACCTCCACAGATACTGCCTGACCCGCTGAGTTCCTCCAGCACTTTGATTTTGCTGAAATGCTATAAATGCACAATCGACCAGATCAGAGAGCAACGGTGCCACGTTGACCTTTCATGTTAAGCATCCATCACCATTGCCTTCACTCCCTTGACAGAAACAGCCGCAGTTGGAAAGAGTCTACTATGATTTTATTTATAGAGATACAGCGTGCTAACAAGCCACAGGGGGGGCACAGTGGAACAGCGGTAGAGTTGCTACCTTATACCTGGCTCCATCCTGACCCCGGCTGTGTGGGTGATTGCTGGTCATCATGGACCCAGGGGGTCAGGGGGCCTGTTTCCACGCTGTATCTCCAAACTTAGCCAAACTAAAGCCCTTCGGCTCACTGACTCCACGCCCACCAACACTGGGGACAATTTACACACTAGTTCTATGTTATCGTACTTATGCATCCACTCCAGACACATGAAGCACAATTTTCTGAAGCCAATTAACCTACAATCCTGGGATGTGGGAGGAAACCGGAACACCCAGAGGAAACCCACGTGGTCACAAGCAGAGCGTGCAAACTCCTCACGGATAGCTGGTGGTCAGTATTGACCCCGGCAAATCTGGCGCTGTGAGGCAGCAGCTCTACCAGCTCTGCCACATTGGATATCAGAGGTGCCCGATATGAGGAACTAGGTACTAAACTACAAAGGTTCTAGTTTTCTGGTTAGAATAGTCAATGAAATCAGTAGAGGAAGCTGCCTCTTGGGAGTGAGTGGGATAAAATATACAAATGGACGAATTAATGAGGCAGGCACTTTTATGCGGGCAAGTGTAAAGTACGAGGCAAAGAAAGGTAAAATATATGGCACGCTTATTCCATCAGGATCGTAGAAGTAGATGCGTTTGAATCTGAACAACATCTAAATGAAAGTAATTGTGACATTTTTATAGACGTTTCCAACTAATGCAAAACAACACTCAACTGAGATGCGTTTAATTACAAATCCACAATGTGGGGAAATAAATCAATGGCCAAGCTGTTCTTTGGATTTTGCAAACAGTTCTCACCACAAAGTAAGACATCCATCCAATATATTTGTACAAGGCACTATTTATTAGTGTTACCTTAGCACGCAACAAAAGCTTTTCACTGTACCTCGGTACATGTTACAATAAACGGAACTGAACCGAACTGTGTACCTGCTCACTACATGAAGGATTTAAATTAACTACTGCCATCTAAATCACAGCCAGAAAGAGTGTTTGTGCAGACACAGGGGGCTGCAGATGCTGAAATTTGGAGCAAAACACAATGCGCTGGAGGAACTCAGCAGGTCGGGCAGCATCCGTGGAAGCAGGGGGGTTGTGGTGACCCTGCACCAGGTCAAAGGGCAGAGAGCCAGTGTGTAGGAGTCTGACTATGGGGTAGGGTCAAGGGTGAAGGGTGATCTAACAAAGATGGCGCCAAACTGACATTTTTGCCAGCGACACAACAGAAAATCTTCAAATCTGAGCTCATCTGTATCAAAGAAATTGCAGATCAACAATGTAAGTAGCGAGCTGATAACGCATTTAAATGCATTAGCACTACTGCGGACTCCAGAAGATAGTAACGGTAAGGGAATCCCCGATCGGAGGGGAATCCCCGACCTCCCGGAGGTGCGCTGGTACAGTAAGTACTGTACCTGTAAACACCGAGGAGGGCTTCATGGAGTCCGGAATCGTGGCCATCGGGCAGGACTACAAGTATGGCTGAAGCGTAGGGGACTTCGGCCCCCTCTCCCTATCATCCTACTGGCCAACGTACAGTCAATAGAAAACAAAATGGAGGACTTAAGGTCAAGGCTGCTTTATCAAAGGGAGCTGAGGGAATGCTCTGTTTCACAGAGACATGGCTCACCCCCAACTCCCTAGGAGCAGCGGTCCAGCCTGAAGAGTTCTCCATCCACCGTATGGACCGTACGCAGGCATCTGGGAAAGGGAGAGGAGGGGGCGTCTGCCTCATGGTCGACTCTGCGTGGCGCTCAGACGTGGCAGTCCTGTCCAACTCCTGCTCTCCACACCTCGAACATCTGCCGGTGAAGTGCCGTCCCTTCTAACTTACAAGGGAATTCACCTCCATCATCCTGACCGCGGTCTACATCCCACCCCAGGCAGACGTCCGTCTGGCACTGGAGGAGCTGCAGTCCTTGGTCAACAAGCACCAGACATCTTACCCTGAGGCGTTTAACACCGTAGCCGGGGACTTCAACAGAGCCAACCTGAAGAAATCGCTCCCTAACTTCCACCACATGTCTCCTGCAGCACCAGAGGACCAAACACCCTCAACCACTGCTACACGACCATCAAAGATGCCTATCGCTCTATCCCTTGTCCATACTTCGTTAAATCCGACCATCCAGCGGTGCTGCTTCTTCCTGCCTACAGGCAGCAACTGAAGAAAGCACCCCCAAAGGTGAGGACTGTACAGAGCTGTTCGGGGGGGGGGGGGTCAGTGG
This sequence comes from Leucoraja erinaceus, assembly GCF_028641065.1. Lineage (NCBI taxonomy): Eukaryota > Metazoa > Chordata > Chondrichthyes > Rajiformes > Rajidae > Leucoraja > Leucoraja erinaceus. The sequence continues at coordinate 1,281,833 of NC_073406.1, read as the reverse complement.
GAACAGGACTGTTTGGATTCTGTAGACTGGGCAAAGTTCAGGGACTCGGCAACGGACCTGAATGAATACTCCACAGTCGTTACAGACTTCATCAGGAAATGTGTGGAGGACTGCATCCCAACAAAACCCTTCCAAGTGTTTCCTTGTAAAATTGTAAAACTGTCCCGGGTGTGTAGTTGGATTGTGCTAGTGTTCGGGGATCGCTGGGCGGTGTGGACTCGATGGGCCAAAGGGCCTGTTTCTGAGCTGTACCTCTAAAGCCCAATGTGCATTGTAGAAGGGAAGGCAAACGCAATTGAGAAGATGCACAACAGGTTTATACGGTTATTAACAGAACGATAAGCAAACTGAAAACAAAGCATTTGAGCAAAACACTGATTACTTTTTGTTAAAGGTAAATACGCTGGGGGGGGGGGGGAGGGAACAGAAGAATATTGGCAAGATGAGATGAGATGACTGCTGGTGGATGGGATTCTTCTAGTGTATAAATGCCAGCACGGAGCGGTTGGGGGTGAACAGCTTGTCTGTACCCTGTAAATCTACAGTAATTAATGTGGGAGCTGGAGGCAATGCAGAGCAGAATCACAGCCCAAGCCGGCATCAGGGGCGTGAGATATTCACAAGCTTGGGCTGTTCAGCTTTGGCATTATGGAAGCCGGCCTTTACAAGAGATAAATCAGGTTGCTAACCATGCAGAAAGCTTTAGCCCACAAATGAAAATGTTGGACTAGAGTTAACATAGAAACATAGAAACATAGAAATTAGGTGCAGGAGTAGGCCATTCGGCCCTTCGAGCCTGCACCGCCATTCAATATGATCATGGCTGATCATCCAACTTAGTATCCCGTACCTGCCTTCTCTCCATACCCTCTGATCCCCTTAGCCACAAGGGCCACAACTAACTCCCTCTTAAATATAGCCAATGAACTGGCCTCAACTACCCTCTGTGGCAGAGAGTTCCAGAGATTCACCACTCTCTGGGTGAAAAAAGTTCTTCTCATCTCGGTTTTAAAGGATTTCCCCCTTATCCTTAAGCTGTGACCCCTTGTCCTGGACTTCCCCAACATCGGGAGCAATCTTCCTGCATCTAGCCTGTCCAACCCCTTAAGAATTTTAAGGAGCATAAAAGGATAGGGAGAGGGTAAATGCCGTGCCTTTTACCCAGAGTAAGGACATTAAAAACCAGAGGGCGCAGCGGTAGAGTTACTGCCTCACAGCGCCAGAGACCCAGGTTCGACCCTGTCTACGGGTGCTGTCTGTACGGAGTCTGTACGTTCTCCCCGTGACCTGCGTGGGTTTTTTCCGGGATCTCAAGTTTCCTCCCACGCTCCAAACGCCAACAGGTTTGTCATATGCCCTGAAATGGAACAATTACATTTGTATAACAGATATGCAGATGTGTAGGAAGGAACTGCAGGTGCTGGTTTACACCGAACATAGACACAAAATGCTGGAGTAACTCAGTGGGACAGGCAGCGTCTCTGGAGAGAAGGAATGGGTAACATTTCAGGTCGAGACCTTTCAATCGTATCTCTTGTTTCCCTCTCCCCTGACTCTCAGTCTGAAGAAGGGTCTCGACCCGAAACGTCACCCATTCCTTCTCTCCAGAGATGCTGCCTGTCCCACTGAGCTACTCCAGCTTTTTGTGTCTACCTTCGGTTTAAACCAGCATCTGTAGTTCCTTCCCACAGGTTTGTAGGCCAATTGGCTAGGTGAAATTGTAAATTGTCCCGAGTGTGAGTATGGACAATTTATCCCTCGTGTGTTAGTATACAGGGATCGCTGGTCGGCGCGGACTTGTTTGGCCAAATGAATTGGCCAAAGGGAATCTGAGGGGCAACTTTTTTGACACTAAAGCTGACAGGTATATGGAATGAGCTGCTGGAGGAGGTAGTTGAGGCAAGTGCCGCCACAACTATTAAAGTACATTTGGACAGGTGCATGGATATGAGAGGTTTAGGAGGATACGGGCCAAATGCAGGCAGGTGTGACTAGTGTAATGGGATATGTCGGTCAGTTGAACTGAAAGACCTGTTTCCACACTGTATGTCTATGACTTGCAACCAATAATGGGTAACATAGGCATCAGAGCAGAACATGTGGCACCGTACATGGACTGGATTGGAAAGGTTGAGAGAGATATGAGCCACACGTGGGTAAATGGGACCAGCTTAGATGGGTCAGCATGGACGTGTTGGGCCAAAGGGCCTGTTTCCATGCTACATGATTCTATGACTCCAACAGAGGTGTCCAAATCCTTCAGTTTTAGACATCTCTTTGAAAGGAAGCATCAGGATGTATTAGAAACATAGAAACATAGAAATTAGGTGCAGGAGTAGGCCATTCGGCCCTTCGAGCCTGCACCGCCATTCAATATGATCATGGCTGATCATCCAACTCAGTATCCCGTACCTGCCTTCTCTCCATACCCCCCGATCCCCTTAGCCACAAGGGCCACATCTAACTCTCTCTTAAATATAGCCAATGAACTGTCCTCAACTACCCTCTGTGGCAGAGAGTTCCAGAGATTCACCACTCTCTGTGTGAAAATTGAATGATTTTCCACAGCTGTAATCTTGTGCAACAACTCCTCATTAATATCCCTTTAGGTAATTTTTGATTCACATTTACTTGTCCATTGAGGTTCACCAGTGACAATAATGATCTCCCAGGGCATTTAGCATGATGCCATTAAGTTCTCAAAGCCTTCGCCTCTGCTGGTTTCTTGTCATGCCATGTAATTATTTTTACTTAATTGCTTCAATAACAACTGACAGAACAATATGCATCTGGATCAAAGTAATAAACACTGTGCGTCAAAAATAGTGACCCATGGTGATGAAAAATAAACTTGATGGAATGCCAGAGCAAACAGTGGGAGTGTTTATTAGGAATTAGGTAACAGAATCATTTTTGTAGAGGCTCGACAGGGAAGAAATGTTGATGGTCCCTTGCATGGATTTACATTGAGAATGTAACTGGGCCGTCCAAAGCCACAATAGTAAGAAGGGTCTTGACCCGAAACGTCGCCTGTTCCTTCGCTCCATAACTGCTGCCTCACCCGCTGAGTTGAAAAATTCGCGGCGACCATAATGAGGCCGCGACTAGTTCCCAGAATGCGGGAACTCCTCACGACCATGAAGTCGACTCCCCATCAACTACCCGCGAACATGTGGCAAACGCATAGTCTTCTGCAGTCGCCTGAAAAAACGCCAAAGTGGGACAGGACCATAAGGGTGTTAGAAGTGTTGGGGAGAAGGCAGGAGAATGGGGTTGAGAGGGAAAAATAGATCAGCCATGATTAACTGGTGGAGCAGACTCGATGGGCCGAATTACCTAATTCTGTTGCTATGTCCAATGAATAATGTGGCCTGATAATATGCTACTGGGCACACTGAGTGTTGGTGTAAGATGGGGGCAGAGGCTAAGCCTGGAGCCATTGGGGTCATTCACATCTGGAGAGGATCAAGACATGCAGGAGAGATTCTGCAGTTTGTGGCGGAGACAATTTGACGATGTGCAACTTTACAAGAGACCAGGGAGGTAGTTTAGTCCAGTGAGGTTGTCACCACCCAGGTCTACCCTGACCCTGACCCTGACACAGTGACTGGGAAGAGAACAGATTTTGCAGCAATCATTCAATGACTACAGGATAACCAAAGATAATTATTTGATCTAGAGTGTGCAATTGGAGAAGATTGAGGCTCAACCAAGACTGACAGAGAGGATATCAGATTTCAGATTTCCGAGGGAAGAGAGCTGCAGACAGCTTAGTTTAGAGATACAGCACAGAAACAGGCCCTTCGGCCCACCAAGTCCATGCCGACCAGCGATCCCCGCACACTAACACTATCCGACACACACCAGGGGCAATTCTTACACTTAACAAGCCAATTAACCTACAAACCTGTACGTCTTTGGAGCGTGGAAGGAAACTGAAGATCTCAGAGAAAACCCACGCGGTCACGTGGAGAACGCACAAACTCCGTAAAGACAGCAGTCGCAGTTGGGATCAAACCTGGGTCTCCGGCACTGCAAGGCAGCAACTCTACCGCAGGGAATTATGTATTAATGCTGATAATACACATGAGAATGTTTTCATCAAAAGGCATCAGGTAATTATGGAAGGGGAAGGGGTAACAATTGCTCATTCTGGGACAATCAAAGACCACAGAGCCAGGAAAAACAGATCATCTAATTACTGTTGGTAACTAATATATAACAGGGTGTCACAGTGGTCTAGCTGGTAGAGCTGCTGACAGGCAATAGCAGAAGGTAGACAAAAATGCTGGAGAAACTCGGCGGGTGCAGCAGCATCTATGGAGCGAAGGAAATAGGCAACGTTTCGGGCCAAAACCCTTCTTCAATAGCAATAGCAGAAACCCAGGTTCGATCCTGACCTCGGGAGTTGTCAATACAGCAACAGACTGGTTCTACCAAGATGCAGCACAGAACGCCACAGGAGATCCTTCTGCCCTGTGGCTATCAAACCGTACAACTCCTCCCCCTTCTGTCGTGGGGTAGACTGAGACTGAGACAGGTCTAATAGGAACCTGAGGGGCAACCTTTTTACACAAAGGGTAGTAGGTACATGGAACGAGCTACCGGAGGATATAGTTAAGGCAGGTATTATAACAAACTTTAAGAAACATTTTGACAGGTAGCTTAGTTTAGAGTAGTTTGTTGTCATGCTTACCGAGGTACAGTGAAAAGGTTTTGTTGCGTGCTAACCAGGTATATGGATAGGACTGGTTTAGACGGATATGGGCCAAATGCAGGTAGATGGAGCATGTTGGTGGGCATAGGCAAATTAGGCCAAAGGCCCTTTTTCTTCTTCATCTTGTGTTTGAGGCAGCAGAGGTTATGTAGCGGGCTCCAGGCGCTGTAGCCAGTTCAATGTACTGTTGTCGAGGGTCGTGTGGTCTACCCCTCTACCAGGGGGGCGGAGGACAATGCAGTTGAAACTGCCGCGCCGCTGCGCTGTTTGCTGGTCTGTTCCGCACGCACAGGCCCCAGCGATGCATGTTGGCGTTGAACCGGCCGATCCCTGTACGCAGCTGGGTCTGGGCGACCCACTGGTTGCGGGGCAGGGCCTAGCCAGGTGGGCCTGTGGTGTTCGATGCAACAGTGAAGTGAGGAGGTCACGGGGGCCCTGTTTCCACACTGTATGACTGTGACTCTACAAGACAATGTCTAATGATCACAATGAGAGAGCACATCCATCCAGTGACCAAGATGGAAAAAATAAGAAAGTAATAACAAGAGAGATGGCTTCATTTAGGAGATATTAATATATGACAGGGCTGGCGGACTGGAATTATACTCAGCAAGGATAAATCTTGTTTCTGCTTTCAGAAAACTTTTGTTTTCATAATAACTTTGTATATCTTGAATTTACGATGGAAATGTAAAGTTGCCATTCCAATTACAGTATGACAGTTTACATAAGCAGTTTTCATTATCAGTTGTGGACATGGAGGCTTATAATGGAAAAGTGATTTGACACAAGATTTTTAATACATTATACATTAATATAAATGTTAATAAGTTAAGGCATTATTTTCTGCTATTTCAATTTAAATTTGGATAGTGTCAAACTTATGGGGAAATGGAAGAGCACTGATGAGTTCATTCTGTCATAATAACATTGCACAGAAGCACAGTGGGCAACAGAGGCCATGGTGCAGGAATAGTTTACAATGCATCTTGGATGGGCTAATGTTGAGGAAACTTGTTGTCAGACAGATTAGTGAGGAGAGCAGCTGTGATTAGACAGGGTGGTCTGGAATTTAATCAATGCAGTTTATTCTTGTTCTCAAACATGCTGGTTTACACTGAAAGTAGACAGAAAATGCTGGAGCAACTCAGCGGGTCGGGCAGTATCTCTGGAGAAAAGGACAGGTGACATTGCGTGTCATCTGAAGAAGGGTCTTGACCCGAAATGTCACCTATTCCTTCTCTCCAGGGATGCTGCCTGTCCCGCTGAGTTACTCAGACTGCAGCCTGATCCTCTGAGCTGCTCCAGCATTTTGTGTCTACCTTCAGTGTAAACCAGCATCTGCAGTTCCTTCCTACACAAAGTACGGGTGACTAAAAATTAACCAGTCTTAATGCAGGATTGTTTAAGAAAGAACTGGATTGTTTAAGAAAGTTGCTGGAAAAATCGAAGGTAGACAAAAATGCTGGAAAGACTCAGTGGGTGAGTCAGCGGGTGGGTCAGCCATGATCATATTGAATGGCGGTGCAGGCTCGAAGGGCCGAATGGCCTACTCCTGCACCTAATTTCTGTTTCTATCTATGTTTCTATCTATGGAGGGAAGGAATAAGTGACGTTTTGGGTCGAGACCCGAAACGTCATCTATTCCTTCGCTCCATAGATGCTGCCTCACCCGCTGAGTGTTAATGCAGGAAGTCAGAAGAGCAGGTGAAGAGGGGTCTCCACAGCTTGCCAGCCTGGTAACATCGACTTACACTGGCACAATATCCCCAAACCAGAAATCAACCAACAAGCTTGTTTGTGTTACATAAAATTAAAATAGCACAATGCAATCACAGCAGACAAGTGCACTACAGCAGAATGAGAACTAATTAATGAGACCGTGGGCTAATTAGTACAAATTCAAACACACCCCCAGTATTGGTATCAAGGAGGAATATTCCATTTCGTATTCAATTTTGAAAAAAAAAATTACATTAAACATAATGTCAATATCGTGGAAAATAATATTGAATGATGTGAGCTGTTTAATATTCATGACTCATGACCTTCACTTGACCCAGACATTTGGAAGGGTTCCTGGTTTATTATCTAAGAGTTAAGTCTCGCTGTAATTTTGCAGCAAGTATAATTAGATATATTGAGAGACTATGGAGTTCCAATAATGAATATTGGGCAGAGAGCTGAGACTTCCTTGCAGACAGTGAATTATCTGCGATATTACCTTCAGTTTGTCAATGAATGCCATTCATTTTTAATTTGATGCAATCTCTATCGGTCTGGAGTGAAGATGTGTTTGTGTTGCCTTTCCTTCCAATGTTTACTTCTGAGCAAATTATCTCAGAATTATCTCGGGGCCTCAGAAAGAAAATCCACCATAAAATATAGAAGATAGAACACTTCTGGCCCGCAGTGTCTAGTCTATGTTTGTGGTTATTGCAATTTAAACTAATCACCCCTGCCCAGACACGCTCCACTCCCTGCATATCCATGTGCCTATCTAAACCCCTTTTTAAATGTAAAGGTAGATATTTTAAAGGTAGAGGCCAAGGAGATGTGACGGTATGTTGTTTAAGGAGGAACTGCAGATGCTGGAAAATCGAAGGTAGACAAAAATGCTGGAGAAACTCAGCGGGTGCAGCAGCATCCATGGAGCGAAGGAGATAGGCAACGTTTCGGGCCGAAACCCTTCTTCAGACAGTAGCTCTCTGAGATGTTCAGCACAGACATTGTGGGCTGAAGGGCCTGTTCCTGTGCTGTACTATTCCATGTGTAAGAAGGAACTGCAGATGCTGGTTTACACCGAAGATTGACACAAACTGGAGTAGCTCAGCGGATCAGGCAGCAAGAAGGGTCTCAGCCCAAAACGTCACCCATTCCTTCTCTGCAGAGATGCTGCCTGACCCGCGGAGTTACTCCGGCATTTTGTGTGTGTACGGTTCCATGTTCTACCTTACACGAGTCCCTGTTGGACCTTTGATTTTTCACATCTCTTACGTCCATTGTTGGACATAAGGGACAGTTGAGAGCTGAACTGTGGTGGTGGGTGGATGTCGGCCCAGGTCTCACCAACAGGAGGCAATGTCAATCATTATTGACGATCCAACACTCCTGCTTTATGATGGGTTGCATTCAGGATAGAGCTACTGCCTCACAGCGCCAGAGACCCGGGTTCGATCCTGACTACGGGTGCTGTCTGTACGGAGTTTGTACGTTCTCCCCGTCACCTGTGTGGGTTTTCTCCAGGTGCTCCTGTTTCCGCCCACACTTCAAAGACGTGCAGGTTTGCCTGTTAATTGCCTGCTTGGTATAAATGTAAATTATCGCTTGTGCATGTAGGTGTTAGTGTACGGGGATAACTGGTCGGTACGGACTCGGTGGGCAGAAGGGCCTTTTTCTGTCCTGTATGTCTAATCTAAATGAAACTAAATGCACTAAACAAGGGAAAGGATAGACTGTGGATAGACATTTCTATCGGCATGCAGCTACTGAAGGCAGGTGATTTTCATTTTCTTCATTTGGCGGGCTTGAGATCTATTGAAGGGGCCAGCCTTATATTCCACCACATTGATTAGTCAAAAGAAGATTGTATCTGCTCAGCCACGTTCGAGTTGCAATCCATGTGTCAGGCATGAAAGGGCGAGTGATAAGATACTGCTCTGGCCCTTGCCCGCCCGTCACAGTCAGCAGATTGGTCTCAAATACAACCACTTGAGCAGACAAATAATCTTTTACTTTCAACTCTTATCAGCTGTCAGTCGCCATCACAAATAGACTTATTGGCCTGTCCAATTGATTGTAAACTCCGTTCCCGGGATGAAGGATGACGTTACAGTACTGTGTTATCACACAACACCAGGATATTTCCCTCCACACATGTATCAACAGGACAAACAGCAGAGGTGAGAGAATATAAAATGCCACAGACCCATCCTCCCCCTCCCTCCCACAACCTCCACTGCTTCATCTGCGTGGGATGGATTTAAAGAGTGCTTACCGAGATTAAAATGCTGTGAATAGGTCACGCAATCATGGTCCTTTCATGAGAAAATCCCAAATGTAAATTAATTTCTACCAGGCTCTATCAACAAGCAAACTTTGTCTAATATTTGAAAGCTAATATCATTCCAAAGACAAGCCGTCGAACAAAACAAACTGAAATTGATGCAGGGATTTATTAAATCTCTTAAACATACAGACTAATGGTACAGTGGCTTCATTCCTGAAAGCAAGAAGGGACTCGGTGAGATTGGACACAACACACAGGTGCTGGACAATATCTAGAGTAGCAGGTGGGGGAGCAAGATCACCTAATGCTTTTGATTTTCTTCAAATAATGCCAAGGGATCTTTAACAGACTTAAAAAGTTGATTAGTGTGGGTGTGAGGGGTTATGGGGAGAAGGCAGGGAAATGTGGTGGAGAAGGAAAGATAGGCTATCCGTGATTGAAACATTTAGACAAGTACATGGATAGGACAGGTTTATTGGGATATGGGCCAAATGCAGGCAAGTGGGACTAGGGTAGATGGGGCATGTTGGTCAGTATGAGCAAGTTGGGCTGAAGGGCCTGTTTCCACACTGCATCACTCTGACATTCCCTTTAAGTCATGCATACATTTATAAGTGATAGGAGTAGAATTAGGCCATTCAGCCCATCATGTCTACTCCACCATTCAATCATGGTTGATCTATCTCTCTCTCCTGCCTTTTCCCCGCAACCCCTGACACCCGTATTATTCGAGAATCTATCTATCTCTGTCTTGGCCTCCACAGCCTTCTGTGGCAAAGAATTCCACAGATTCACCACTCTCTGACTAAAGAGGTTTCTTTAGGTATGGAGATCAGTATTGGACACAAAACTCCAGGTGCATTCCCATCTATCCCGATATAGACCACAGTGTGACATCTTTATCCTCAAACTCAAATCCTCATGCAATTAAAGCTTTATAATTTGGGAAGTCACGCTACTAATGGAGGGAACGGGCTGTGGACACTCTATTGGGGAACATTGCCCGTTGTCCATCACAAGGGGTGCAGCACAGGGGCTGAGTGTGACAAATGTGGGAGCGGACTTTAACTCTTGCCTTCCTCCTCAATTGCAAGTTCAAATATTTTTGGAAACTAAAAGAAAATTCACAAGTTCAGCCATTTGCGGCAACGAGTCATAAATATCGCAAGGATTTGTTCCTAATCTTTCTGTTCTGACCAGCTTCTTGCCCTGACAAGGCACGCCTGGAGACTGATATGTTCTAATAGAAACTAATCCTTCACTGCCCCAAAGCAAAGAGGAAATTGCAGGTGGAGATGGCTGCTCACCAAGTCGGCAGAACTAAGCTGTCAATGGCATTTCTGGCCAGTGACAGATCCCACGGTAGTTCCAAGTGAGAAGTGACCTATTTCTTGGCTATAAATCTCAGCGTACCAACATAGATTAAAAGCTGGAGCAACTCAGCGGGCCTGACAGCATCTCTGGAGAAAAAGGACAGGTGAGACCCTTCTCGAGTCGAGACCCTTCTTCAGACTCTATATTATTTCTATTGAGGGGAATCACGAGGGTGAATACAGAGTTAGTTTTTACCCAGGGGTGGGGGTATCTGGAATCGCAGGACATAGGTTTAAGGTGAGAGGTGAAAGATTTAAGAGGAGTCTGAGGGACAACCTGTTCACTCAGAGGGTGGTGGGAATACAGACTGAGCTGCCAGAGGAGATAGTAGCGGCATCAATAGGCAATAGACAATAGGTGCAGGATTAGGCCATTCGGCCCTTCGAGCCAGCACCGCCATTCAATGTGACCATGGCTGATCATCCCCAATCAGTATCCCGTTCCTGCTTCTCCCCATATCCCATGACTCCGCTATTTTTAAGAGCTCTATCTAGCTCTCTCTTGAAAGCATCCAGAGAACCGGCCTCCACCGCCCTTTGAGGCAGAGAATTCTGGACAGGAACATACATAGGAAATGTTGAGAGTGAAATGGGTCAAATGGGTCTAAGTTAGACGGGGCATGTTGGCAGACATGGGCGTTGTCCTACAGAGCCAGTTTCTGTGCTGTGTGACTCTGTGACTCAAGTGAGCATTTGACTATTTCCCCTCCCAAACAGTGACTGGAGCAAACTAGGTCCTGAACTGAATTCACACGTTCTGTATCCTGACCACCCATCCACCTCATTGGAGACGCTCGGACTATCTTTAATCTATTGAACTTTATCTTGCACTAAATATTATCCCCTTTATCTTGCATCCGTACGGTGTGGATGATTAATATAGGGTTAGTGCAAATGGGTCGGTGCGGATTCAATGGGCCAAAGGGCCTGTTTCAGTCCTGTATCTCTCTGTAATGACTATCATAGATTATGAAAATTCAAGCAGAGTATTATCTTAAACTGGATTTAATTTACCATATCTCCTTTTTTTTTTAAATTTGTCCACAGCTCATCACATGTTCATAAATTCCTAAGTAATAGGAGCAGAATTAGGCCATTCGGCCCATCGAGTCTACTCCACCATTTAATCGTGGCTGATCTGTTTTTCCCTCTTAACCCCATTCTCCTGCCCTCTCCTCATAACCCCTGACACCCGCACTATTCAAAGGGATTTTAAAGCCAAAGGAATTTGTCAGGCTGAGTGCATTTAGGTCTCAATGTTAGTTTTCTGTATTGATTGTTCCAATATCTGTTTGAGGATATTATATTGTTGTTAATGTTGCATTACTGATTTATTCCCTTCGTATATCTATGATGTGTGAGAGTCTTCATTTCACTGAACAATCATTCTGGGGCTAGAACTGAAACTCAGTCCAGGAGACAACTGCCTCTCACTGAGACGACCACACTCCCCCTCCCCCTCATTTAGTTTAGTTTAGTTTAGAGATACAGAGCGGAAACTGGCCCTTCAGCCCCACTGAGTCCGCGCCGACCAGCGATCTCCATACATTAACACTACCCTACACACACAGGGGACAATTTACACCTATGCCAAGCCAATTAACCTACAAACCTTTACGTCTTTGGAAACTGAAGATCTCTGAGAAAACCCACACAGGTCACAGGGAGAACGTACAAACTCTGTACAGACAGCACCTGTAGTTAGTATTGAACCCGGGTCTCCGGCGCTGCAAGTGCTGTAAGGCAGCAACTCTACCGCTGCGCCATCGTGTCGCCCATAGTTTGTTCTCTGTGTGGGAGAGGTGCTTGAGGCTTCAGTGGGTTCTACTGGGAACCAATCAATTGTGTAAAGAGTCCTTTAAATTGTCAGTGTGTGAGCTCAGCTGTATGTTGCTACAGATGGCACTGCTTCAGCAGAACACGAGAGGGTGCTATTCGAAGCTGGGCTTTGAAACATCAATAGCAATTTGCATTCATATAACACCTTTAATGTAGTGAAATATTTCACCGTGTGTTACGGGAGTATTATTAAATGAGTTTCGATACGCAGCCACAAAGTGGTTACTTCAAGAAGCGTCTTAAATGTTTGAACAAGAAACATGAGGTGGAGGAAGTATGTTAACGCAAAGATGTTGTCAAGCTGGAAAAGATGCAGAGAAGATTTACGGGGATGTTGCATCAGGACTCGAAGGCCTGAGCTCCAGGGAGAGGATGAGCAGGCTGGGTCGCTATTACTGGGAGTACAGGAGGATGAGGAGGTGATCTTGTAGAGGTGTACAAAATCATGGGAGCATAGAGCAGCAAACCTTTGAATAACCTAATACTCAGAATGCTCATAGTAATTTCATAGTAAGGTGAGTTATTGGCACAATGGGATATCTTGCGTGCAGATCAGTAGAATGAAAATGGAACAGGTGAACCCAATCCGAGCACGCAAGAAGGCTTCTGCTCGTACAATAGCATTGGTGACGAGCAACCGACACAGCCTCTACCACCAGGATCATTATCATGGCATGCATGCATTAACTAGGCTGAACCAATCACAACCTAAAGCTCTGTCATCATATCAAATCATTTATAGTTTCTGGAAATATCAGGAGCAAAAGGGTAGCTTGAGAAAGAGAGACAGAGCGGGGGTCTGGGTGTGGAGTTAGGGGATACGGGCAAGATCCTAAAACAATACTACTCTCTATTCACCAAGGAGGAGGACATGGAAGGTAGTGAGTGTTGGGAGGGGGACCGTGGTCAGTCAGTATTCAGGAGGGGGTGCGAGATATCACGGGGCTATTAAAGATTGATAACTTCGACAGAATTAAAGGACACACCTTTAGAAAGGAGACGAGGATGAATTTTGTTAGCCCGATGGTGGTGAACCTGTGGAACTCATTGCCACATTGATTCTTCATTAGTAAGGGTGTCGAAGGTTCTAGGGAAAGGGCAGGAGAATGGGGTTGAGAGGGAATGATAGGTCAGCCACGATTGTGGACGCGATGGGCGGGATTCCATAATTATGAACTCATGAACTCCCCAACGGTGGGTGAGAACTATCTCAGGTTACGATGGGATGCAGGGGAGGAATAGCTGCAGCCAGCCCTGTGTCTGAGCTAGAACATATCTAGTATTCGGCACTAAGGAATGTCAATGAAGAGAGGGGACCTTGGAGTTCAGGTCCACAGTACCCTGAACGAGACAACACAGGTAGATACAGGTGGTGAAGAAAGATGATTACATTCATGCTAAGACATGGCTAACTACATACAGTAACTCATGGAATATGGTATAGCATGTTGCAACTTTACAAAACTCTGGTTAGACCATATTTGGAATATTGTGTATAGTTCAACTCACCACCTCTCTCTACAACTCAACATATTCACACACACACACACCTCCATTGACAATTTGTAACTAATGGTACACCTCAGAAATATGGCAGAACACAACACAGTTCGCAGGCATTGTTGGCCGATTCTGGATATTACCTGCACCACCTTTTTCTCAAACACCAGAAAAATAATCTACAATATTTGTGATGTGGTTTACTGTGGAGAGATTCACCAAAGATGTTGCCTGGAATGTAGGCCTGTGGTTAGAGGGGGAGACTGGAACGGCTGCGTTGATTCTCACTGGAGTGGAGAAGACGAAGGGGTAACTAATTGTGGAAATTAAAATAGTTGTGACGGAGAGAGCGTACTGCATCATTTACCCAAGGCGGGACAAATCGAGAAATAGAGGGCACAGGTTGAAGCTGAGAGGGGGAAATGTGAAGGAGATGTGAGGATTTTTCACACAGAGGGTGAAGAGCTGCCAGAGGAAGTGGTGACGACAGATACTATTACAATATTTAAAAGGCATTTGGATGGGGATTTGGACAGGAAAGTCAAAGAGGGACTGGGGTGCAACAGATGCTAATGGAATTAGAGTAGATAGGCATTCTACCAGTCAGGACATAGAAACATAGAAACATAGAAAATAGGTGCAGGAGTAGGCCATTCGGCCCTTCGAGCCTGCACCGCCATTCAATATGATCATGGCTGATCACCCAACTCAGTATCCTGTGCCTGCCTTCTCTCCATACCCCCTGATCCCTTTAGCCACAAGGGCCACATCTAGCTTCCTCTTAAATATAGCCAATGAACTGGCCCTCGACTACCCCTCTAGCGGCAGAGAGTTCCAGAGATTCACCACTCTCTGTGTGAAAAAGGTTTTCCTCATCTCGGTCCTAAAAGATTTCCCCCTTATCCTTAAACTATGACCCCTAGTTCTGGACTTCCCCAAGGACAAGGTGGACTATAATGTCTGTGAGATTCACCTGGATCACAGTGACCAGGATCGGAGCTCTTTTATCGGGAGAGATTGGATCAACTGGGCTTGTTTTCCCTGAAGCATCGGAGGTTGAGGGGTGGCTGGACAGAGGTACATATATAACGTTTAAGAGGCATAAACATAATCAGAATATTTTCCCCATGGTGGGGGTGTTAAAAACAAGAGGCCATAGGTTTAAGGTGAAAGGAGGGAGTTTTCAATGGGACTTGTTTTGCTTTTTCACAGAGTGGTTGGCATTTGGAAAGTTGCCAGAGGAGGTTAGTGGAATCAGATATAATCACTGCATTTAAGTGATATTAAAAAGGCATGGTATAGATGGATGTGTGCAGTGGGACTCATGTACTTTAGCATAGACATGGTGGGCCAAAGGGCTGTGGCTGTGCACGACAACTCTGACCCTGAATATATGACCCCTTCACTCTAATAGACATCATCAGTCTGAAGAAGGGTCTCGACCAGAATCGTCTAACCCGTTCCTTCTCTCCAGGGATGCTGCCTGTCCTGCTGAGTTACTCCAGCATTTTGTGTGTATCTTGGTACTTCCCGTCAGTGTAACCCAAATGATGATTAAGGATGACTTTGTGATGCTTTGCGTAGGTACGTTGTGACTGAGCGGTGGTCTAGTAAATGTGGTGAAATCAGTGGTCGGAGGTTTATATCCCCCACCGGAAGGAGAACATGACGGCACGTGCGAATGATCATGTGATAGGAGTAGAATTAGGCCATTTGGCCCATCAAGTCTACTCCACCATTCAATCATGGCTGATCCATCTCTCCCTCCTAACCCCATTCTCCTGCCTTCTCCCCATAACCTCTGTCACCCATACTAATCAAGAATCTATCTATCTCTGTCATAAATATATCCATTGACTTGGTGTCCACAGTCATACGTGGCAAAGAATTTCACAGATTCACCGGAAATTCCTCCTCATCTCCTTCCTAAAAGAACATCCTTTAATTCTGAGGCTGTGACCTCTGGTCCTAGACTCTCCCACTAGTAGAAACATCCTCTCCATATCCACTCTATCCAAGCCTTTCACTATCCTGTGTGTTTCAATGAGGTCCCCCCCCCCCCTCATTCTTCTAAACTCCAGCGAGTACAGGCCCAGTGCCGTCACTCGCTGGAGTGAGTAGGGGCAAGAGGGTACACCTCAAGCCCAAACACTCTGGTCCCAAACCCTTCTCATCTCCCTCAGTCGATGACCTGATGACTTCCCATCTCAAGGGCAGGCTGCTTCCCTGAAAAGATACATGGAGTACTGGAGACTTGCACTGATCTGGCACCTCTGGTGACCCTTGGATGCCCCACAGCCCCCTCTGTGAGGCTGCTACTGTCGTTGAAGTCAACCTGTCCCACCGCAGCGATTCTTTACCTGCCGTCCAATTACACTCTGCGGTGAAGGAGGCAAAGTCACTCTGCACAGCAAGCTCCCACACACAGCAACATGACACAGGCTCCCACACACAGCAACATGACACAGGCCAGCAAGCTCCCACACACAGCAACATGGCACAGACCAGCCTCCTTGGATACAACACGCAGGAGTAACTCAGCGGGTCAGGCAACATCAATGGAAGAAAATAAATGCGTGACGTTTCGGGTGGAGACCATTCTTCAGTCTGAGGACGAGCCTCGACCCGAAACGTCACCTATTTTTGTTCTCCATTGATGCTGCCTGAGCCGTTGAGTTACTCCAGCATTTTGTGTCTACCTTCGGTGTAAACCAGCATCTGCAGTTCCTTCCTACACACTAAAGTGGTGGCCCCTGGTTATTGATGACATCCATTGGGCTGGGTCTACTTTGGGATATTTGATGAAAAAGCAGATGGATCCCACCGCTAGACCAGTCCCCACGCCCCCCGTTTGCCGCTGGACAGTTGAGCCAATGTTGAGTGCAGGTTGGTGCTGAGCTAGCTTTGAGCGGGCTCCGAGTGCAGCGTTGAAGAGCGCTAGTTTCCCTGCCAGACTAACCCAGCCCTGGAGATATGGGCGGCGGGGTTGTGTAGTGGAGGCAGCTCAGGGAGCGGCGCGTTCAAGACCAGAAGCAGCAACGAAAAAAGTTGTCAGATAAATCCAAGCAAATGCAAGGCAAGTGTTGTCCGGGCCGGGCCGGGCCGGGCCGGGCTGATTTGGACCCCCGCCCGCCTGGGAATGTGTGGAATAGGTGCAGACTCACTGTCCCGTGTCAAGGCCAAGCAGCAACACACACACAATGTCACCCACTCACACCGAGCTCGCATCTCCAACCCACGCCGCGCTGCTTGCTGTTCCCATCTTTATTCTGATTGCCGAGCAGATAAGGCACAGTAAACACATTTCTGTTCGATTTAAACCCGAGGACAGCCCGCTGTCGCGGAATCATTTACCGGTAGGAATATCTCAGAAGCTTTTAAGTCTGCCATCCATATCTCAGAAGCTGCCTGATGGCAACAAGCGGGTCCCAGATAGAAGCGGGTGTCGGGAGGAGCGGGGCTTGGATCAGAGACTGTGCGAGTTGGCTTGTGTCTCCAAACACCTTGACTATACAGACGCGCGTTGTCTCAGCAGAGAGCGCAGTTCCCGCTAGTGAAAGCCTTCACCCCCCTCTCGCCCCAGCACCCGGGGCCCCACTTACCCAGGGCGAGGTCCACCAGGCACAGCAGCAGGAGAGGGCGTCTCAACGCGGTCTTCTTCCTCATGTTGGGTCACTTTCAAAGTCAGGCTTCACAGAGCGCCGGCTGATGGGATCCGAGCAGCAGACAGCGCCGGCTGATCCTCATTCTCCAGCGACTCTAGAACGCGGGCACCCCCTCTGATCCAAACCCCTACCCCGACCCACACATTCGCATCTACCGTCACAAGTTGACAAGAGTTTGAGAGGTTGGTAAATGTATATATTGTCCACACTCTCTCTCTCTCCCTCTCAATATTGATCACTCTTGGCTGGGCTGGGCAAGATGAATATCCAGTTGCATTGTATAGCTGAACACGGGCATGACTAACACACACACACACGCCTCTCCCTCTCCTCTGTCTCTCTCTCTCTATCACTCGGGTTCCAGCGCGCTGTGTCGGTTTAAATCCTCGCTGCAGAACCCCGTGTAGAAACGGATCACAGTTCCTGGCTTCTAAGCCGATTTACCAAAGGCTGGAGATTTCTCTGCCTCTGCTGTTCACACACACGCACTGGCTTCTCCCGGGAAGGTTAACCCTTGCCGCGCCGCCCACTGTTGCGTAGAAAAGGCGACTACAGATGCTGCTCTAAACCCGAGTCTGGAGAAGGGGTCTCGACCCGAAACGTCACCCATTCCTTCTCTCCAGAGATGCTGCCTGTCTGTCCCGCTGTTAGTCCAGCACTCTGTGTCTATCTTCTGTCAGTGATCAGCGTTCACCAGTCACTCCCGTCAGTATCATTTCACCCTTCAGCTATCCGAAACTTTCCTCCCCGACCCCGGAACTGGGCAGATTCATCCAAATCACATTGTTAGTGAGAAGGACGCGACCTGTGTGGGGCTGGACAGCTGACACTGGTTTACACCGAAGGCAGACACAAAATGCTGGAGTAACTCAGCGGGACAGGCAGCGTCTCTGGAGAGAAGGAATGGGTGATGATTGGGGTCCAGACCCAATGACTAGTGCGGGTGTCAGGGGTTATGGGGAGAAGGCAGGAGAATGGGGCTAGGAGGGAGAGATAGATCAGCCATGATTGAATGGCGGAGTAGATTGGATGGGCCGAATGTTCTCCAGAGATGCTGCCTGAACCGCTGAGTTACTCCAGCATTGTGTGTCTATCTATGGGGTTTCCATCGACCAAGGGCGGCACGGTGGCGCAGCGGTAGAGTTGCTGCCTCACAGGGACCCGGGTCCCATCCTGACCACAGGCACGGAGTTTGTACCTTCTCCCCGTGACCTGCGTGGGTTTTCTCCGGATGCTCCGGTTTCCTCCCACACTCCAAAGACGTGCAGGTTTGTAGGTCCATTGGCTTGGCATAAATGTAAATGTCCCCTAGTGTGTGTGTGTAGGATAGTGTTAGTGTGCAGGAATCGCTGGTTGGTGCAGACTGGCCGGGCACATTAAACAATGTTTCCCGCTGACAAAGTGATGGTGAGCTGCCTGCTCAAACTAGTGCGGTCAACTCTGCGTATTGATTGTGGGATTGGTAGACACGTGGAATTAAAACCAGCACCAACCTGCCATGTATATCCACGTGAGGCTGGTGTGCGGACGTGGTAGTGTGGGAAGGAACTGCAGGTGCTGGTTTACACCGAAGGTAGACACAAAATGCTGGAGTAACTCAGCGGGACATGCAGCATCTCTGGAGAGAAGGAATGGGTGACGTTTTTGGTCGAGACCCTTGGTCAGACAGTCTGAAGAAGGGTCTCACCCACTCCTTCTCTCCAGAGATGATGCTGCCTGTCCCGCTGAGTTACTCCAGCATTTTGTGTCTATCTTGGGGCATCATCTAAGTTCTGGATGTGGGAAGTGATGTTGAAGATTCATCCCAACACCTTGGTGAGCCATTGTTTCACATTCCATACACCAGCAGTGCATTGGTGGGAAAGGTAGTCGATACAATGACAATCCTGTCGGCAGCCTTGCTGTGTGTCCTGACTACAGGAGGTTATTTTCATTCAGCAAGAAAGGAGCAGTCCAGTACTACTCAATCGATGCCGGCCTAGTTCACCACGGAACGGCAAGGAACTGCGGCGTACACACCACACCCTCTGACCTATACTTGCATCGTCTGATTTCCCAGTTTACGCTTATTGCTGAACTAATAAACGCAACTTCTGTAACTGGTTCTATCAACAATTTGGACGTGGTGATGGAGTACACACAAACAATTCCAAAGAACAAATATTGAGATGAAGAACATCTCAAACAGAATGTGGACTTGGTTGGCACTGTACAGCAGCTAATCTGCAGGTGGCAATAGGCAGGTAGACACAAAATGCTGGAGGAACTCAGCGGGTGAGGCAGCATCTCTGGAGAGAAGGAACGGGTGAAGTTTCCGGTCGGGACTGATTCAGAAAGATGCCGATGTCAATAGGCAGCTAGCTGTCTTCTGCCGAGGAGGGTGGGAGAGGAGCGAGTTCAGGGTACTCAACTCTCACCAACTTCTGCAGATGTGCTGTAGAAGGCATTTTATCACTGTTTATCATGATGAATCACAGCTTGGTTTGGGAACGGCTCCATCCATGAAATTGCAGCAAATCGTGAACACAGCGCAGACCATCACACAAGCCAACCTCCCTTCCTTTGTCTTTGCTCAGTCCTCCTGAACCAACCTGATCTCCTGGTTGCTAAACGCTTTAATTCTCCTTCCCGTTCCTACACAGACCTTTCTGTCCTCGGTCTCCTCCATTGTCAGAGTGAAGCTAAACACAAATTGGAGGAACTGCATCTCAGATTTCGCTTGGGGAGTTTACAGCCCAGTGGTAGATAAAAGTGCTGGAGGTGCATTTCCTTCGCTCCATAGATGCTGCTGCACCCGCTGAGTTTCTCCAGCACTTTTATCTATCTTCGATTTTCCAGCATCTGCAGTTTCTTCTTAAACACTTACAGCCCAGTGGTATGAATATTGATTTCTCTCACTTCAGGTAGCCCCGGCATTCCCTCTCTCTCTATCCCTCCCCCACCCAAGTCACACTAGATTCTCGTTTTCACCCAACAAACAGCTAACAGTGGCCTGTTTCCTTTGTCATCGTTACTTTTGTTCCTATCTTTCATTCATGGTTTAGTTATCTCTCCACATCATCGTCTATATCTCTGGTTGCCCTTACCCCTAACCAGTCTGAAGAAGGGTTTTGACTGGAAACGCCACCCATTTCTTCTCTCCAGAGATGCTGCCTGTCCCGCTGAGTTACTCCAGCTTTTTGTCACTATCTTCCCTTCCTTTGATTCCATTTACACCTCATGGAATGATGTTAGTTTAGTTTATTGTCACTAGTGCCGAGCTGGACATTCCTTGATGTGAACTGGTGCTGAGGAGGTGTAGAAACAGGCTGCCAACATCAGGACTCTGGGTGGCCAACAGAATTGGAAATGGGGAGGGAATTACAAACAGGTGGGAGTTTGTTTTTAAGTACATATGCACATAATCAGACAACAGTGAAGGCCAGTCCATGCAAGGAGAAAGGCTTCTAACTGTGTAGGAAGGAACTGCAGATGCTGGTTTATACTGAAGATAGACACAAAATGCTGGAGTAACTCAGCGGGCCAGGCAGCATCTCTGGAGAAAAGGAATAGGTGACGTTTCAGGTCCCCTTCCCCTGACTCGCAGACTGAAGAAGGGTCTCGACCTGAAACATCACCTTTCTCCTTTTTCGAAACACAAATTTGAGGAACAGCATCTCATATCTCACTTGGGCAGATATATTTGTTCCCTCCAGATTTCAGATATTTATTCCTTATTCCTGGTCTCCAGAGATGCTGCTTGACCCGCTGAGTTACTCCAGCTTTTTGTGTCTATCTTCGGTGTAAACCAGAATCTGCAGTTCCTTCCCACACATTACCCCAAGGCAGTTTTATCTATGAAGAGGACGTGGGAGTTCTACTTGTGACTGAAAATATTGAATCCAACTTGGAACTTAATCACGAGGTGCCATCACCAACCTCAGCGTCACCACCTAGAGCACTGTAGACATGACAACCCAGCAATCTGTTGTGTGAACTTTAACACACAGCATGCAAACTATGGCCATCTAGAAAGAATATTGGTTAAAAAAAACTCCAATCTGTTATGAAAAAATAAGTCGAGTTTATTTGTGTGAGGTCGTGACACTGTTAATGGAATGTGGTAATAAAATTGCATATTAATGTTCAAGGAACAAATGATAAGGTCATACATAGATCATCTCACCACTGGGCCAACACCCTTGGTCAAGAACCTTGTGAAGGAATTAGTACCTGGACAGGTTTAAAAAACTACAGATCCCAACATCTACAGTGCATTGGCTCTCCAAAATACGGCAGATACTGGATATCTGAAATAAAATCAGAAAATGCTGGGAAAACTCAGCAGGTCAGACAGCATCTGTGGAAAGAAGAACGGTTAATATTTCAGGTCCACAACTCTTCATTAAATTGAGGAGAAAGAAAGAGGGTCTGCCAGGTGGAGACACAGGAGACTGGAGATGTTGGAATCTACAGCAAAACACAAACTGCTGGAGAAAATTCAACGGGTCAAGCAGCATCTGTGGAGGCAGAGGGGTGGTCAACGTTAATTAATTGATTAATTACAAAAACTAACAGCACGTTATCATTGCCTGTTAGAATAACTGAATGTAAAAGTATTGTGGTTATATCGAACAGTAGAGAAGTGACCTCTAGAGGACTAGGAGCAATATTGGTCTCCTTGTTTCAGGAAGGAATGAATTGGAAGCCATTCAATGAAAATGATCTGGAAGGTGTGGGTTGTCTCACGATGAAAAAGATTGAAGAGGCTAGGCTTGTACCTGCAGAGTCAGGGGATACGGGGAGAAGGCAGGAACGGGGTACTGATTGGGGGTGATCAGCCATGATCACACTGAATGGTGGTGTTGGCTCGAAAGGCCGAATGGCCTACTCCTGCACTATTGTCTATTGTCTATTGCTGGAGTAAGAGATTTGATTGAAACATATATTAACCAGAGGAGTCTTGACAAGGTAGAGACGAGGAACGAGGGTCTTGGTTTAACGAGAAAGGTGCACCAACTGTGGACAGAGATTAGGCAAAGGTTTATCTCTGAGATTCTGTCAGCCTTTGGAACTCTCTTCCCCAAAGCACCCAGAAAGCAGTGCCCTTGAATAGTTTTTGAGGCGAAGGGATAGATTCTTGATAGGCATGATGGTAAAAACATCTCACAGTTGAAATTCTCGTGAGACCATAGCAACATCCAGCAAGGAAACAGATCTTACGGCCCAACTTGCCCATGCCGATTAAGACACACCATCTACACTAGACCCACCTGCCCACATGTGGACATTATCCCTCTAAATCTTTCCTATCCAGCTACCTGTCCAAATGTCTTTTAAATGTTGTTATAGTTCCTGTCTCAACTTCCTCCAATCCCCGCACATTAACACAATCCTACACATACTTGGAACAATTTACCCTTATACCAAACCAATTAGTCAACGAACCTGCACGTCTTTGGAACTTGGGAGGAAACTGAAGATCTTGGAGAAAACCCACGCAGGTCACGGGGAGAACGTGCAAACTCCGTACAGACAGCACCGATAGTCGGGATTGAACCCGTGTCTCTGTCGCTGGAAGCTTTGTAAAGGTAGCAACTCTACCGCTGCACGACTGTCTTTGACTGAGTATTTTGCAGCCAATGAAGTGCTTAGAGGTGCAATCACTTATAGGGATGAATGCAATTGATCACAGAATATTGGAACAAGGGTGAAGGTACACAAACTGTGTTCAACATCACCTTGATAATGAGTGGCAATTGTTATCACATTGCATTGGGCTGTTTATCATTATTCAGCATGTGACACAACAATTGCCATCCATTACAAGCAACACGGTGGTTGAGGTACCCTGCCAATACAACAGCTCCTGGCATACCAAGTCTTTGTCTGTGTACCTCATAAATATTGAATGAGCAAGTCCAATTCCAGGCCAGTGATCACAGCGGCTGCTGAAATGATAGTCATAATTGACTTAACGACGTTTTAATATGGTTGACTATGTTTAAATTCTTCAGTGCCATGAATGGTGTAATCACTCCAACATATCGATTGTATTCCAAGTAACTAATTTTAACATTTTCTCTGAGTTGCTAATTACTATCCAGCTTTTCTCTATGTATTTTTTCTGACTCCCCCAGCCTGCCTGCCTGCCTGCCATCGTTATCTGAGCAAACTGCTTCACACTTATATTGAATGTAGGTCGGCACTTTGGAGCTGCTGCTGCCTTACCGCGCCAGAGACCCGGGTTCGGTCCCGACCTCGGACGCTGCCTGTGCGGAGTTTGCACGTTCTCCCTGGCTCCATTTTCCTCAACATTCCAAAGTGGGCAACA
Source organism: Leucoraja erinaceus (assembly GCF_028641065.1). Classification (NCBI taxonomy): domain Eukaryota; kingdom Metazoa; phylum Chordata; class Chondrichthyes; order Rajiformes; family Rajidae; genus Leucoraja; species Leucoraja erinaceus. Next base: position 1,258,417 of record NC_073406.1, on the reverse strand, counting down.
TGGAGTTGGTCGGCTGAAGAGCCTGTTTTCCTCCTGAATCGTTAAACTAATGTAAACTGGATAGATATTGTTGAAGCTGTTGTAGTAAACTTAAGATGGACACAAAAGCTGGAGTAACTCAGCGGGAGAGGCAGCATCTTTGGAGGAAAGGAATGGGCGACATTTTGGGTCGAGACCCTTCTTCAGACTGAGATACTCTTGTTCAGCACTCTTCCCTCCCAGTACCCTTACCCCAAGCACCTTTTGAATAGTTAATCTGTCACCCTGCAGAAAGTGGAATTTTTGTTATTTTTTGTTGGGGTGTGTCAGTGTGTCGGGGGGGGGGGGTGGGGTGGGAGGGAGGGGGAAACTTTTAATTCTCTCCCTGCATGGGAGACCCGACCTTTTCTCATCGGGTCTACGTTATCGTTGGGGCTGCAATGAGGAGCGGCCTCCAACAGGAAGAGACCGGGGACTCTGGTGCCGACGACTCACCGTCGCCGTCGCGGGGCTGGCCGAGTCCGGAGCGGGTGGAGCGGTGGAGGAGCGCTGCTGCTGCTGCTGCTGCGGCCCGACCGGAGAGTCGGAGGCTTCAACTGCGGGTCTGCGGACGGCGGCACCGGGAGCCCGCGGGTCCCTGGAGGGAGACCGCTTTTCAGGGCTCTCGCAACGGCGACTTCTCCCACCCGAGTTGCGGGGTCGAAGAGCTCCTGGAGCGGGGCCTGACATCACCGCCCCGCGCGGCTTGGAATGGCCGCGGGACTCTGCGAGCGCACGCCGGGGGCTCTAACACCAAGACCCGGTGTGCGACCTCGCACCACCCAGCGTGGCTTTAATGGCCGCGGGACAATCGCCATCGCCAGCCGGGGGCTTTGACTTTGACTCTGACATCGGGGGGGGGGAGAGTGCAGTGGAGAGATACGTTTATTTGGCCTTCCATCACAGCGATGTGATGGATGTTTATGTAAATTATGTTGTGTCTTGGGGTCTATTTGTTTGTAATGTATGGCTGCAGAAACGGCATTTTGTTTGGACCTCAAGGGGTCCAAATGACAATTAAATGTATCTTGTATCTTGGGTCGAGACCCTTCTTCAGACTGAGATACGTCGTTACTCAACTCTTCCTCCCCAGTAACCCTTACCCCAAGCACCTTCAGTGAAGTTAATATTCCACCCTGTAGAAAGTGGAATCTTGGTCAATAAATAGCCAAAGAACCAACCTCTATCAGTATTCCATGCACAGTTAACGAACGGTAGCATATTCAACACTGTTTAGATCTTTAAAGGAATTCTTCCTGTAGAGAAACATCTAGCCTACGGGACTGGCTCACACAAGAGTCATGTTTATGCAATAATTCTGGATCATTTCAACTGAACATTCTTCATGCTGTAGTTTTTAATCTGGCTCTCAATTGGCCCAGAGGAAAGGCCAAGAAAGTGAAGATAAAACACAAGAAATGAGAGGAATTAAAATTGCTTTTTGGGAGGATGTAGGGTCTGGAGGGAAAGGGCCTTTTTTAATTCAAAACCACTTCAAAATTACCAATGAATCTTATTGACATCTGCAGCAAACTATTTATTGTCTGAGCTCTATGTTCTGTTTCGAATGCAAGGAGGAGCGTTTTGGGGATAGGGTCCTGAACACAGCGACGAGGCAAATGATCAAAGAATTACATTTTGATGATCTACAGTTTCTTAAACATTGCGATAGATTTCTACATGCGGCAAGTTCCCAGTTGGCTAAAAACAAAACCTCAAAGCTGTGCTTTTACTTTGCGAGGATAACTGCAAAATAATAAGGACCCATACATTTACTTATCTTATAATTCCTATTTCATTCCCACTCCCAATCTCAAATACATTCGCAACCCTTCACAACATTCCGCACTTATCCCATAGTGCCCAACATCTCCACTGAAATAGTCCTTGTTACTTTAGACTTTGGAGGTACAGAATGAAAACAGGCCCTTCGGCCCACCGAGTCCGCACCGACCAGCGCTACCCCGCTCTCACCAGCACGATAGAACACTGATACACGCTAGGGAGCAATTTAACGGAAGGACAATTAATAAGTTACAAACCTGTACAGCCTTTGACGATGAGAGAAAACCTTAGCACCCATAAAAACTGACGCAGTCACAGGGAACAACGTGAAAAATTCCAGCCCCGTAATCAGGGGTACAAATAGAGGTCTCTGACAATTAGGCTTCAACTCCATGGCTGTTGTATCTGACTGCTTCTCTGCCTGCTAAGCTGTACATTGCTTACGTTTTAGGAAGGAAATTCAGATGTCACGTGTAACTGAAGATGGTCACAAACAGCTGGATAGGTCTCAATAGACAATAGACAATAAGTGCAGGAGTAGGCCATTCAGCCCTTTGAGTTAATGTGATCATGGCTGATCATCCCCAATCAGTACCCCATTCCTGCCTTCTCCCCATATCCCCTGACTCCGCTATCTTTAAGCCCCACCTAGCTCTCTCTTGAAAGTATCCAGAGAACCTGCCTCCACCGTCTTCCGAGGCAGAGAATTCCACAGACTCACCACTCTCTGTGAGAAAAAGTGTTTCCTCATCTCCGTTCTAAATGGCTTACTCCTTATTCTTATAAGGTTTGTTTTCATAAGTTCATGATATGTAGGAGCAGTATTAGGCCATTCGGCCCATCGAGTCTTCTCCGCCACTTTAATCGAAGGGCTGATCTATGCTCTTGGCCCCCCTCCCCCATCCATTCCCCTCCAGTTTTTCTCCCTGTAACTCCGTCAGGTTGACTAAGCAGAGTTGCCGTCAACCAAGCCAATCTCCCTTTTCAATAGGTAAGCACAAGGGGAAGACTTCAGATTAAGGGCATAAGTTTAGGGGTAATATGAGGGGTAACTTCTTTACAGTTCCAGTGGTAGCAAAGTGGAATGTCCACCATGGAAGTGGTGGAGGCAGGAATCTGACCGTTGGATAGTCATATCTGCCCGGGTGAATCTGACTTATGGTGCCCTAGCTCAGGTGGACTAAGGGGAAATTCAGTTCGGCACGGACTTGTAGGGCCGAGATGTGCCTCTCGTGCTGAACGCAGGGGGGGGTAACAGCGGATGATGCTTTTAATTTGATTTAATTTATATGGTCATTGGCGTCTGGGATGCAGGTGGAGGAGACAACAAAATGCGCTAATGAGATCCCTTCGTTCAATACAAAGGTCTATGCTAAAAACTCTTTTAAAAAATCCAAATCACAGTAGTCCACAACAATAATAATAACCCACAACAGACATCAAGGTTCCCCACAAGGGACAAAGGGACCAACAGTACATAGCAACCTCCTCGCTGAATTACATATAGAATCTTAGTATATCACTTATAAAACCATTATTAATTATATATATATATAAAAATGCAATACATGATTTAAAATCCAGAATAAAAAAGAAAGATCAGTGTCCTACAAGGAGACAGGGATACCAGTGTGTCCACAACTGGGATTCGTAGCCCGTAGTGCTAAACCTTATCTTTGACAAAGCCAGGATAATTCATTCACTAAAGCCACAATAACTTCCATTCGACATTATAAGTAAATCTCAATTGTTTTGCAAAGATATGCTATTAAGATGGCGCAGGTTTAAAACAATCGATAGTAGAAACATAGAAATTAGGTGCAGGAGTAGGCCATTCGGCCCTTCGAGCCTGCACCGCCATTCAGTATGATCAAGGCTGATCATCCAACTCAGTATCCCGTACCTGCCTTCTCTCCATACCCCCTGATCCCCTTAGCCACAAGGGCCACATCTAACTCCCTCTTAAATATAGCCAATGAACTGTGGCCTCAACTACCCTCTGTGGCAGAGAGTTCCAGAGATTCACCACTCTCTGTGTGAAAAAAGTTTTTCTCATCTCGGTTTTAAAGGATTCCCCCTTATCCTTAAGCTGTGACCCCTTGTCCTGGACTTCCCCAACATCGGGAACATGTAGGATTAGAGGGACGTAGGGAAAGATCTATTCAGTGCTAGGAATCTTGAACGCAATGCCTGAAAAATGGTGTCGGAAGGAACTGCAGATGCTGGTTTAAACTGAAGATAGACACAAAATGCTGGAGTAACTCAGCGGGACAGGCAGCATCTCTGGAGGGAAGGAATGGGTGACGTTCCGGGCCGAGACCCTTCTTCAGACTGAGAGTCAGGGGATCTGGGAAAGGAGAGATATAGACGGTGATATAAAGAGATATAGATCAAATGAATGACAGATATGTACAAAAGCAACGGTGATCAAGGAAAGGTCCATTGGTAGGGAAAAATAGTGCAGTGTAGTCGAGGTAAAAACTTTCATCAGATTGGAATGATATGCTTGAAGAGTCATGATGTATTTCAGAGAGAGTTAGATATCGCTCTTAGGGCTAATGGAACCAAGGGATATGGGGAGAAAGCAGGAACGGGGTACTGATTCTGGATGATCAGCCGTGATCATATTGAATGACGGTGCTGGCTTGAAGGGCCGAATGGCCTACTCCTGCATCTATTTTCTTTGTTTCTGTGATCCACAGGGCTACGCATCTTGTGAAGTAAGGAGAGACTGGGGTCTGTAGCGGTTTCTCAGCTGCCATAGTCACAGTGGGCTGAGAGACTTGCCTCTGTGTTGTAACTAGAATAGTGAAAGGCTTGGATAGAGTGGATGTTTCCACATGGGAGAGTCTAGGACTAGAGGCCACAGCTTCAGAATTAAAGGACATTCTTTTGGGAAGGAGATGAGGAGAAGTTTATTTAGCCACAGGGTGGTCTTCATCTTCCATGTTTCAAATGTTGACATCGCTCTCATCGTCCGATCTGAAAAGGGCACAAGGTTCCGGCGACAATCAGTGGGAGCGGGAATCACTTGTTGCAATAGATGATGGTGGTGGCAGAATTAGCTCGGGATACTTCCAGTTTCCAGCCCCGCCGCAAGGATGCTTCTGCTACAGAGCCAGAGGGTGGTGAATCTGTGGAATTCTTTGCCACAGAAGGTTGTGGAGGCCAAGTCAGTGGATATATTTAAGGCAGAGATAGATAGATTATTGATTAGTTCGGGTGTCAGAGGTTATGGGGCGAAGGCAGGAGAATGGGGTTAGGAGGGAGAGATAGATCAGCCATGATTGAATGGCGGAGTAGATTTGATGGGCCGAATGGCCTAATTCTGTTCCTATCACTTATGACCTCATAACTTCCCTCTGATTCCTCTCATTCATGGCCGATATGTTCCTCAACTGGCAATCCAGAGTCTGAATCGATGATGTAGAGTGTGACTTCAACTCCCTTGGCAGCTTGGAAATTTAAATTCAGTTAATTAAATAAATCTACAATAAAAAGTTATGATCAGTAATAGTGACCATAAATCTATGACATTGTTGTAAAATCCTGTCTGCGTTCACTAATGTCCTTCAGGGAAGGGAATGTGCCAGACTGATTCTGAAGTTGGTGGCACGGTGGTGCAGTGGGTAGAGTTGCTGCCTCACAGCGCCAGAGACACGGGTTCCATCCTGACTGTGGGTACTGTCTGTGCGGAGTTTGTACGTTCTCCCAGTGACCGTGTGGGTTTCCTCCAGGTACTCCGGTTTCCTCCCACATTCCAAAGTCGTGCAGCTTTATAGATCAATTGGCTTCGGTAAACTTCTAACCTGCTCCTTGTGTGTAGGATAGTGTTAATGTGTGTGATGGTCGCTGGTCTCGGACACGGCACGGACTCGTGGACCTGTACCTGCGTTGTATCTCTAAAGTTAAGTCGAAAGTGATTCCAGACCCACAGTGCTATGGTTGAGTCGTACCTGCCCTCTGTAGTGGGTCTTGCTGCCTTCACACAGAAGGAGGGAGTGGACCATAATAGATACACACATCCAGTCAATGTAAAAGCAGAGCTTGGTTACACCTGAACTAAACCATCGGGGCGGGGAGAGAGAACTGGCAGGAGTTTGTATCGGAAAAGACACGAGTGGAGATCAGGGAAAGAGAGGATTAAAGGATCATTGGAGCTTATCAAAATCAATTAGGGATGTGTTTATTAAAGGAGCACTCAGACGGGAACACCTGAGGTCCATTGGGCTTGGGTTAGACTCCTGGCCAGACTCGTGTAAATCCATTCACTATTTGTATGGGGACTCAGGGAAATGAAACCACAGCTATGATGTCTCTGGGTGCAAACGCACGCACTGCACTGCCATGATTCACCGCTGATTGGAACCAAGCTGACCATCACAGAAGGACACAGTACGCATTGTACGCATGCAAACCACTTCATGCTTCCTATGTGAACACAGACTATTTTAAATGTATTTTTCCCTCAACTTCAGACATTGACCAACATAGACATAGACAGACATTGAGGCAGATACAGAGACACAGAGACACAGACACAGAGACACAGACACAGAGACACAGACAAAGACACAGGCACAGTCTGCGCCGAGAACTAGTGTAGCTGGGACATGTTGGCCAGTGTGGACAAGTTGGGCCGAAGGGGCTGTTTCCACACTGTATGACCCTAAATAATGTGTGGCAACCTTTTCAGAGAGAGGGTGAATGTATGGAATGGGTTGCCGGAGGAGGCAGTTGAGGAAGCTACTGTAATAAGTATATTTTGCGGTATTGGCGAACCACACTCCCTTTTCAATGTAAATAGGGTGGGTAAATGTGTATTGTGTTGAGTATAAGCAACTTGATCTCTGCCCATTTGGAAAATGTATCTGTCTTGAACTGTTTTAAAATAGAGATAAATATATGTCAGTCTCATTGCCCATGAGGTTATTGGTCGTTTACCTGCCTGTCAATGTGGGAGATAGACACAAAAAGCTGGAGGAACTTGGTGAGATTAGTTTGGATTGTGAGGGTGGTGTTTTAGCCGGGCATGTGGAGATAGGTGCTTGTGTTCCTGCTCTTCATCACCTCCTGGTGGCCCCTGCTGAGAAATGCCGCTGTTATATTGGAGCGTTTAGATTGAGGGGAAGGTTATTCTGGACTGTGGACACTCTGTGCTGAAGTGAACTCGTTAAACAAGTATGAATTTCACGAAGGTGCATCTCCTATTCATCAATGTGGTTATTTAATAGTTTTGACGTGGGTGATTGTAAGGATGGAAATAGCGAGATGTGAGAGTTACAGCGAATTAGTCAGAGACTAAACCCCCCCCCCGCTCTCCCACTCTCCCACTCCCCACACGTCATGTCAGACTTGATGAGCCTTGATTCAGGAACGACCCTGAATGTATAATCTGCTTGTTCTCTTGAATCAAACGTGCAATAGATCAGTCACGTTTGCACCTGGTGGAAAGACTAAAGTACCACCCGGGCGACTCATTTCATTGTCTGTCGTTTTGTTCCAATTAAATTTAACCTAATTCTTACTTTTCGATCCAGATAGGGCCTAAATACCAAGCAAAATACAGAGATGTGGGCAGCCAGACCAGAATGAAGAAGGGTCTCGACCCGAAACGTCACCCATTCCTTCTCTCCAGAGATGCTGCCTGACCCGCAGAGTTCCTCCAGCATTTTGTGTCTACCTTCGATTTATACCGGCATCTGCAGTTCCTTCCTACATAGAGGAGGGGTGGAACTGGCACACGGTCTCCCCGGGCAAGGCGTTTGCTCTCTGGCCATTTGGCCCTAAACTGGTTTTCACCCAGAGAGTTGTGAATCTGTGGAATTCTCTGCCACAGAAGGCAGTGGAGGCCAATTCACTGGATGTTTTCAAGAGAGAGTTAGATTTAGCTCTTAGGGCTAATGGAATCAAGGGATGTGGGGGAAAAAGCAGGAACGGGGTACTGATTGTGGATGATCAGCATTGGTCATATTGAATGGCAGTGCTGACTCGAAGGGTTGAATGGCCAACTCCTGCAGCAATTTTTCTATGTTTCTAAAATGAAGAGAAATGTATTTGAACCACGTCCTGCATTTGGACAGGGCTGGCATCACCCCCTCTCTGTGGATTAATTCCTCGCCGTGTCAAAGACGGTGGCCGGGGTGAAAATTTAAAAACGTGTAGGAAGGAACTGCAGTTGCTGGTTGACACTGAAGAAAGACACAAAATGCTGGAGTAACACAGCGGGTCAGGCAGCATCTGTGGAGAACATGGATAGGTGACGTTTCACAGAGTGCTGGAGTAACTCAGCGGGTCAGGCAGCATCTGTGGAGAACATGGATAGGTGACGTTTCACAGAGCGCTGGAGTAACTCAGCGGGTCAGGCAGCATCTGTGGAGAACATGGATAGGTGACGTTTCACAGAGTGCTGGAGTAACTCAGCGGGTCAGGCAGCATCTGTGGAGAACATGGATAGGTGACGATTCACAGAGTGCTGGAGTAACTCAGCGAGTCAGGCAGCATCTGTGGAGCTAAGGAAATAGGCAACGTTTTGGGCCGAAACCCATAAGGGTTTCGGCCCAAAACGTTGCCTATTTCCAGAAGGATTTCGGCCCGAAACGTTGCCTATTTCCTTAGCTCCATAGATGCTGCTGCACCATAACTCAGTGGGTCAGGCAGCATCTGTGGAGAACATGGATAGGTGACGTTTCACAGAGTGCTGGAGTAACTCAGCGGGTCAGGCAGCATCTGCGGAGAACATGGATAGGTGACGTTTCACAGAGTGCTGGAGTAACTCAGTGGGTCAGGCAGCATCTGCGGAGAACATGGATAGGTGACGTTTCTGGTTGGGACCTTCTTCAGACCCTTTTTGTTATTGGAGTTGGTTTATTATTGACACAGGTACAGCATAACATTTAGTTTTGTGCTCGATCCGGGAAGATGCCACGCAGGAGGACAAGGAATATACCAGGAAGTGGGAAAGAGGAAATAAAGAGAGTGCAGGATGTGTTGCTTCAGCTACAGAGAAAGTGCAGGTCGATTCCCTGCTTCACACTGTAGAGTTTGTGTGTTTTATTTATTTGTCGGCTGGTGAATCGCTGTCCATCGGATGCTGCAACTTACATGTTAAAGTATCGGTGCACCAGGCCAGGATCAGGTGTGAGTGCATGTTAATCACCGTTAATTAAACTGAGCTTTCACGGCACACTTCCGTCACAATGAATCAAAATTGATTCTTTGGGTGCAACTTTGAGCTGGATCCAATAACCAGCCAACACTTTGCCTTTTGGATGAAATGTTGGCTCATTAGTGTCCAGTGGGACCTTTGCTTGTATTATTCCTATGTCTTAGATGGTCTTTCTGAATACTTTGGTTCCTGTATAGGATAACTCATTACCTCTCATTGTTTTCACCTCATCAAGAGCCTCTCTAATGATCCCCACGAGGCACTCCTTAAGATTAGCGAGAATTTATAAGATTTACATACATAACTTTTCTTTCAAAGGATTAATGGATGATCTCTGTGTATTTAAAGCCCATCACTTTTTTCCAAGGGAGCATGTTCAATCCAGCAACAGCTCAAAGGGTTACCATGGCAACGTTCATTGGCTCCTTAGTCCCAATCCACAACATACTGCTTGCTTATTTTTCAAATAACTGCTTGCTATTTACTGAGATTAGGGTTTGTTGATGCAGTAACATCAGAAAAGGAGAGAACAATTTGATTCAATTAATGTCCAAGATTCATCAAATCCGTTTGCGTTAACACTGTCAGTCCGTGCTTTAACTATCTTTATTAATACACAAAATCAGAACATTATTAGTATTACACCGAAGATAGACACACACAAAATGCTGGAGTAACTCAGCGGGACAGGCAGCATCTCCGGAGAGAATGAATAGGTGGCGGTTTCGGGTCGGGAACCCTTCTTCAGGCTCAGGCGATTGTAATTGTGTATTGTCTTTCTGCTGACAGGATAGCACGCAACAAAAGCTTCTCGCAGTGCCTCGACACACGTGACACTAAACTAAACTGAACTGAACAAACGTCACCCGTTCCTTTTCTCCAGAGATGCTGCCTGTTCCGCTGAGTTCCTCCAGCATTTTGTGTCCACCTTCAGTGTATACCAGCACCTGCTGTTCCTTCCCACACAAAATCATTACTATTGTTTGCTCTATGTTCATGCATGCATTGAGATTTATAGAATTAGGACATTGTTGCGATGAACAGCCTACTTGTTAAGTGGATGTACATGTTAATTGCGTATAATATATTATACACAGTAGTTCAGGATAAACAGACTAAGAATTTTGTCAATACAAACCCTAGGGATCATTAATAATATTAAATAAATCAATTGGCATTATACTCTGATTTACTTTAATTGTTGAAAGGCTGACGGACCTGCAACCCAGAGGCAAGGTTGGACAGCTGGATGGATGGCAAGAAGCCTAAAGTCAGTGGGTTGCAGATATAACAAGCACACGTGTCTAACTGAGTGTCAGGAACAGCAACATTTCACCCAGAATTTAGTTTAGTTTAGAGATCCAACATGTAGCAGCCCCTGGGCCGACCGAGTCTGTACCAACCACACACTTAACTTTCCTGAAGTAAGACTTGCACCTGTATTCCCAGTCGAACCCGGGTCTCACACACACACACACATTAATGTCAGGCAGCAACTCTCCTGCTGCGCCACCATACCACCAGAATGCAGAGTAACAGGAGCCTCGTACTCTAACACTATCCTACACACACTAGGGACGACCACCGCAAATTGGAGGAGCAGCACCTCATTTTCCGCTTGGGCAGTCTGCACCCTAGCGGCATAAACATTGAATTCACCAATTTCCTGTAACCCTTGCTGTCTCCGCCCCTTCTCAGCTCTCCCTCAGCCCTCCGGCTCCTCCTCTTCCTTTCTCCTTTTTCCTCCCCTCCCCCACCCCCCATCAGTCTGAAGAAGGGTTTCGGCCCGAAATGTTGCCTATTTCCTTCGCTCCATAGATGCTGCTGCACCCGCTGAGTTTCTCCAGCACTTTTATCTACCAGGGACGATTTTACAATTTTTACCAAAGCCAACCAACCTACAAATCTGTACGTCTTTGGAGTGTGGGAGGAAACCGGAGCTCCCGGGGAAAACCCATGCAGGTCATGGGGAAAACGTGCAAACTCCGTACAGATAGCACTTGTAGTCAGGATTGAACCTGGGTCCCTGATGCTGTGAGGCAGCAACTGTACGGCTGTGCCACTGTGCCACTGTGCCCCCCCCCCTATTGTACCAACACTCCTTAGCACCCAGTATATGCTGCATATATTCTACACCTAATTGACTCCCCAAAATGCTTATTGAGATTAAACCTCTGCCCAGCTTTGTATCCGATCGAGAGCCTGCTGTACCATGAGGCAGCCTCCCTCCATACGCACACCTCCAGCCTTCATGTCACACGCAAACATAGCCATCATACATCCTACACTCATGCCCAAGTTGTGAACACGTATGACAAACCATGATGCATCTATGTGTGTACGCATGGGACCCAAACCTCAATATGCAATGGAATGGAAGCAACAAACAGCCTGGCCAAGAGAAAAGCAAAAATATTCTAAATACATGATTTAAGTGAAATGAAATTACCATCTTTGTGGGAAAACAGAATGAAATGTTTTGGCACCTGGGCTAAATTAGGTGCAGAGAAAATTCAATATGGGCATATTAAATATTTATATGCATCACACGCATTAATTTCCATCTTTAGGCGAATCAGGTAATGTTGAATTGGTGGCAGCTTGTCTTAGTTTGAGAAATATAATGGGTGAAAGAATAGGTAACTCATTTTAAGGACATGGAATGGAATGAGTTATAAGATTCTGCGATGAGTTGAATACAGTGTCCATACCAGGTGAGAGAAAATTGACTATTGACTATTGAAAACACAAAATTAAGACTTGCATTTACATTGCACCTTTCACAAGCTCCTGATACCCGCCAGCACTGTGCTTTCAATGAAGTGCTTTTGAAGCGTTTAAGAAGGAACTGCAGATGCTGGAAAATCGAAGGTAGACAAAAATGCTGGAGAAACACAGCGGGTGCAGCAGCATCTATGGAGCAAAGGAAATAGGTAACGTTTCGGGCCGAAACCCTTTGGGTTTCGGCCCGAAACGTTGCCTATTTCCTATAGTGGAAGATTGTTCAACTCTTTACATGGAGCGAAGGAAATAGGCAAACGTTGCCTATCTCCTTCGCTCAATAGATGCTGCTGCACCCGCTGAGTTTCTCCAGCATTTTTGTCTACCTGCTTTTGAAGTGTGGTCACTGTTACAACTTAAGAAACACAGCTACTAACTTACCGCAACAATAGCGAGAAAATCCGATGCAATGGAAATGATGATTCAGGGATAAATAATGGCCAGCCAGAAAAGATTTGCTTCTCCACAAAACTAAATATCTCTATAGGCTGACGGAGTCAAGGGATATGGGGGCGGGGTACTGATTTTGGATGATCAGCCACAATCATATTGAATGGCGGTGCTGGCTTGAAGGGCCGAATGGCCTACTCCTGCACCTATTTTCTATGTTTCCATGTTTCCAGCCTATTTCCTTCGCTGCATAGATGCTGCTGCACCCGCTGAGTTTCTCCAGCACTTTTGTCTACCTTCTATGTTTCTAGATAGGCCAGTTCATTGGCTATATTTAAGAGGGAGTTAGATGTGGCCCTTGTGGCTAAGGGGATCAGGGGGTATGGAGAGATGGCAGGTACGGGATACTGAGTTGGATGATCTGCCATGATCATATTGAATGGCGGTGCAGGCTCGAAGGGCCGAATGGCCTACTCCTGCACCTATTTTCTATGTTTCTATGTCTCTATCTGCACCTGAGATAACAAGGAGAGCCTGATATGTGGTCTTGCTGAATCGACAGGCTGTCTGTGAAGTACAGCACTCTGTCAGTTCAGCACTGGAGTGTGTGGCCAGTCTCTTGTGTTCAAGGCTCTAGAGTGAGATTTCTGACTAGTGTCAGTATTACAACGTGGTGCGATGCGTGATTTATCACACGTGCCGACGTACAGCGAAATTAAAAAATAGACACAAAATGCTGGAGTAACTCAGCGGGACAGGCAGCATCTCTGGAGAGAAGGAATATCTGACTTTTCGGTTGCGCTAGCATTTTGTGTGCCTGTCCCGCTGAGTTACTCCAGCAATTTGTGTCTACCTTTGATTTAAACCAGCATCTGCAGTTCTTTCCCACAGGGAAATTCATTTTTGTGCACAGTTCAGTACAAGTGTCACTCTACCTAAGCATTTAGATATTAGATTAGCATCTCAGATACAGTGCGAGTGTGTAGCAGTCATACACTGAGACTGTACAGAGTCACCAGTTTGGCGCCGTTTTCAAGTCCCAGTTGTTGTAAGTTCAGGGATCTTGATCTGACCATGAAGGTCTGTCGTGATAGGAGATGATTTAGGCCATTCGGCCCGTCAAGCCTACTCCCCAGGCAGTGTTGCAGGGACGGGCTGGCCAAGCATGTCCACCACTGCAACCCGCTGTGAGGATGCAATGGCCACTGCTGCATTGGTGGAAAAGGTTCCGTTGTCTGATAATAATTGATGTCTTCAAAGCTTTATAAACTGCAGGTGAGTGTTCTGAAGTTATTAGCGAGTGTTTATAATACATCTCCAGTCAGCTCGAGGTTTCATTGTCTTGCCCGTGGCCAGGAATGACATTTGATCATTATTGGAGCATTATTGCAGAATCTTTAATTTGCCATTGATGCCTTTTTTATACATGATGATCACCAATAAATGAAAAATAATTTCCAATTTTTGCCTCCAGAAATTAGAAAATTAGGCTTTGTAGATAGAATTCTCTGTCTCCTGAGACTGCAGACTGTAATGTCAACTTGTACACAACGGCTCACATGAATTTAGTTTAGTTTAGTTTAGAGATGCTGCACGGAAACAGGCCCTTCGGCCCACCAAGTCTGCACCGACCAGCGATCCCTGCACGCTAACACTATCTTACTCACACTAGGGACAATTTACATCGATACCAAGCCAATTCACATACAAGCCTGTACGTCTTTGGAGCGTGGCAGGAAACCCGAAGATCTCGGAGAAAACCCAGGCGGTCACGAGGAGAATGTACAAACTCCGTACAGACAGCGCCCGTAGTCGGGATCGAACCCTGGTCTCTGATGCTGTAAGCGCTGTAAGGCAGCAACTCTACTGCTGCGCCACCGTGCCGCCCATATATATTACATGCCATGCATTTCTCAACCTTTCTTTCTTGATGTACTAACACCCAGACACATCCACTTTCAACCAGCTGTATCGGTGAAGAATCAGCTGGTTCCCACCTCTAATGGTGCTTTGTGGAGAGTTGCTCAGGCAGAATAGCTATAATTCTGAGTACATCATTATGTCATACCTGCATCTGACGAAGGGTCTCGGCCCAAAACGTCACCTATTTGTTTTCTCCCGTGATGCTGCCTGACCCGCTGAGTTACTCCGGGAAATTATCCAAATTCCATTTGCTGGAAAAATTTTGCCCGTGTTGGGGGAGTCCAGAACCAGGAGTCACACAGTTTAAGAATATGGGGTCGGCCATTTAGGACTGAGATGAGGAAAACATTTTTCACCCAGAGAGTTGTGAATCTGTGGAATTCTCTGCCACAGAAGGCAGTGGAGGCCAATTCACTGGATGTTTTCAAGAGAGAGTTAGATTTAGCTCTTAGGGCTAACAAAATCAAGGGATGTGGGGAGAAAGCAGGAACGAGGTACTGATTTTGGGTGATCAGCCATGATCATATTGAGTGGCGGTGCTGGCATGAAGGGCCGAATGGCCTAATCCTGCACCTTTTGTCTCTGTTTCCAGCATTTTGTGTATATCTTTGGTGTAAACCAGCATCTGCAGTTCCTCTCTACACATCATCACTGTTGTTAGATCCCATTTGGTGGCATGGGTTAAAGAAGGAGCTAAGACACTAATGCAAGAATGAAAACAGAACATGCTGGAAATACTTATCAGTTCAGCCAGCATCTGTGGAGAGGAGTTTCACTTCTAATGGGAGCTCATGGACTCAAAATGTTATCTCTCTACAGTTGCTGCCTGGCCTGCTGCATATTTATAGCATAACATAAAGTGCTGGAGGGACCAGAGGCCAAACAGCATCCGTGGTGGGAATAGACAGGCAACGTTTTGGGTGAAATTAATGTGTGTGATGCGTATAAATATTTGATATGTCCATATTGAATTCTCCTCTGCGCCTAATTCAGCCTCAGTCTGGAGAAGGGTCCCGACCCAAAATGTCTCAGTTCAGTTTATTGTCACGTGTACTGAGGTACAGTGAAAAGCTTTTGTTGCGTGCTATTCAGTCAAGGGAAAGACAATACATGATTACAATCGATCCATTTACAGTGTATAGACACATGCAAAGGGAATATCGCTTAATGCAAGGTAAAGTCCGAACAAGGTCAGAACAAGTCCGAACAGCAAAGTTGTCTGTCCATTTCCCCCACGGATGCTGCCTGACATGCTGAGTTCCTCCAGCACTTTGTGTTTTGCTCAAGATTCCAGCGTCTGCAGTTCCTCACGTCTCTATTTGCGGCGTTTTTCCGGTTTTAATTTCTGGTTTTCGGAATCGGCAGGCTTTGCATTTGCTTTTCACTGTAACCGCCATCAGCCTGGTGGAATGCAAGCTATTCCTGGCCGATCTCACTCAGCAAACTGCGGGAATGCCTCGACATCAAGCTTGGTTAACCGTAGTAATTACAAAGCTTTCAAACACCCAAATAGTTAAATCGTGCCGTGGAATCCAGTTGCCAACGCATTCAAGTGGGGTTTGCAATTTACAGGCTCAACCTTCGATTTCAAAAACATCCCCGTTTTTAATTATGAATTTGTAGCAGCGGCGTGTAGATGAAACGGGCATTGATTTCCTCTGGTTTGACTTGAACTGTTGCATGCATGAAACTAAAGGACTGGAGCAAAAATATAATGGATTGGAAATTACGATGAGACTCTGAAGTTTGTTGGGCATCACTGATGTGGCAAATTACTGTCTGGGAGCAAGCAGCAACTGAGAAGGCAACATGCCGGATATTTACAGCAAGACCGGCGGGAAATGTCACCAAGAGGTGGAGGAGATAGTTAAACCGGTGGAGATGGATATGAGGGAGTTGGTATTTGGGGAAAAAAGGAGTTAAATATAACTCAAACCAAAGGAGAGGCAGAAAGATCAAGAGTCTTTCAGTAGACAAACATGCTGGAGAAACTCAGCGGGTGAGGCAGCATCTATGGAGAGAAGGAAAAACGTGATGTTTCAGGTTTTCCAGCATCTGCAGTTCCTTCCTGAACAGTTTTCAGTCTAGATTATTGTCACGTGTACCAAGGTACAGTGAAAAACGTTTGTTGCATGCTATCCAGTCAGCGGAAGGACCGTACATGATTACAATCGAGCTGTTTACAGTGCACAGATACATGATAAGGGAATAACGTTTAGTGCAAGGTAAAGCCAGCAAAGTCCGATCATAGATAGTCCGAGGGTCACCAATGAATCTTCGCATTTTAACATACAAGTGGGAAGGAGAGAGTAGAAGGAAGAGAGATTCCCACCAAGTGGCGGAGTCTGCACTAGAGGGCGCAGCCTCAGAATAAAAGGACATGCCCTTAGAATGGAGGTGGGGGGGAATTTCTTTGGCCAGAGGATGGTGAATCTGCGGAGTCCATTGCCAAGTCATTGGGTATTTTTAATGTGGAGATTGATAGATTCTTGATTAGTACGGGTGTCAGGGGTTATGGGGAGAAGGCAGGAGAATGGGGGAGAATTGAGAGGGAGAGATAGATCAGCCATGATTGAATGATGGAGTAGACTTGATGGGCCGAATGGCCTAATTCTGTTCCTATCTCCCCCCCTCCCCCCCTCTCCCCCCCCCCCCCCCCCCTCCCCCCCATCCTCCTTCCTCTTCCCCCCCCACCCTCCCCCCGCCTTCTCCCCCCATCCCCCCCCCCCCCCCCCCCCCCCCCCCCCCCCCCCCACACACAGGGACCAACACTGAACAGTTTTCCTATCTCCAGTCTGTGATAAAAATGCTCACTTATTCTCTGCGTTCCGTCTCCTGTGCTGGGCGTAACCACGCCTCTGTCCTTTCTATCGCAATGAACGTTAATTTAGTTGACAAGTCTATTGTGCAGCGCTTTGTCAATAGCCCTTTTGCACATCAGCCACTCATCCTTCATCAACCATCGCTGTTACTCCATCGAAGGATTGATCAGGGTGATCACACAGACATTTCATGTAATGTCCATTCTAACATTGAATTATCAGCCCATAGTTTTCCAAATGTCATTCCAAATAGTTTTGGCAGTGTTCTCAACACTGTCAGGCCAACTATAGCATGAGGTGTAAGACAAGAAAATATAAAATTAGCTGTGATTTAACGATTTCCCACAACTTCAGAATCCCATATTGAATGACTATATCCACATTGATATGGGGGCAAACACAGCAGTCTGGCTCCATCAGCTAGGATTTGACAAGCAGCAAATGGTTTTCACGGAGGGAAGCGTTTATGCTTTTCATTTCTTTGTTCTTAGAAGTGCAGTTTTCCGATTTTCTTACATCCAGGCAGACTGCGCAATGATTTATTGCTGGTTCCAAAATATAAAACCTCCTGTATTCCACCCACAGTTCTGCAGAAATTACACACTAACTTCACATATAACCATATAACCATATAACAATTACAGCATGGAAACAGGCCATCTCGACCCTTCTAGTCCGTGCCGAACACATCATCTCCCCTAGTCCCATCTACCTGCGCTCAGACCATAACCCTCCATTCCCTTCCCGTCCATATAACTATCCAATTTATTTTTAAATGATAAAAACGAACCTGCCTCCACCACCTTCACTGGAAGCTCATTCCACACCGCTACCACTCTCTGAGTAAAGAAGTTCCCCCTCATGTTACCCCTAAACTTCAGTCCCTTAATTCTCAAGCCATGTCCCCTTGTTTGAATCTTCCCTACTCTCAGTGGGAAAAGCTTTTCCACGTCAACTCTGTCTATCCCTCTCATCATTTAAAAAACCTCTATCAAGTCCCCCCTTAACCCTCTGCGCTCCAAAGAATAAAGCCCTAACTTGTTCAACCTTTCTCTGTGGGAACACACGGGCCTGTGCATTTGGGAAGGGGGGGGGTGCAAACAAATCACTGGAGAAACCTAATCAATGGGGAGATTGATGGAGTTACAGGATAAAGTGGTGGTGAAACCATGAAAGATAAGTTCCTTCATTGAACATTATGTCAGGTAGTAGCCAGAACATTTTGCTGCCAGAAAGATGATGTAGGTGAAATATCAGGCAGCATCTGTGGAGGGAACCGATGGGTGAGGTTGTTGGGTCAGGATCCTTCTACAGACTGATTGTGAGATGGTGCAGAAACCTGGAAAAGAGGGCAAGTGATAAGTGAACTGCCATCTTGCCCCACGTAACATTACTTATTCCACCCACCTGGCAAACAACACCCCCCCCCACCCCCACCTATATCTACATGACACTTGTTTAAGAAGGAACTACAGATGCTGGAAAAATCGAAGATAGACAAAATGCTGGAGAAACTCAGCGGGTGAGGCAGCATCTATGGAGCGAAGGAAATAGGCAACGTTTCTCCAGCATTTTTGTCTACCTACATAACACTTGTCAGGATTTGTCGTTCCCACCTCTCTTTTCCAGCTCCCCATCAAAGTCGGCCCGAAACGTTGCCTATTTCCTTCGCTCCATAGATGCTGCTGCACCCGCTGAGTTTCTCCAGCATTTTCGTCTACCCTAATGTCAATCTGAAGATGGGTCCAGATCTAAAACACCACCTGTGTATTCCCTCTGCAGATGCTGCATGACCTGCTGAGTTGATCCAGCGCTTGGCGCTTAGCGCTTGGTCTCCGTGTGCAGACGGATGAGATTAAATTATCTTCAATTAACCTGCAGACCTGTATGTCTTTGGAATGTGGGAGGAAACTGCCCAGGATAGCACAGTGGTGCAGCGGTAGAGTTGCTGCCTCACAGCGCCAGAGACCCAGGTTCGATCCTGACCATGAGTGCTGTCTGCAGTCTGTACATTCTCCCCGTGACCGCGTGGCTTTCTCTGGGTGTCGGATAATGTTAATGTACGGGGATCGCTGGTCAGTACAGACTCAATGGGCCGAAGAGCCTGTTTCCGTGCTGTACCTCTAAAGTCGAAAGCCTAAAAGTAAAGATCATAAGACATATGAGCAGAATTAGGCCATTCGGTCCATCGAGTCTACCCCGCTGTTCACTCGTGGCCAATCTACTTTTTCTCTCAACCCCATTCTCTGCCTTCTCCCCGTAAACTTTGATGCCCTTATTAATCAAGAATCCATCAATCTCTGCGTTAAGATGTCTTGGCCTCCACAGCCATCTATGGCAATGAATTCCACAGATTCGCTAACGTCTGGCTAAAGAAATTCCTCCTCATCTCCATCTCCTCCTCATCTCCTCCCTTGCCTGTTGATAATGCCACATCTGTGCTTCTTTGTTTGAAGGAGAAAGATTCGGACAGAAGCACGGATTGTGGGAGAGCTTCATATTTTAGGGACCAAGGGTGTGAAACATTGCCAGAATCTTCAAATGAATCCTCGGCCCAGCAGCGCAGTGAATGCCTCACCGTGCTGTTTATCTAGACTGTCAACAGGTGCTAATAACCTCTCATATTTGTTTAACAATAATAAATTATCCCAATTCATCCCCAGCCACTTTGCATGCAAAGGCATAAACAGTAATGCTTGAGAAGATTTAAAACTGAAAGAAGGACCAGGGGATTGCAGATTTAGCAATGGGAAAGGATTTAGCATTGATGCGGACACAGCAGGGATTAAACAAACATTCCAACAACCTTTAACTGGTTAAATACACTTGCTGTGGATGTACAACGGCTGAGATGCGGGAAGGAGTCAGTGTAAATACTAATATGTTATCACTAGCTGAACGTTTGTGGGAAGCGATGGTGTGCAGCTTGCAGGCTGCTGCTAATAATGATGGAGGTGTCAGGGTTGTGGCTATAACCACACAGGGCTGAGGGTGTTGCTGTCAAATCAACATTGTCACCACAGCCACTGCAGCCTCAATGCAGTTGAGAAAACATCCTTAAAGCCCTGTCCCACTGTACGAGTTCATTCAAGAGCTCTCCCGAGATTTAAAAAAATCAAACTCCTGGTAAGCACGGAGAATGCACGTAGCGGGTACGTCGGAGCTCGGGGACGTCTCTTAGCGGCTCGTGACGCTAACGGCAGGTACTCGGGAAACGCGGTAAGCTCGTGAAGTCTCGTGAAGATTTTTCAACATGTTCAAAAATGAACATGTTGAAAATGAAACGAGTACTTACGAGCGGCCATTACTGTAAATCTCCGAGTTTGAATCAGGGCAATCGGGAGAACTCTTGAATGAACTGGTACAGTGGGACAGGGCTTTTAACCCCATCTGTGAGAAGTGTGGGAAGGAATTTAAACCGAAGATACAGTAACTGGAGTAAGTCATGTCCCGCTGAGTTACTCCAGCATTTTGTGCCTACATGTCTTGTGTTTAGATAACACTCCTCACCTCATCAACATGCTTCAAACCTTTTCACAGGGCAGTGGCCGAGTTGCTGCCTTACAGCGCCAGAGACCCTTACAGTGACTGAGGTGCCAGGGGTTATGGGGAGAAGGCAGGAGAATGGGGTGAAGAGGAGAAGATAGATCAGCCATGAGGGAGTGGCAGGATGGGCAACGGGTCGAATGGCCTCATTCTGCTCCTGTGACTTATGAACCCAGGTTTGATCCTGACTACGGGTACTGTCTGTGTGGAGTTTACATGTTCTGCTTGTGACCACATAAGATTTCTCCCACACTTCAAAGACGTACAGGTTTGTAGGTTAATTGGTTTTGGTGAATTTGTAAATTGTCCCTTGTGTGTAGGATAGTGTAAGTGTGTGGGGATCGCTGGTCGATGCAGACTCAGTGGGCCAAAGGGCCTGTTTCTGCTCTGTACCTCCAAACTAAACCAAACTAAACTAAAAACTAAAGTTGATGACTGATCTTCTGCGGGTTTCCTCTCTACAATAGAGAATGCCAAGAATGAAAATCAGCGCCGCTAGTCCCACCATCCCTCCAACAAAGCAGCTGGTACTCAGAGTGTGGCTGTTCCAAATCCCAGCTCAGTCTACATGCCTCCTAAGTCCTGCAATTATTCCGGTCTCTGTCTTAGGGCTTAGGAGAGAGGTTGACTGAGTGTTAAAGGATTTAGCAGAGAGGCAGACTGAGTATTGTAGGTCTGAAGAGTCGGGTGATGGAGAGACAGGGGTGAAGGATTTATTTACTGTTGTTACTAATGCTGCACGACTTGGCATAATGGTTATGTTGGTGGACCTTTGAATCATAGTTTAGTTCCTTTTAGTTTATTGTCACATGTACTGAGGTACAGTGAAAACTTTTGTTGCATTCTAACCAGTCAACAGAAAGACGGTACATGATTATAATCGAGCCGTCCGCAGTCACAGATATATGATAAAGGAACTAAGGCTTGGTGCAAGATGAAGTCTGGTTAAAGATCGTCCAAGGGTCACCAGTGAAGTAGATGGTAGCTCAGGACCCCTCTCTAGTTTTTGATAGGACGGTTCAGTTGCCTGATAACTGAACTATCCTTTCAACATCTAGACAATCACTGGAATAGCTAGATTTTATTGAGCAATCTGGAGCTGGATCTGGAGCTGGATGTAGTACGCTGACGAGTTCTAGATAGAGCATCACTCACCATTTTTACATGTTTTTACCGAGCCAATTAACCTACAAACCTGTACGTCTTTGGACTGTGGGAGGAAACCAAAAATTTTGGAGAAAACCCACGCAGGTCACGGGGAGAACGTACAGACTCCGTACTGACAGCCCCCGTAGTGGTGTTTGAACCCGAGTCTCTGGCGCTGCATTTTGCTGTGTCAGCAACTCTACCGCTGCACTACCGTGACTGCTGACTCTAACACTCTGGCCTCAATAATGGCAACCAAGTAATGACGACTTTGTTGTAAAATCCCACAGGCAAACAAGACATGTTGGAGGCACTTGTTGAAGATCATCTAAATGTGCTGATGTTGGGGTGGGATGGAGATTGTTGTGGAGATTGGGTTCCAATGGGGTGATCAGTTGGAGTGAGTGATGTTGATCTGGTTACCTGCGGAATAGTCCCAACGTGTGTGTCACTAATGTGGACATTGTTTTACAAGTGTGATTCATCACCAGCGGTGCAAGGGGGATTTTTAGAAAGATCCAATTCCAACCTGAACTAATGCAGACAATAGTGGTTTTCATGTACAGAACGTTGAGAAAAATCATACCAACTCTCTGTATATGTCAAGGCCAATAAGAATGAAAGTGACCACACCACCGAGTATTGTCCAGAAGACTGGATTCAGACTGGATTACTGAAGGAACATTGTGCTCACCAGCTGTGTAAATTCATCGTTGCAAAGAGTTGGAAACCTTTACCTAAAAGGATCCAATCAGAGTTATGGACTTGTACACCATGGAAACAATTCCTTCAGCCCAACTCATCCATGTGTTCCTGAGGTAGTCCCGTTTAGTCCCATTTGGCCCATATCTCTCTAAATCTTTCCTATCCGTGAACCTGTCCAAATGTCTTTTAATCATTAATTGTACCCAGCTCTATCACGTAACATTCCCTCGAGCGTTCCCATCAGGCCATGGGATCAACCATGGTGCAATGGGGAGCATGTGAAGAGCTGTTTAATGTTGAACTAAGAATAGCTAAAATTGAGATAGCTCCCTAAACATTCTACAACATGGAACCCTGTGTGGACAAGGAAGTTGGAGACATCTTGTAATGTTTATATCACTCAGCTTTCCAGATTTAAGGAATTTTAGGCAAACTGTTAGTCAAGCCTTGTTGAATATACAACATGCACTAGTTTTAGGTTTATTCTTAGACATACAGCATGGAAATAGTCTTAGACATACAGCATGGTCCTTCAGCCTGCCGAGTTCATGCCGACCATCGATCACCCGTACACTAGTTCTATGTTATCCCACATTTGCACCCTACACACTAGGGGCAATTTACAGAAGCCAATTAACCTATAAATCAACACGTCTTTGGTATGTGAGAGGAAACTGATCACCCGGAGAAAACCCACACAGTCACAGTGAGAACGTGCAAACTCCACACAGACAGACACACACACACACACACACACACACACACACACACACACACACTCACACACACACACACACACACACACACACACACACACACACACACACACACACACACACACACACACACACACACACGCACGCACGCACGCACACACACACACACACACACACACACGCGCACACACACACACACGTGCGCGCGCACGCACGCACGCACGCACGCGCGCGCACACACACCCACACACACACACACACACACACACACACACACACACACACAGCACACACACACACACGCAACCTGGCACACACACACCACACACACACACACACACACACACACACACACACACACACACACACACACACACACGCAGTACCCGAGGTCAGGATCGAACCTGGTTCTCTGGCACTGTGAGGCAGAGGCTCTTACTGTTGTATCTCTGTGTCGCCCAAAGCCTCAAAGCTTTTAAGAAAGTGTGTGTGAGGAAACATGTCAGACTTGTGATTGACTAACGTTTAGCAGAATGGTTTAACCAGTGGTCGGGTTTTTGTCTAGAATTGAAAAAAGTGGAATAAGATGCATTTGCTTTCCATAGAAGGCCTAAAGCTAATCTCTTTAGAAGGAATATCTATTTTGAACAGAAATACAGGGGCCATTTGCAGCAGAAATGTTCCTCAGCGAGGCTCCATAATTGAAATATCCTGCCATCCTTGAATGACCACCGATCCATGAAGTCGTAGATATCCTGCAAATTACTCGCCAATCCTGAACTTGTTAAGTCAAGGCTTACTGTGTTGGTACAATGGCTGGGAAGCTGGATCGTGCCAATGTAAATATTATATTTTATTATTCGCTGAATTATCGTGGGAACTGATGCAGTGCGGCCTGCAGATCAGTGCTAATTAATGGGTAGAAAGATGCAGGTGCAAGGATTGTGATGTTAACTATACAGAGATGTACATATTGCTTGTCACATCTACACTTTCACCAGTGCCACAGCAGCTCTTTAGCAGTGGTGAGGAAATATCTTGCAGCCTGTTCTCTGGAGAATTAAAATAAAGCCTGTTTATATCGTTCCTTTTTTGCTCATCGAGATGGATGACAAAAACCTGACTTTCCCAAATATAGACCCAAAATGCTGGAGTAACTCAGTGGGTCAGGCAGCATCTCTGGAGAGAAGGAGTAGCTGTCGTCTTGGGTTGGGACCCTTCTTCAAACTGAAAGTGGGGGTGAGGGGTGGGGGAGTAAACTGGAGATGAGAATAGGCCAGAACAAATCAGGGCTGGCAGCAGGTGGCCTTAGGAAGGGTGGAGCCCATGAGGGTGCATTGTTGGCTGGGGAAGATGTGATAACAAGAGGGGTGTAAAGATCTGTCCCGATCCGAAATGTCACCCATTCCTTCTATCCACAGATGCTGCCTGACCCACTGAGTTACTCCAGCACTCTGTGAAACGTCACCTATCCATGTTCTCCACAGATGCTGCCTGACCCACTGAGTTATGGTGCAGCAGCATCTATGGAGCTAAGGAAATAGGCAACGTATTGGGCTGAACCTTCTGGAAATAGGCCACGTTTCGGGCCGAAACCCGGAAGGGTTTCGGCCCGAAACGTTGCCTATTTCCTTAGCTCCATAGATGCTGCTGCACCCGCTGAGTTACTCCAGCACTCTGTGAAATGTCACCTATCCACATTCTCCACAGATGCTGCCTGACCCGCTGAGTTACTCCAGCACTCTGTGTCCTTTGATTACTAACACAAACATCAGGTTGCCAAGCAGGTGATAGACACAGAGTGCTGGAGTAACTCAGCGGGTCAGGCAGCATCTGTGGAGAACATGGATAGGCGACGTTTTGGGTCAGGACTCTTCTTCAACCAATCAGGTGAACTGCTTTGATGTGAATAGCTGGTCCAATGTCGTGGCAGTCGTGAGCTCAAGATGGGGGATTTGGTTCATGTCTCGATTCTCTCTTGTTGGAGTATTTACTTGATCTGTGTTTAACACAAAGACAATAACTTTCAGCGCAACACACATATTTGGCTCTTTACCTGCAAACGTAAAAGCTGCAGAAAGTAGCAACTTGACATCCTCACGTCTCATCCTATGATGGAAGGAAGGCCATTGATGAGGCAACTGGAAATAGTTGGGCAAGGGACATTATCATGAGAATCCCCGACAATGATATCTAGAACTGGGATGTACCACCTCGAACAATCAGTTATCTTCCTTACTGCTGAACATAGAAACATAGAAACATAGAAATTAGATGCAGGAGTAGGCCATTCGGCCCTTCGAGCCTGCACCGCCATTCAATATGATCATGGCTAATCATCCAACTCAGTATCCCATACCTGCCTTCTCTCCGTACCCCCTGATCTCCTTAGCCACAAGGGCCACATCTAACTCCCTCTTAAATATAGCCAATGAACTGGCCTCAACTACCCTCTGCGGCAGAGAGTTCCAGAGATTCACCACTCTGTGAAAAAAGTTCTTCTCATCTCGGTTTTAAAGGATTTCCCCCTTATCCTTAAGCTGTGTCCCCTTGTCCTAGACTTCCCCAACATCGGGAACAATCTTCCTGCATCTAGCCTGTCCAACCCCTTAAGAATTTTGTAAGTTTCTATAAGATCCCCTCTCAATCTCCTAAATTCTAGAGAGTATAAACCAAGTCTATCCAGTCTTTCTTCATAAGACAGTCCTGACATCCCAGGAATCAGTCTGGTGAACCGTCTCTGCACTCCCTCTATGGCAATAATGTCCTTCCTCAGATTTGGAGACCAAAACTGTACGCAATACTCCAGGTACATGACTCTAGTCAGTGAAGAGTTTTCCCCTCGATTCCCAAAGACATTAGACTCCATCTGCCACACTTGATTACATGGAGCGTTAATGTTGACAATGGCCACTTTCACCTCACTCTGAACATTTATGTTGTTTATCTCCGCTGCTGCAAGGTTGCAAGGAGCTCAGGTGCCAAATTACGTCGTCAAACACAAAATGAGCCCCATTAAGAAGGAAGTGCCAGTTAACTGCACAGTTGCTGAAGATCGCACAGAGTCTCTTGCCCGGAGCAGGGGAATCAACTACCAGGGGACATAGGTTCAAGGTGAGGGGGGAAGATTCAATAGGAACCTGAGAGGCAACCTTTTTACACAAAGTGGAGTGGGATGGAGATGCACGCACACACGCACACACACACGCACACACATGCACATACATACATGCATATACACACATGCGCGCACACACATGCGTATGCACATACATGTGTATACACACACACAAATGCATAAACACAGACATGCACGCACACATACACACACATACATGCATGCACATACACACGCGCACGCACACACACTCACATGCACATACACACATGCACACACACATATGCGCACACACATATGCACATACACACGCACACACACACGCACACAACTGTATATCCACACGTGCGCACACACACGTACATGCACACACACACACAAACACACATACACACACACAAACACACATACATACACATGCACACGCACACACACACGTATGTGGAAGTGAAGGCAGCACTTGTCCATGGAACAGTCAGCAATTATCTTGCAGAGAAGTGAATAAAAGTCTCCCAATCTACAGATCTCACCTCAGTCTGTTCCACTAGGTCAGGCTCTCTCAGTTAATTTGACATCCGATTTCCAGCTGGATTCTTATCCATAATAGGAATTGTGCTTCTTGCTTTAGGTCCACGGTTCCGCTCGCTTCAAACAACTTACCCTGGACTGCTTTTTCCACACATCAATCCATAAATACTAATCTCTCAAACAAAATATCAATGCTGGCCTATTTGCAGCAAAGTGATTTGGTCTCAAATTGCAAATAGAACTTAAAATAAGGGTTCAAATGAAAAATAAATTGTTGCAATTTCTACCAAAAATAGGCTTAGCATTTGATAGCCCATCGCTATTATACGAGAATTGTAACTATCTGATCATTTATTAGGTTATATGTGACTGCTGGGTTGTTAAAAATTTAACCACTGTATAAAGAACCATCTTCTCTCTTAGGTACACAAAAATGCTGGAGAAACTCAGCGGGTGCAGCAGCATCTACGGAGCAAAGGAAATAGGCAACGTTTTCTTCGCTCCATGCAAAGAGTTGAACAATCACCACTATAGGAAATAGGTAACGTTTCGGGCCGAAATCCAAGGGTTTCGGCCCGAAACGTTGCCTATTTCCTTCGCTCCACATAGATGCTGCTGCACCCGCTGAGTTTCTCCAGCACTTTTGTCTACCTTCGATTTTCCAGCATCTGCAGTTCCTTCTTGAACGCCTTCTCTCGTTGAGTGGTTTCAGCGCAGTGTTCCTAAGAAAACCTCGTCCCTTAAGATGTGAAGGCTGTGCTGATTTTAGTACACTTTCCTTACAAGTTTGTTAAGTTCATTTATTCTATTCACATCTAATGGATGGAAAATGGCTCTCACTGGGCCTGTCCCACTTAGGCGATGGGCATGGACTAGTTTGAATGGAATTCACCGACAACACCTGGTGACAACACCTGGTGCCAACACCTGGTGACAACACCTGGTGACAACATCTGGTGACAGCACCTGGTGACAACACCTGGTGACAACACCTGGTGACAACAGCTGGTGACAACACCTGGTGACAACACCTGGTGACAACAACTGGTGACAACACCTGGTGACAACAGCTGGTGACAACACCTGGTGACAACACCTGGTGACAACACCTGGTGACAACACCTGGTGACAACACCTGGTGACAACACCTGGTGACAACACCTGGTGACAACACCTGGTGACAACACCTGGTGACAAACTACGACAGCAAAAATTGTCGCCACTGTCGCCGAAAGTTTTTCAACGTATTGTAAATTTTAGGCTGTGCTCGCCATATGCAAGATATTGAATGGCGGTGCTGGCTCGTGGGGCAGAAGGGCCTACACCTACACCTGCACCTATTTTCTACGTTTCTAGAATGTGTCAGGTCAGTTGGTGTTTTGATGGACTTGGCTGCCAGTAATTTGATGCCCTTCAGAGGGGAATTGGTGGCACCATATGTAGCATTGTAACTTGATGACTTTTGTTGTGAAACATGGCTGCAAAACACAGCCGAGGTTTGCATCAAATACTTGTCTGTGGATAGACACAAGATGCTGCAGTATCTCAGTGGGCAGCGTCTCTGAAGAGAAGGAATGGGTGAGGATTCGGGTCGAGACCCTTCTTCAGACTGATCTTGTCTGTGGAGTCGGCTTGTCGTCTCCATCCTATGCTTGGTGAGTACAGGTCGACAGAACATTGCTATAATTGAATCCATTTAGTCAGGGAGGTAGGATGGCGTAATGCCTTTAGGTACACTTCATGTCAAAAAAGCAAAAGAAACACAATTGAAACTTCATAATGATAATAGACTGTGACCCGGGGGCAGTAACAACAGTGTTTGAACTAGCAAAGATTTTATTTTACTTGGCTTAGTTTAGTTTAGTTTATTTTAGAAATACAGCGCGGAAACAGGCCCATCGGCCCACCGAGTCCGCACCGACCAGCGACCCCCCCCCGCTCATTAACTCTATCCTACACACACCAGGGACAACCTACAATATTAAGCTGTAATAACCTACAAAC
This sequence comes from Leucoraja erinaceus, assembly GCF_028641065.1. Classification (NCBI taxonomy): domain Eukaryota; kingdom Metazoa; phylum Chordata; class Chondrichthyes; order Rajiformes; family Rajidae; genus Leucoraja; species Leucoraja erinaceus. Next base: position 1,229,767 of record NC_073406.1, on the reverse strand, counting down.
CTGTACGTCTTTGGAGTGTGGGAGGAAACAGATGATCTCGGAGAAAACCCACGCAGGTTACAGGGAGAACGCACAAACTCCGTACTGACTGCGTCTCTGGTGCTGTGAGGCAGCAACTCTACCGCTGCACCAACGTTACAAATCTAGACTTCATCAAACACTGGTTTGCAGAGAGCTGCAGAATAGGATTGGGTTGGTGAGCGATACAGTGATCACTGCGGTAATGAGTCTTTGATTTGAATTTCCATAAGTTCATATGCGATAGGAGCAGAATTAGGCCATTCGGCCCATTAAGTCTACTCCATTATTCAATCACGGCTGATCTATCTCTCCCTCCTAACCCCATTCTCCTGCCTTCTCCCCGTACCCTACTAATCAAAAATCCATCGATATCTGCCTTAAAAATATCCGTTGACGTGCCCTCCAATGCCGTCTATGGCAAAGAATTCCACAGATTCACCACCCTCTGACTAAAGGAATTCCTCCTCATCTCCTTCCTAAAGGAATGTCCTTTTGTTTTGAGGCTGTGACCTCTGGTCCTAGACTCTCCCACTAATGGAAACATCCTCTCCACATCTACTCTATCCAAGCCTTTCACTATTCGTTAAGTTTCCTTGAGGTGTCCCCTCATCCTTCTGAACTCCAGCGTACAGGCCCAGTGCCGTCAAACGCTCATCATATGTTGCCCACACATTTCTGGGATCATTCTTGTAAACCTCCTCTGGACCCTGTCCAAAGCCAGCACATCCTTCCTCAGACATGGTGCCCAAAACTGCTCATAATATTCCAACTATTAATCTAACCAGAGCTTTATAAAACCTCAACATTACATCCCTGTTTTTATATTCTAGTCCTCGTGAAATAAATGGCAGCACGGAGGTTGCACGTATACTGTGTGTGAAGTCAGCATGATGTAGTCTAAGCTGTCTCTCTGTCTCTGCATTACAGATTACCATTTATCTGTGGTCTATTTAAATTCATATTTCTTGCCAACATACTTTATTCCCTTTGAAAGTTATGGGTCAGGATCTTTGGAAAGGGCTGTTCACGATAGGAAGATACAGTTGCAGGGTCATGGAGCTGTTGTACCATGTGAAAATACACAAACAGTTGAGATTCATCTCAGTGAACAGTTGTTCGAATAAGGTCGAGGGAGCTAGTTAGTAGGCATGAAACTGCATCCTTTCTTAAAGGGCCTGTCCCACTTAGGCGATTTTTTCGGCGACTGCCGGTGACTGTCATAGTTGTAGCAGGTCGCCGAGAAAGCTGCGACTGGACCCCCCCCCCCCACGACAATGTCTACGGCAAGCTATCGACAACTGGTGACCCATTAGGACGTTCACCTAATGGAGGAAGATTTGCCGAAATGGTGACGGTGGAGTTGAGTTTGCAATGTGATGGACTGAAGATGACCCGGTTTGTGCAAATAAGAACTTGTGGCCTCTTCACCGCCTCTGCACCTGTTTTAGCATGAGTATTTAATCATGTTGCTTGCAGCAGGAATGAGTTCTTCTGCCTTTATTCTCTGCAGCTTCATCCAGCGGTTCGAGTAGCTCCAGTGATCAAATCCTCTGATATCCACCGGCAGTTCTGTGCGGGATCACAAGGATAAAGTGGAGCAACGAAGAACTTAACTCATGCATGTTTTTCTCTGGGCATATCAACGTTATTTTACAGTAAAGTAAGTACTTGTGAAATGCATTCTGTTGTATTCTGTAGTTTTCTTGTCTGTCCCCTGGCTTGCAGAGATCTTTTCATTTCTTTAATGCCTCTTTCGCATCATAAGTTAATGTGATAGGAGCACAATTAAGCTATTCGGCCCATCAAGTCTACTCCCCCATTCAACCATGGCTGATCTATCTCTCCCTCCCTCCGAACCCCATTATCCTGCCTTCTCCCCATAACCTCTGACACGCGTACTAATCAAGAATCTATCTATCTCTGTCTTACAAAAAATATCCATTGACTTGGCCTCCGCAGCCTTATGTGGCAATGAATTCCACAGATTCACCACCCTCTGACTAAAGAAATTCCTCCTCATCTCCTTCCTGAAGGAACATCCTTGTATTCTGAGGCTGTGACCTCTGGTCCTAGACTCTCCCACCATTGGAAACAATCTCTCCACATTCACTCTATCACAAGTCTTTATTTGGTAAGTATAGACAAAGTTCTTTTCACTGTTTCCAAAGTGGTATCTGTACCTCCTGGTAGCAAGGCCCAATGCAGTAGAGTTCTCTCTCCAAACTCCTTCCCTCCTGAGTTAGCATTTCCCCCAAAGGCCCTCACTTTCATGATGTGGTATTCAATTCATTTATTTATAAGATCGCTGAGAAAAAAATTATTTGCACATTTAATATTTGCATACCATAAACATTTTGATGTAAAACGCATGAAGGAGTTTTAAATTCAGTCGTACAGAAGACAATTTTGGAATGAGTAGACGTTTTGATGATTAAACAGCGGAAATATTGTTTTACAGATCCTCGTAACGATTTAAAGCAGATGACTACACCTGTAAGTTTACATATTTTATCAATATTGCATTAGTTAAAAATAGCAAAGTTATTGTTTAAATGGTAATTACAAAATTATATTATTGTAATTAATAATGTCTGTAATATTGCACAGATATTGGTTTGTTTATCAGTAAATCTTCGCAGTAATAGATAAAGTATTCACGTAATTAATCCACATGGGTTAGCAGTACTGTACAAAGATTGTTACCATGGCTTCATTGTCTGTAATACAGGTTAGGGACAGTGCACACAGCTAGCTGTGGTCAATTATTGCCCATGTCCACCCGAACTGCTTATTGCTGCCATAAATACTTCTACGACTGTGTGTGGCATGATGGTGCTGCAGTAGAGTTGCTGCCTCACAGCGCCAGAGACCCGGTTTCGATCCTGACTACGGGTGCTGTCTGTACGGAGTTTGTACGTTCTCCCTGTGACCACGTGGCTTTTCTCTGGGTGCTCCGGTTAAGTGCGAGTTTATAGGTCAATTGGCTTGGTATATATCTAAATTGTCCCGAGTATGTGTAGGTTAGTGTTAATGTGGGGGCATCGTTGGTCGGTGCGGACTCGCTGGGCCGAACGGCCTGTTTCCGTGCTGTACCTCCAAAATTAATACTAGACTGTTTTAAATGAAACAGGATTGTAAACATGACCCTAGTATTTAGTTGATATAGTAGTCATCTGCACAAGCACTTCTACTTTTTTCTTTATCCCCCTTTAGAAACATAGAAAAACATAGAAAAATTAGGTGCAGCAGTAGGCCATTCGGCCCTTCGAGCCAGCACCACCATTCAATATGATCATGTCTGATTATCTAAAATCAGTGCCCCGTTCCTGCTTTTTCCCCATATCTCTTGATTCCGTTAGCCCTAAGAGCTAAATCGAACTCCCTATTGAAAACATCCAGTGAATTGGCCTCCACTACCTCCTGTGACAGAGAATTCCACAGATTCACAACTTTCTGGGTGTAAAGGTTTTTCCTCATCTCTGTCATAAATGGTCTCCCCCTTATTTTTAAACTGTGACCCCTGGTTCTGGACTCCCCCAACATCAGGAAAATGTTTTCTGCATCTAACCCGTCCAATCCTTTACGAATTTTATATGTTTCTATAAGATTCCTTCTCATCCTTCTAAATTCCAGTGAATACAAGCTCAGTCGACCCATTCGTTCATCATATGACAGTCCCGCCATCCCGGGAATTAACCTGGTGAACCTACGCTGCACTCCCTCAATAGCAATAATGTCCTTCCCAAATTAGGAGACCAAAATTGCACACAATACTCCAGGTGCAGTCTCACCAGGGCCCTGTACAACTGCAGTAGGACCTCCTTGCTCCTAAACCCAAATCCTCTCGCAATGAAGGCCAACATGTCATTAGCTTTCTTCACTGCCTGCTGTACCTGCATGCTTACTTTCAGTGACTGATGTACAAGCACACCCAGGTCTCATTGCACCCCCCCTTTTCCTAATCTGACACCATTCAGATAATAATCTGCCTTCCTGTTCTTGCCACCAAAGTGGATAACCTCACATTTACCCACATTATACTGCATCTGCCATGCATCTGCCCACTCACCCAACCTATCCAAGCCAGCTTGCAACCTCATAGCATCCTCTTCACAGTTAACACTGCCACCCAGCTCTGTGTCTTCCGCAAACATGGAGATGTCACATTTAATTCCCTTGTCAAAATCGTTAATATATATTGTAAATAATTGGGGTCCCAGCACCGAGCCTTGGTGCACCCCACTAGACACTGTATCTGTACACTGTGGACGGCTTGACTGTAATCATGTATTGTCTTTCTGCTGACTGGTTAGCACGCAACAAAAGCTTTTCCCTGTACCTCGTTACACGTGACAATAAACTAACCTGAACCAAACCATAACCGATGATCATTGACCATGACTCTACATAGTTGCAGTGGAACTAAATGTTATGTTGCAGTAAAAATAAAGTGGAGGAGGAACTCAGCAGACCAGGCAGCATCTGTGGAGGGAAATGGACTTCAGGGGCGCCGCACGATTGGCAGCCCCGCCAACAGTCTGTATGTTTTTTCGTCCTTTTTTCTTATTTTTAGTGTGTGTTAAAAGCTTGTGTTAATGTTCTGCATTTTTATGTGGGGGTCGGGGGTTGGGGGTCGGGAGAAACTTTTTTTCAGTTTCTTACCTTGCCGGAGTTGCGAATGTTTTCCGGATCGCATTCTCCGGTCACCCTGCGGCCTACCATCGATGCAGCTGGAGGTCTCCTCGGAATTGACTTGTGCCCCACCGCGGGGCGTGGAATAAACATCGGAGTCAACCCCTCGCCTGGGATTGCTCCAACCGCGGCCTGCGGACTTTAGATCGAGAGCTCGCAGTCTTGGGAGAGGCTAGTCGGTTCTACGATGCAGAGGTTCGACCAGTCCCGACGCGGGGTCCGATCACCAGCGCGAGGGAGTAGACATCCGCTCGATGCAGTAGCTGATCGCCTCGATGCGGAGGGACCAAACGCCGCCGGCTACGGGGGTCAAGATCGTCCCGTCAACGAGAGCAAAGAAAGGAAGAGGTTGAACTTTCTTTCACCTTCCACCACAGTGGGGAATGTGGAGGAGTCACTGTGGTGGATGTTTATGTTAAAATGTATTTTGTGTGTTCCGTTGCTTTTTATTTGTATGTCTGACTTGGCAAATGTAATTCCTCGTATGTTGCAAAACACACTTGGCTAATAAAGTATTATTGTGATTGTGATTGATTGAAAGGGTCTTGAGCCTGACTGTGGTTGGTCACTTCCCCCCAGAGCCGGTTGTCTCAAGACTCCAGCACCCGAACACTCTGTCACGTTGCAGTCATGTTTTGTAAAACGCAATTATGGATTTTAATGTGTGGGATTATTCTTCAAAAGATAATGTGGTTGCAAATCTCACCCCTACCGAGACTCGGCTGCCAAGCTGCAGAAAGCTTGTTTATCCTTCAAATATCCCTGAAAGTGACAAAGAAATATCTCTAATAGTTTGTCAGCAGATTCTTTCTCTCTGTGCTGCCACGGTGAGGCCTCTGCAATGGGTGTTTGTTTGTGAACTCCCCTGTGGTGGGCGGCCTGACTGATCAGATCACAATTGCAGAGCCGAGAAATAAAGCAGACACCGTTACAATTCCGTCCTGTAACTGCTCCATCATTTGAACGCAGGAGTAAGAAATGTCAGTGTCCAAAGGGCCACCATGCCCCAGCTACACTAGTCCCACCTGCCAGCGTTTGGTCCATATCCCTCCACACCTGTCCTTCCAATATACCTGTTTAACTGTTTCTTATATGTTGGGATAGTCTCAGCCTCAACTACCTCATCTGGCAGCTCGTTCCATACACCCACCACCCTTTGAGTGAAAAAGTTACTCCTCAGATTCCTATTAAATCTTTTCCCATTCACCTTAAACCTATGTCCTCTGGTCCTCGATTCCCCTGCTCTGGGCAAGAGACTCTGTGCATCTACCCGATCTATTCCTCTCATGATCTTATACACCTCCATCAGATCACCCCCCATCCTCCTGTGCTGCAAGGAATAAAGTCCCAGCCTGCTCAACCTCTCCCTGTAGCTCACACCCTCTGGACCCGGCAACATCCTCATAAATCTTCTCTGTGCTGTTTCCAGCTTGACAGCATCTTTCCTATAACACGGTGACCAGAACTGAACACAATAAAGTCTTGCGATAGTCCCTACGTCCACTACCTCCTCCGGCAGCTCGTTCCATACACCCACCCTGTATGGAACGAGCTGCCGGAGGAGGTAGTGTGTGAATAACTTACCCGTCAGGGTTGCACCTCAGCTGAAATGTCCCCAGAGGCAACTCGCCTTGAGTGCTGTCAGTACAGGTTATATTCCATTATAACGTGGCTACATTGTTCACCCCTCTCTCCTGAGCGCAATCACGTTTGGGTAGGCGCGGCACGGTGACGCAGCGGGTAGAGCTGCTGCCTCACAGCGCCAGAGACCCGGGTTCCATCCCGACTACGGGTGCTGTCCGTATGGAGTTTGCACGTTCTCCCCGTGACCTGCGTGGGTTTTCTCTGAGATCTCCGGTTTCCTCCCACACTCCAAAGACGTACAGGTTTGAATGCTAATTAGCTTGGTATAAGTGTAAACTGTCCCTAGTGTGTGTAGGGTAGTGTTAGTGTGCGGGGATCACTGGTCGGTACGGACCCGGTGGGCTGAAGGGCCTGTTTCCACGCTGTATCTCGAAACTAAACTGCACTAAACGTGCCTGAGGGACAATGTAATTCCCCCAGAAGCTGCAGGTTATTGATATTTTTCACCCTGATGCCCAGGCCGTGATATCTCCAAATCACAGTGCGGTCGGTCTCTGTGATGATGTGCTTTTATTTCAACTTCACAAAGCGTTTGGATTAGATGAGATTGTAACCTGCTGCTTTAAAAAAAATCCCTATCTAGGAAACGGATATCATTGGCAAGACCAGTATATATTGGCCATCCTTCTTGTCCTTGAAGCGAGCAGTGTTCCACAGGGCAGCCAGGAGTCAACAATATCACTCTGCATTGGAACCAGTCATTGATCCAAGTAGATAAGGGCTGCGGATATCTTTTCTTGAAAGACATTAGTAAACAAGATGAGTTTCCTGACATGCAAGCACGTTCAAGGTCAAAATCACCAACACAAGCTTTCCAATCGAGACTAAAGGTAACCAAATGTACACAAACTGATAAGGTGGAACTTGACTTCATCACTACATTATCTGACCTGACCTTGGGTTGACGATTCTCTAACTTAGTTATTAAATGACTGTGCCTTTTTCAGTATTGTTGGTCTGTGTTATTGATCTGTGGAGTGCTGTGGGTCTGGGGTGGTGAGGATCAGTCATGCATTAGATCATCAGTGTTATTTATTGCTAATATTATTGAGCAATGACATCATTGATTGATGATATTATGGATCGGTGATATTGCTGATCAGTGATGCTATTGATCATTAGTGTTAGAGTTTGGAGTTCTAGAGTTTTATTTAGATGCTTTATTGCCGTGGTTTCTAGCTCAGTTAAGTTTATTGTCTCGTGTACCGAGCTACAGTGAAAAACTGCGGCAGCCACCCCACGTGGGGTCCTTGACAGATCTGGGTCGGGATCCAGTGGCATGGAGTCCAAGACGACTGGAGACCCTTTTCTGCCGCAGCCTTCATCCGCCTTCCCAGCCGCTGTGACGCTCCACTAAGGTCGGCCATCGTCCTCCGCCTGTTCCACCGTTGAGGTCTTGGTTGGATAGCTCTCTGTCAGAGACCTCCCCCTCGACCTTACCGCCATGGGTGGCCCGACCAGGAGCATAGCTCCAGACGGCATCACTCTCAGGATACAAGATCAATAGTATAAGATGAAAATTATTGATTGGCGATTTGATGCATGTTAGCTCCAACTGGTTGACAATATATAGAACATTGGTGTTATAGAAAGGGGTTGCTACATACTAGTGATTGGTGATTCAAGGAATAAGTGTTATCATTAATCTTTACTACTATGGATCATTGAGGCCTTAGATCTGTGAGACTGCCAATCCATGAATTGATCGATGGTGGGTGGGTGATAATAAGTATTAATAGATGATAATCAATGCTAGAGAATAGTGGCATCATTGATTGATGATACCATGGGCTGTTGCTGGTGACACAATGGATACATCATGGCTCTGAATGGTGAAATCACACAACATTGCTAATGGATTGTTGTCTGTGTGTACTGAGGTCCAATGAAAAGAGTTTGTTGTGTGCTGTCCAGTTTAATCAGATCACACTATGCATGAGTACAATCATGTGTTACACGGTGCAAAGAGAAAAATGCTGAGTGCAGACTTTATTAGAATTTGTTTGTTTAATCAATTTGAAGAAAGGTCCCAACCCAATATGGCACCTATCTATATTCTAAAGGGATGCTGCCTGATCCACTGAGTTTCTCCAGCATTCTGTTTGTTGTTTTCCTCGAGTGCAGAATATAGTGTTACAGCATTGGAGCGTTAAGGCCCTGTCCCACTTACACAAATTTCTCGGTGACTTGCCGGCACCCGTCATAGTCTCAGCAGGTGGCCGAAAATCTTCAACATGTTGAAAATTCAGCGGCGAGCAGAAAAAGGTACGACTCTTTAAGCGACTACTCACGACCATACGGGCATCACCCTGCGACATCGCTTTTGATTCAGGAAGACACACAAGCCCGGTTCATAATAGGAAGAGCAAAGCATTTCAAAAATAGTCGACCACAAAATCTACATTCTGTTCCACGAGTGGAAGAGTTCATGTTTATTGGCCTCATCACTACCTTGGAACCGGCAGCAGTGGTGCTGTCAGTGAGTGATACCATGGTTGATCGGTACATTCAATGCTGGAGTAACTCAGCGGGACAGGCAACATCTCTGGAGAGAAGGAATCAGTCCAAAGAAGGGTCACCCATTCCTTTTCTCCAGAGATGCTGCCTGTCCCGCTGAGTTACTGCAGTATTTTGTGTCTATCTTCGATTTAAACCAGCATCTGCAGTTCTTTCCTACACATTGATTGGTGATGCTGGTGATAAGTAGTTTCAGTAATTAGTGATTGAGTGTGTTAGTCATGTCACATATTGGGGCTGCCATGGGTCATTGGTGTTATCGATCAATCATTCTGGCCATCAGTGGTGTGAGAGGACAAAGGTTCAATGGATCAATAGTGTTATTGATCATTGGGGCCCTGGTTCAGCAGTGCCAATGATCTGTGATTCTTTGGATCACCTCTGTCATTCATCAGCGATATTATCGATCATTGGTGTCATTTATAGTCAACTATGTTGCCCAGTGATGTCATTGATCGCTGATACAATGGATCAATAGTGTTCTAACTCTTGATAGTCTGCATCGTTGTTGCGTATGATCAGTGACTCGATGGATCTATCTTGTCACTGATCGGTGAACCTATCGACCAATAATCTCTGCTGTAAGAGTGATCTTAAAGAAATGTGATTTTCTTATTGAATAACTATACCTCAAAGTGATTCTGATTTGCCTTTTGTGATTTAATATCTCGCTGCAATGGTGTAAAACAAATACAACCTGTACAAGACGATCGGATTAAGTCAAAACACGGAGCTGTTGCAAAGAATGTGCTGAAACCAGATGATATTTACAGTCTATAGACTGGGAACATTGAGCACAAATTCAGACTGTGGTGTCATATATATGTAGTAACAACTGGAAACAAAACTTGTACTTTATTGCCACCGAGAAGGAATTGAGAACCAGAGGACATAGGTTTAAGGTTGGGGTGGTTGGGGGGGGAGATTTAATAGGAATCTGAAGAGTTTACACAAAGGGTGGTGGGTGTATGGAACGAGCTGCCAGAGGAGGCACTATCGCAATTATTAAAACCATTTGGACAGGTACATGGATAGGACAGGTTTAGAGGGATATGGGCCAAATGCATGCAGGTGGAACTAGTGTAGATGGGTCATGTTGATCCGTGTGGACAAGTCAGGCCGAAAGGCCTGTTTCCACACTCTGTGACTATGGAACACCAGCCCGTTCTCTATCTTGGTCAACTGTGTCCAAGAACAACTCGCTAATCCAGAGCAATCTGGGAAGTCTACAGTTAGGCCACGTGGATCCTGAGCTAATTCTGCCACCACCATCATCTATTGCAACAAGTGATGGCTTCCCACTGATTGTTGCCGGAAGCTTGCGTCCTTTTCAGATCGGACTGTGACAGCGATGTCAAGATTTGAAACATGGAAGATGGTCACATAAGAAGAAGAAGTCCACGTGAAGCGCCTTTATGCACGTTTTATTTTACCATTTTAATATATTCTATTATTTTCATGTGTTATCTGCCAAACATAGAGATGAGCTGGAGAAACTCAGCGGGTGCAGCAGCATCTATGGAGCGAAGGAAATAGGCAACGTTTTCTTCGCCCCATGCAAAGAGTTGAACAATCACCACTATAGGAAATAGGTAACGTTTCGGGCCGAAACCCGGAAGGGTTTCGGCCCGAAACGTTGCCTATTTCCTTCGCCCCATAGATGCTGCTGCACCCGCTGAGTTTCTCCAGCATTTTTGTCTATCTTCGATTTTCCAGCATCTGCAGTTCCTTCTCGAACATCTTCTCTCGTTGAGTGGTTTCAGCGCAGTGTTCCTAAGAAAACCTCGTGCCTTAAGATGTGAAGGCTGTGCAGATTTTAGTACACTTTCCTTACAAGTTTGTTCATTTATTCTATTCACAACTAATGGATGGAAAATGGTTCTCACTGTGCCTGTCCCACTTAGGCGATGGGCATGGACTAGTTTATTTCCTTCGCTCCATAGATGCTGCTGCACCTGCTGAGTTTCTCCAGATTTTTTGTGTAACCTTCGATTCTCCAGCATCTGCAGTTCCTTCTTAAATATAGAGATGAGCTGTACAGGCCAATGGAGTTCACCCACTGAATGTTAAATTTAGAACAATTGAAATGCAAACTAACATTTTTCTGAAAAATGAAGCCTCTACTAGGATTTCTGACCCGTACTGTCCTGGATCACGTGGGTCTCATGTCCTCACCTCTTACGTGAAGTGCAGGGGCTTGCACATTGATGTGCCGCCTGGCAAGTCATACATTTTTAATAGCGTGCTACACCACCAAGACAAGTTAATGATCTTTTGATGAGAGCAGGTGACTAACAGTTGGGAATTGTGTCAGCAAAGCAAGGATTTATTAGACTAATTCAAGCCCGTCTTGTCTCATGTAATAGGATTCTCGTGAAGAAATGTCTGCACAAATGGATTGGTGCAGTCGATTGGGTTAGAGTGGTGCAGAGACTACTTAAACAGCCGTCCAGAGGAATGACCATCAGGTAGGCAAGGAAAATCTATTAGAGGTGCAAGATTTAAGGGGAGAGGTTTGACACAGAGGGCGGTGGGTGTATGGAAGTAAACACTAGGCCAAGCTGGAATGGCCGCAAGAATTATAATGTTTAACGACTTTCGGACAGGTGCATGGATAGAAATGATTTCAAGGGATCTGGGCCAAATACAGTCTTGTTGGCATGGCCGGGTTGGGCCGAAGGGCCTGTTGATGTGCTGCATGACTCTGCAAGCCTAGAAGCATCTATTTAATTTAGCTTCAAAGGTGCAATGGGAAATTTCCAACTTCTCCTCACTCAGTGACAGGAGGTTCCTCTGTTGGTCTACACATTGTCTGTATTATTCTGTTGAGTAGATTTTGCACAGTTGTTCCTTGAACATTCAATTGCATGTAATTTACCTAAGCTGTTTATCGCTATACGTATAAAACTCTGATCTTGGATGTGTATTTATTTGTGTGTGTGTGATGTTCTCGTGCATTTCACATCTCCTCGAAAATACGACGCACTAACGGTTCAATTATTACATATTCTGATAGAGATTTATGCTGTGAAGTCAAAAATCGCCCTATCTGAAAATGTCACGCATTATTTCTCGAGTTATTTCTGAAAATGTTCAAAAATTTCTAAAAACTTGGAAAAAAACAACTGTTTTTCGCTTATTACCTGTGCTTAGTCCTGCTCACAACATTGGTGCTATCCAAGTACACTGAGTCCTGCTAGCTAGCAAGTGTAAATGCATTTTTTTCTAAGTTTAAAAATAAGGGAGGCTGAATAAGGTGACATGAGCAGCTGGAGTGCTGGAATGTTGCGTTGGGGCAACGGGTTGCGTTGGGGGACCAGGCCCCCCTGTGTGACAGGGACCCAACGGGTCCCACTTGGTTTAGTTAACCTATAAACGTGTGCGTCTTTGGGATGTGGGAGGAAACCAGAGCACCCGGAGGAAACCCACACGGTCACAGGGAGAACGTGCAAACTCCACACAGACAGCATCCAAGATCTGGAGCGATCCTGTGTCTCTGGCGCTGTGAGGCAGCAGCTCTACCCGCTGCACCATCGTGCAAATGTGCGCGTGCCCCTTCACACAACCCACGTGTAATCAGGGAATCTCATTGTACCGTGGTGTATATGACAGTAAACTAACCTGACTCTCGCTCACAGATCCCCTTCCCTCTGTATAGGAAGGGAACCCTCGTACCCAGGTGAAGTAGACAAAGGAGATGGTCCTCTAGCCATCTGCCCCTCCGTGGTGGAGAAAGGTTACAATTCTTTCCCGTGGAAATAACTTCAAAGAAACATTGCTAGTTTGGCCATGGCTGTGGACAGATGGCTTTGCCCATAGTGTTTATGCATTTGTTGCTTGTTGCTTGAGTTCGTTACTTGGGTAATGAGGCATTTTCTCAGCAGGAATCTTAGATCCCTTAATAGCCAGCCTGAACCTGCTCGGAAGACTGAAAGGTTGTGCTGGTGGAGTCGATGATTAAATCACACCAGTTGCCCTGGGGAAGGATATCCCTGTGGGTACAGAACAGCAAGGACAACCTCGTGCTTACTTTAATTCACTCTCCCTCTGACATCAGCGTCCTTGAAATCTTCACCATTCTATTGAAACTCAATGTAAATTCAAGGAACAGCGAAAGTGTTGGATAGAGTGAGTGTGGAGAGGATGTTTCCACTCGTGGCAGAGTCGAGGACCAGAGGGCGCAGCCGCAGAATAAAAGGAGGTTCCTTTAGGAAGGAGGTGAGGAGGAATTTCTTCAGTCAGAGGGTGGTGAATCTGTGGAATTCATTGCCACAGACAGCTGTGGAGGCCAAGTCCATGGGTATTTTATAGCGGAGATTAACAGATTCTTGATTAGTACGTGTGTCAGGGGTTATGGGGAGAAGGCAGGAGAATAGGGTTGAGAGGGAACAATAGATCGGCCATGATTGAATGGTGGGGTGGACTTAATGGGCCAAATGGCCTAATTCTGCTTCTATCATTTGTGAACTTGTTTGACGACTCGTCTGTGAGCGGAAGGATTAGATCCTTCTGACACACGTCAATAAGCGGGCCAATGATTCTGCAGTGTTTGCCCCCACACCACCCCTTGCTTCACACAAGATGTGTTCATCTCTCCTGCCATCCAATCTTCATTACGATCTCCCTCCATATCTTTCTTGTGATGTCGTTGAACTTTAGACTAAAGGTTTAGAGGGGGATGGGCCAAACGCAGGCAGGTGGGACTAATGCAGATGGGACATGTTGGCCAGCATGGCCAAGTTGGGCCAAAGGGCCTGATTCCACACTGTGTGATTCTATTAACTGTAAAAAGTCATAGATCTGAAATAAGCAAGAAAGTACATTTATTGGCCAAGTATTCCCATACAAGGAATTTGCCTTGGTGCTCCGCCCACAAGTAACAACATGACATACGGTGACAGTTACGAAGGACTCAGAAAAACACTAAACATTAATAATAATAAAACATTAATGATAAAACACCATTGATCAAGCATGTGAACCAACAAAATACCAGATCAAAGGGAGGCTACAGATTTTTGGCTGTTGAGTAGAGCAACTACTTGTGGATAAAAACTGTTTTTATGTCTGGCTGTGGCAGCTTTGACAGTCCGGAGTCGCCTTCCAGAAATGTTAACTCTATTTCTCTCTCCACAGATGTCCCTTCCGAGCATTTTATGTTTCATTCTTTTTTAAGTGTTCAGTCGGGAAAGTTACTTGTCTGACTGAGTCATTTGCAGAAGTTTTATGTCCATCCTATTATGGTATTTTAGAAGTGAAAAACATGACTCATTTTTAAACAAAACTTTAAAAAAAATGTATTTCTCTCAAATTGTGCAAGAGGAGACTTAGCTATGAATACGGGCCAACAAACTGCAGGTTTTCCTGGAAAAATATACTGGGGGATAGCTTTGTTGTTGATCTGACTGCCTCTCACGTACACTTCCACCCACTGCCAGCAGTTTTCACCTAATGTCGCTAATGATGCTGACTATTTCATAATTCAACAATTTCAGCAAACAACAAACTGCTGGAAGAACTCAGTGAGTCAGCCAGCATCTGCGGAAGGAACCGGGCAGATGATGCTTCGGGTCAGGACCTTTCTTCAGTCTGGCAACTGTCCATTTCACCCCCCAATTGCTGCCTGAGCTGCTGACTTCCTCCAGCACTTTGCTTTTTGTTCAAGTTTCAAGCATTTGCAGTCTCTTGTGTCTCCACTTAACAAAGGCTTTGTTATGATGTTATTTTTCACTTGGGCGAGGTGAAACCACATGTGGTCTGGAGAGTTGATCCCTACAAGGTGATTTGAAGACTGTACTTGATTGTTCTCCCAGCCCGAAGAATGGCTATGAGTGGCGGTGCTGGCTCAAAGGGCCGAATGGCCTCCTCCTGCACCTATTGTCTATTGTCTATTGTCTATGACTCTAAATCTAAAACAACAATGGTACCTTCAGAAGTGCTGAGATGCTGCTAGCTTCAGTGCAACTTTGCTCAAAGAATCTAGATTACTGAACGAACAACAGAGAGCTGAGTAGAGGCAGAACATCAGTGAACTTGAACGGCAGATGTTTGATGTTTACTGCTTATGAATTCTTAAACAGCTGAATGGAGTGTTGTACATGTTCTAAAAGATAAATCACAAAACAGCTTTTATGTTCGGAAGTATAAACAAGAGCATTTTTGACCTGAATGGGTTTTATTTATAGTGAAACATTGAAGAAGATTCTTGAATAAATGTAATGCACAAAGTGAAGTATGTGGAAGGGAATATATCGTGTCATACAAGGGATGCGATTCATCCTCATTCCAACAAACATTAGAGACAGTTTTCTGACTGAGTCAGCGAGTGAACCGGCTGAGTCCCAAAGATCAGAAAGCTCGGAGGTGAAGGCATTGAGATTGGAAATTCCGGAGATTGTTGCATCTTCACCGTCCTAAGGACAGGTGTTGCAGAGTTGGACTAATTCAAAGATCTCGGCGAAGTGTGTATGGGTATTGTTGAGTTTAGTTTAGTTGAGAGATACAGATGGAAACAGGCCCTTTGGCTGACCGAGTCCGCGCCGACCAGCGATCGCTGACCAGCATGAGACAGGTTTGAAGAATTGTGCATCGTAGAGCAGAGGGAGGGGGGGGGGGGGGGGGGGGGGGGGGGCACCATGTTTCGTATAAATGATCACGGATGGATTTCTACCCCCACCATTTAAACCATGGAGGTATCTCCCCATCCAACTCTAATCCGGACTTCACACAGACAGATTCCAGAGCAGTCTTGGTGAGATAATGCTGCAAGCCATCAGTATATCCTTAACCCAGACCAAAAATGTGGCCACCATCGAGTTAAACCAGCATCTGCCGTTCTTTCCCAACCTGCATATTTTTAAAGAACCCTTTTCCACTATTAAATTTCAATTGCACATTGTGCGAGTTATTCTTATACACATAAGGAGATAATAATGCCATTAATGGCACTTGAAGGGTAGATACTGATATTAATTATGAGTTGAAAGCATATTGTGTGAGATGAATTTTTCAGAAATTAAAACATCTAGTGCTGGTAATGTTTTTCAACGTTGAAGTACCGAGCAATCAGTTTCCCATCGGAGTAATGAGGACCTTCTCATGTGAAGTTGGAAGGCTGATTATTACATTCCAAGGGTTATTGAGATCTTCAGGAGCACGTTATTACACAGGAAGTCAGGAAATCAGGAAGTGATGTTGCTTGCTATGTAATGGGGATGAGGGGGATTTGAGTGTTCCCAGTTGCATGTGCAATTCACAGAGTAGATTAGTGAGGTTAAGTGAGCCAGTGCAAGGCCGTCAAAGGTTATGGAGAGAAGGCAGGAGAATGGGGTTGAGGAGGAGAAATAGATCTGCCATGATTGAACGGCGGTGCAGACTCGATGGGCCGAAGGGCCTTATTCTGCTCCTGTGTGTTCGGGTATTGTTCAATGAAGGGGGCCAACAAGTGCGAGGCTTCCTGGGCCTGAAGATGAACGCAAACACATCTTCTCAATGTCAGTCAGAGAGTGAGATAAGGAAGAGTGAGCGCTGGGCTGGACATGAGAATTAAATTAAAACAAAGAACCGAAAATGCTGGGGGATAAAAAGATTCAAAGTGCTGGAGTAACTCAGCGGGTCAGGCAGCATCTCTGGAGAGAAGGGATGGGTGACGTTTCGGGTCGAGACCCTTCTTCAGACTGGTTAGGGATAAAACGAAACGAGAGATATAGACGGTGATGTGGAAAGATAACTAAACAATGAATAAAGGATATGCTAAAAAGTACCGATGACAAAGGAAACAGGCCATTGTTAGCTGTTTGTAGGGTGAAAATGAGAAGCTGGTGCAACTTGGGTGGGGGAGGGATAGAGAGAGGGGGAATGCCGGGGCTACCTGAAGTTAGAGAAATCAATATATCAATAAAACTGTTGAACTGAGACTGTGGATTTGAAAGACTCCTATTATGTATAGCATAGAGAACTAGCTGTTCCTCAATCATTGTAGAGGAACTGAGCTGAAGCTAGGAGTTTAAAAGGCTTAAGATAGATCCAACAAAAGTCTCCTCAGGTACCAGTCATGATTACATTACTAAGTAATCCATTTCAATTCATGTCTGAAGAAGGGTCTCGACCCGAAACATCACCCATTCCTTCTCTCCAGAGATGCTGCCTGTCCCACAGAGTTACTCCAGCATTTAGTGTCTGACTTCGATGTAAACCAGCATCTGCAGTTAGAGTCAGAGAGTCATAGAGTGATACAGTGTGGAGAAAAGCCCCTCAGCCCAACTTGCCCACAACGGCCAACATGTCCCAGCTACACTAGCCCCACCTGCCTGCGTTTGGTCCATATCCCTCCAAGCCTGTCCTATCTATATACTTATCTAACTGTTTCTTAAACGATGGGATAGTCCCAGCCTCAACTACCTCCTCTTGCAGCTTGTTCCATACACCCACCACCCTCTGTGTGAAGATGTTACCCCTCAGATTCCTATAAAACCTTTTCCCCTTCACCTTAAACCTATGTCCTCTGGTCCTCCATTCCCCAACTCTGGGCAAGAGATTCTGGGCATCTACCTGATGTATTCCTCCCATGATTTTATACACCTCTATAAGATCTATGTTCCTTCCTGTTGATCAAATATCTTTCCATGTTGCTGGGCCAAATGTTCTATTCTGTTCTGACAATTTCTTTATTGAACATTTATCTTTGTTACCTTTTACATCTGGGATTTGAGGCAATATATGAACGTTACTGTAAGCAAAACACTAAGAAATTAAATTAATCTTTCATTCTGTTTAGTCGACAGTCTTTGCTGTGTCACTGTCCACCTATGAAAATCATTCCTTTGGTGTACTGGTCCATACATTTGTCCCTCAGCCCTTCCTGCTCACTGGCAACGGTTAGTACTGTCTATGAGGTGGAATTTCATATATGCTAAATGATCTTCCAATCTGCTTTGCAGTGGGTTGCTCACCAAACAAGGCATCCCCGCTCCTAATTATTTGCAATGTCCTCGCAACAGAACCAGGGGCCACAGTTTCCAGAACCAGGGGTCACAGATTCCAGAACCAGGGGCCACAGTTTCTAGAACCAGGGGCCACAGATTCCAGAACCAGGGGCCACAGTTTCTAGAACCAGGGGCCACAGTTTCTAGAACCAGGGGCCACAGATTCCAGAACCAGGGGCCACAGTTTCTAGAACCAGGGCCCACAGATTCCAGAACCACGGGCCACAGATTCTAGAACCACGTGCCACAGTTTAAGAATAAGGAGTAAGCCATTTAGAACGGAGACGAGGAAGCACTTTTTCTCACAGAGAGTTGTGAGTCTGTGGAATTCTCTGCCTCAGAGGGCGGTGGAGGCAGGTTCTCTGGATGCTTTCAAGAGAGAGCTAAATAGGGCTCTTAAAAATAGCGGAGTCGGGGGATATGGGGAGAAGGCAGGAATGGGGTAGTGATTGGGGATGATCAGCCATGATCACATTGAATGGAGGTGCTGGCACGAAGGGCCGAAGGGCCTACTCCTCCACCTATTGTCTATAACAGAAATACAATTTGCACTGCAGCGTGAGCCAGGAGAGTTTTGAGTGATTGGATGCAGCGCTGGTCTATGGAGCGGAGCTGGTTTATGAAAGCGATGCTTTATTTAAGGTATTCATGCTCCAACGTAGCTGCAACATTAAGAATGAAGCTGAAATGTTTACTTTCCCTCAGAATCAATTTCCCTCCTGGGATGAATAAAGTTCTATCATATCGTATCGTAGAAGGGGGAGACTCGGCTGTTATCTGGCAGAGCTTTAACATTACAAATTGATTCCATTAGTTTAGTTTAGAGATACAGCGTGGAAACAGGCCCTTCGGCCCACCGGGTCTACCCCGACCAGTGATCCCTGTACACCTGCACTATCCTACGCACACTAGGAATAATTTACAACTATACCAAGCCAGTTAACCTACAAACCTGTGCGTCTTTGAAGTGTGGGAGGAAACCGGAGCACCCGGAGAAAACTCACGCGGGTCACAGGGAGAACGTGCAAACTCCGTACAGACAGCACCTGTAGTCGGGATCGAACCTGGGTCTCTGGCGCCGTTAGGCAGCAACTTTACCGCTGACCCGTGCTTTTAACTGCGGGAGCATTGAGTGCAGACAGTGGCCAGGTGGCCCCACTACCAAATGGATTTTATTGGCAGCCATTTTATGATCAAAGAGAAGTTCTTTTCTCCCCAGTAACATCTAGTGGAAGTACCGATTGTGGACAGAGAGAGCTGAAGATACACACAAAATGCTGGAGTATCTCAGTGGGACAGGCAGCATCTCTGGATAGAGGGAATGGGTGACGTTTCGGGTCGAGACCCTTCTTCAGGCTGAGTCAGGGGAGAGGGAGACACAGAGATATGGAAGGGTAAGGTGTGAAAACAAGAGAACAATGCAGACGAAGATGAAGGGAAACGTAGAATAGATGATTGTTAGCCAGTCTCTAGCTGCCAGAGCATGAGAGAGCTGGACTAGGATGAGCCTTGGTGCCACCTGACTGATATTCACTGTGACGGAGCAGAACGGCAGACACCTTTCACAAAACCCAACGCATTTGAGAGACGGCAGTTACTGGAGACCTGAGCGACTGTATCCTGTAAGCAATTATCATTTTACAGACCCCATGAAACACTCCTCAACAAGCAGTAAATGGCTCTTGGAGAGAACAGGAAAAATTAACTATGACAGAAATCGCAAGCATTTAGCCATAAATATCACCAGCAAATTACTCTTCTGTTTCCTTCTGCAATCAATCTTTGGGAATTACTGTTGCTACGCCACTATTTTGTCAACCTTGCGCTAATTTGTTTCAAAGCACACGACACACCAATACGGTACGATTCATCTCAAAGTGCTAACAACCCTTTACCTTTGACGTCAGCAGTTGCAAAATATCCCTCAGTGTGAGACTAGGGATGTAATCGATGTTCAGGAAGGAACTGCAGATGCTGGTTTACTCCGTAAATAGACACAAAAAGCTGGAGTAACTCAGCGGGTCAGGCAGTGTCTCTGGAGAGAAGGAATGGGTGATGTTTCAGGATGGGACCCTTCTTACAATACAATACAATTTATTTGTTGTCATTTGAACCCACATTGAACCCTCATTTGGTTTCTGCAGTCATACATACAAGAAAAAGAACCAAGACACAACACAATTTACACAAACATCCATCCCAGTGAATCTCCTCCTCACTGTGATGGAAGGCAAAGTCTTATCTCTCCCCTGCACTCCTCATTCTCCTCCCGATGTCAGAGTTAAAGGCCCCGGCGGGCGATGGTAAGTGTCCCGCGGCCATTAAAGCCGCGCCGGCTGATGCAAGGCCACGCTCCGGGTCTTGGTGTTGGAGCCCCCCGTCCAGCGCTAGCAAGTCCCACAGCCGTTAAAGCCGCGCCGGGCGATGATGTAAGGCCCCGCTCCAGGTAATTTTCAACCCCGCAACTCGGGCGGGAGAAGTCGCCGTTGCGGAAGGTCTCCCATTCCTTCTATCCAGAGATGCTGCCTGTCCATGGATTTAATGTTCAAGAAGGAACTGCAGATGCTGGAAAATCGAAGGTAGACAAAAATGCTGGAGAAACTCAGCGGGTGCAGCAGCATCGATGGAGTGAAGGAAATAGGCGACCCTTCAAGGGTTTCGGCCTGAAACGTTGTCTATTTCCTTCGCTCCATCGATGCTGCTGCACCCGCTGAGTTTCTCCAACATTTTTGTCCATGGAATGAATGTATTGTGTTCAATAACATATTCAAAGATTGAAACATTTCCTAAGTTTTATTATTATTTATCAGAGCGTGTTCATTACATTAGCTGTTCCCCGCAAATTACTAAGAGGCAGGTCATGAAAGGGATTCAGTCAAATAAAAGTGACACCACTATCAAATAGTTGGGGAATTAGACATTACATTTTGTTCATGAATTCTAGACCAGGGAGTGTGTAGATATTGCCGTTGACCATCTTGTGGCGTTGGTGTCTGGTCTCCAGGGGCTTTTACCAGATGTGGCTCTGGTGTGTCATCACCCACTGGAGGTCTAGATATTGCCCATCAAGGTACAATGCCTAAATATATTCATCAAAAGAATCTTCGAACAAAGCGTCAACGTAATATGTTATCTGTAACGATGTTCCTCCAGTAACAAGTCAAGTCAAGTCAAGTTTATTTGTCACATACACATACGAGATGTGCAGTGAAATGAAAGTGGCAATGCTCGCGGACTTTTGTGCAAAAGACAAACAACAAAACAAACTATAAACACAATCATAACACACATATTCTTTTACATAATAAATAATGGAAGGAAAAACGTTCAGTAGAGTTAGTCCCTGGTGAGATAGGCGTTCCCCTGGTGAAATCTTGAACTGTGAACCTCAAGTATGGAATCAAGTGAAATAATAAAGTGTATGCACAGTGTGTGTGTTTCATGACAACAATAGCTGCTGCAAATAGCAAACCCAAAATTGTTGAAGTTAATGTCGCAACACGCATCTTCAGAGGTTGATATGTTCTTCTTTGTGGAAATAAAGAACTGTAGATACAGGTTTATACACAAAAGGACACAGAGTGCTGGAGTAACTCAGCGGGTCAGGCAGCATCTGTGGAGAACATGGATAGAAACATAGAAACATAGAAATTAGGTGCAGGAGTAGGCCATTCGGCAATTCGAGCCCGCACCGCCATTCAATATGATCATGGCTGATCATCCAACTCAGTATCCCGTACCTGCCTTCTCTCCATACCCTCTGATCCCCTTAGCCACAAGGGCCACATCTAACCCTCTTAAATATAGCCAATGAACTGGCCTCGACTACCCTCTGCGGCAGAGAGTTCCAGAAATTCACCACTCTCTGTGTGAAAAAAGTTCTTCTCATCTCGGTTTTAAAGGATTTCCCCCTTATCCTTAAGCTGTGTCCTTGTCCTGGACTTCCCCAACATCGGGAGCAATCTTCCTGCATCTAGCCTGTCCAACCCCTTAAGAATTTTGTAAGTTTCTATAAGATCCCCCTCAATCTCCTAAATTCTAGAGAGTATAAATATGGTGACGATAGGTGACGTTTCACAGAGTGCTGGAGTAACTCAGTGGGACAGGCAGCATCTGTGGAGCTAAGGAAATAGGCAACGTTTCGGGCCGAAACCCATAAGGGTTTCGGCCCAAAACGTTGCCTATTTCTAGAAGGATTTCAGCCCGAAACGTTGCCTATTTCCTTAGCTCCATAGATGCTGCTGCACCATAACTGAGTGGGTCAGGCAGCATCTGTGGAGAACATGGATAAGTGACGTTTCACAGAGTGCTGGAGTAACTCAGCGGGTCAGGCAGCATCTGTGGAGAACATGGATAGGTGACACTTCTTCAGACTGGGTCTTCTTTGAGTTGATATCAGAGGCCAAGGGAGGTGACGGTGGAGTTACCTGGGGACCGGTTACCAGAGATGTGGGCTGATTTCACAATGCACTGGAGGGCATTACTGTAAGGTGAGAAGGGGTAAACATAATGTGGATTGGTGCTTGGAACTTGTTGCCAGGGGTGGTGGTGGAGGCAGATATGATAGTGGTGATTAACAAGCTTCTAGATACTCATGGATGGAGGGATATGGATCAGGCGCAGGCAGATGAGATCACTTTAACTTGGCATCATGTTTGGCACAAACATTGTGGGCTGAAGGGCCCGTTCCTGTGTTGTACTGTTTTACGTTTAGTTTTAGAGGTACAGTGCAGAAACAGGACTTTGGCCAGCCGAGCCCGCACAGACCAGCGACCCCCACATTAACACTATCGGACACACACTTTGACACTTATACCAAGCCAATTAACCTACATACCTGTACGTCTTTGGAATGTGGGAGGAAACCGAAGATCTCGGAGAAAACTCACGGGGAGAACGTACAAACTCCGTACACACGGCACCTGTAGTCGGGATCGAACCTGGGTCTCTGGCGCCGTTAGGCAGCTACTCTACTGCTGACCCGTGCTTTTAACTGCGGGAGCATTGAGTGCAGACAGTGGCCAGGTGGCCCCACTACCAAATGGATTTTATTGGCAGCCATTTTATGATCAAAGAGAAGTTCTTTTCTCCCCAGTAACATCGAGTGGAAGTATCGATTGTGGACAGAGAGAGCTGAAGATACACACAAAATGCTGGAGTATCTCAGTGGGACAGGCAGCATCTCTGGATAGAGGGAATGGGTGACGTTTCGGGTCGAGACCTTTCTT
Organism: Leucoraja erinaceus; assembly: GCF_028641065.1. Classification (NCBI taxonomy): domain Eukaryota; kingdom Metazoa; phylum Chordata; class Chondrichthyes; order Rajiformes; family Rajidae; genus Leucoraja; species Leucoraja erinaceus. The sequence continues at coordinate 1,206,681 of NC_073406.1, read as the reverse complement.
CAGACAGAGTCGGGGAGAGGGTGGTGTTTTCCTTTGAAACCACCTCGTACCATAAAAGAGCTCTGGAAAGGAATGAAATAATATACTTTTTCACCGAGTGAGTGGCGAGTGTTGAATTCTCTGCCTCAGAGGGCGGTGGAGGCCGGTTCTCTGGATGCTTTCAAGAGAGAGCTAGATAGGGCTCTTAAAGATAGCGGAGTCAGGGGATATGGGGAGAAGGCAGGAACGGGGTACTGATTGGGGATGATCAGCCATGGTCACATTGAATGGCGATGCTGGTTCGACGGGCTGAATGGCCTACTCCTGCACCTATTGTCTATTGTCTAATAAGTAATGTAATTGGGTTTTACTCCGTCTGCAAGCGTAACTACCACGGGCAAGTTTCCTCCTCATCTACCAGTGCCTCGTACATTGACATTAGTCATCTGTCATTTTCATTTCACTTTGGCTGGAAGCCGAACCACACTGCACTCATGTCCTCTATCTACAGATTGTTTCAATCAAATCCCCAACCTGCCTGCCTGGGTGACCAGTGAGAGTTTCATGCTGCTGATGCAACGCTCATATCAATAAATAAAGGCACTCTGCAATGATTCAATTATCGATAAGCAATTCTGCCATCCTTCTCCACAATATATCAGTGCGTTTATTCACCATCCGTTTAGACAGTTCTTCCTTGACCTTCACATTCGCTGACCACATTTTGGTCAACAAGGCTTTGAAATTGTGATGGGACCCTGGGATTGACAACACATGAGGTGGGAGGTCAGGTGGGACACAGGAGGGAGAGAGGGGATTTGAAGAAAAGGGAGGTGGGTCGGGGGGGTGGGAGGTCAGGTTTATTTAGCAGTTACCTATAACTGGAGAACACCATTAGATTGTAAGCTACCCAAGTAGAATATGCGTAATAAGGAACTGCAGATGCTGGTTTACACCGAGATAGACACAAAATGCTGGAGTAACTCAGCGGGACAGGCAGCATCTCTGGAGCGAAGGAATGGGTGACGTTTCGGGTCGAGACCCTTCTTCAGACTGAGAGTCTGGGGGAGATGTAAATGAGAGATATGGAAGGGTAAGGTGTGAAAACGAGAGGCATGAGGAACGTGAGGTGCTGTTCCGAGGGTGGACAACACCGGTTCGAGAGCGTGTGTATTGACAGAGTGACTGAGGCAACATGGCATCAGTATTCCAGCAGCTAAATGGTCCACACTGTGGGCTGTGGAGGGTGTTTGCCCAGTCTGCTACAAGCCCTGAAGCTGCCAAGTCACGCTTCCCAATCTCACTATTTATTGTCCCTTTAAACATTGAGCGGGGGAGCAGAGCGCTGAATCCCCCCGTGACTGTTCCGTGTTAGTGTTGAGCTTCGAACTGCATTGATGTTGATACTGGCAGTGGTGAGAATTGGCTGGAATACCGGCTTAACTTAAGCATGCTTCTTCAGCTGTGAAAACCTCAGGCACAACAACACGAATCCTCACCAGAAAGTGGTCCTCCACTTTTGCAATCACCCTGATTTTATTCAAACGCACCACTAGACTCAGGAACAGCTTCTTCCCCTCTGTTATTGGGCTTCTAGACGGTCCTTCCATAAGCTAGGGTACTGTCCGATTCACCTCTACCTTAGTTTAAGAATAAGGGGTCGGCCATTTAGGACTGAGATGAGGAAAAACCTTTTCACCCAGAGAGTTGTGAATCTGTGGAAATCTCTGCCACAGAAGTCAGTGGAGGCCAATTCACTGGATGTTTTCAAGAGAAAGTTAGATTTAGCCCTTAGGACTAACAGAATCAAGGGATATGGGGAGAAAGCAGGAACGCGGTACTGATGTTGGATGATAAGCCATGAACATATTGAATGGTGGTGCTGGCTCGAAGGGCCGAATGGCCTCTACTCCTGCGCCTATTTTCTATGTTTCTATGTTACCCCATTGCGGACATTGGACTTTGTGCTACAATGCTGAGAACTAGATTCTGCACTGCATCTTTCCTTTATCTATTGTCCTGGAGTTTGAAGTGATTGTATCTATGTATGGTATATTTGATCTTTGGATAGCACGCAAAACAAAGCTTTTCACAGCACCTCAGTACTCGTGACACCAATAAACCTAAACCAAATCTATAAAGCTACAGAAAGAATGGATTTAATGTTCCTCCCCCAGGTACACTTGATATTTAAACACAAAAAGCTGGAATAATTGAGTGGGTCGGACAGCATCTCTGGAGAGAAGGAATGGGTGACGTTTCGGGTCGAAACCCTTCCTGAAACATCACCTTTTCTCCAGAGAGACAAAAATGCTGGAGAAATTCAGCGGGTGAGGCAGCATTTATGGAGCGAAGGAAATAGGCAACGTTTCTGGTCAAAACCCTTCTTCAGACCTATCTACCTTTGATTTTCCACCACCTGCAGTTCCTTCTTAAACATCTTCTCCAGAGATGCTGCCTGACCCGCTGAGTTACTACAGTTTTTTTATCTCTATCTCCAGGGAATATGGGGAGAAGGCAGGAACGGGGTACTGATTGGGGATGATCAGCCATGATCACATTGAATTGCGGTGCTGGCTCGAAGGGCTGAATGGCCTACTCCTGCACCTATCGTCTGCAGTTCCTTCCCACACGTGACATTTGAACACTGACCCTTGCATGGTGTAGTCCAGTAGGCTGCCTGGAGAACACCTTTTTTTACACACTAGCATTTTGTTCTCAGAAGTTGAAAGGCTTCTGATCCTGATGGAGCACATTTGCATTTGTGGTCTATTTTGGAGAAACTTACCTTGATAAATATCAGCACTTGACAGATGAATTCACTGCTCCACTTGAAAGTGGTTGTTTCAGAGAGATCACTCACCAAGCGCGGGCTCTGGGATTAGCTTTGTTGCCGGCATGCATGGGGCTCGCTTCTCTTTCTCCCCCACTCCCTCTGTTCTGCCAGTTCCAGGGTACTATTGAAATTATCACCCTGACATTCAGTCATGAATAATTCAACAATTTTACCAAACAATCAGAAAGATGTTTCCTTTAAAAACTTCAATAATAGACAAGCAGAGCCATCAATCTCTCCCATATTTTTTTTATGTGCCTATAATATATTTATATATTGTATCTTGTTTTACCTAACATAATTCAAAATGAAATGTCATCTTGTGAGCCAGGATGTTGTAGTAATGTCTTCTGTAAAGTAATGTTTCCCCAATGTGAAGTAGAAAGTCTGAATTCAAGCTGAACTTTGCCTTTTTGCTCCTCTGTTGTATCTGTTTTTGTCGTATTATCAGTTTCTGTTGCCATTCAGCTCCCTGGGTGCCATGGATTTTCTTCAATGTTCCCATTTATTCTTTCCACTCAATCTGTCGATTCGCATTGGATCATATGTTTGTCTCCTCTCCAATTCAACCCTGGGATTGTACGGTGGACCAGCTGTAGAGTTGCTGCCTCACAGCGCCAGAGAACCGGGTTCCATCCTGACTACAGCTGCTGCCTGTGTGGAGTTTGCACGTTCTCCCCATGACAGCGTGGGTTTTCTCCGGGCGCTCCAGTTTCCTCTCACACTTCAAAGACGTCCAGGTTTGGACGTTAATTGGCTTTGGTAAAATTTGTAAAATTGTCCCAAGCGTGCAAGATAGTGTTAGTGTGTGGGGCGATTGCTTGTCGACATGGACTCAATGGGCCAAAAGGCCAGTCTCCACGCTGTATCTCTCAAGTCTAAAAAGTCTAAAGTAATGTCTAAAAGACACTGACTCCACACTTGCCCACCTATATTCTGATTTTTTAATCTGTCCTGTCACTTTTTACTTTTCTTGTAACAATACAGATTTCCCTTATTTTTATCCAATGTACTCTATTACCATAACATCTTACACTCACGAGATGTCTCAATGCAGGGAAAGTGGGTCAGAGTGATCAACGGGGCAAATAGCAACACATTCTGACACCGAGCCACATAAGGACCTAAGAACATGGTTTCATAGGTTCTTGATTAGTAAGGTCATCAAAATTAATGGGGAGAAGGCAGGAGAATGGGGATGAGAGGGAAAAATAGATCAGCCATGATTGAATGGTGGAGAGGTCTCGATGGGCTGAATGGCCTAATTCTGCCCGCATTGTGGAATTTTGGAATAGCTCTGGCCATGCGTCCACACAAATAAACATTGTGCTGAGACTGGAATCCACCAAACCATTCCCGAAAATCACTGTGGAATCACTCACAATACAAATTCTCAATTCCTACTTACAGCTGAAAATGATTCTCCCCTTCAAGGTATAAGCACAGAGCTGCAACAAGATAGTGCCTTTATTTCATCACAGGGAGGTTATCAACTAAGATTTGACAGCAGGCCATAAGAAGATGTTAAGATTGGTGACTAGAAGCTCCTCCATGAAATGGGATCTAATGAACATCTTAAGGACTGAGAGAGAGGGACAGGAAATTGAAAGGGAGAATTCTAGAGTTAGTGGAGCACAGGATGTCTGGAGGGTGGTGAGAATAAAATAGAAAAGTCACGTGAAAGCAAGGGGGGAATTGTAAATGTGATGCATCCATTTTCTTTTGTTCACCTGCATTGGCCTAAAGCTCTAGAATTCTCCCTATATCTTTCACTCTATATATGATGTATGGAACAAGCTGCCAGAGGAGGCAGGGACTATCCCAATGTTTAAGAAACAGTTAGACAGGTACATGGACAGGACAGGTTTGGAGGGATATGGACCAAATGCTGGCAAGTGGGACTAGTGTAGAAGGGGCAAGTTGGGCTGAAGGGCCTGTTCCCATGCTGTATCACTCTATAACTTCAAGACTATGATGCAAACTGAGGGGGAATCATGCTCCCATTCTGCACAGTCCTTGAACATTGCCAACCAACTGATTCCAGACTTGCTGAGGCAGAAACCTGGTAGGATGTCACATCTGTTCCGTGTCGCCGTTAGTGTTGAGCTTCGGGCTGCATTGATGTTGATCCTGGCAGTGGTGAGAATTGGCTGGAATACTGGCGTAAGTTAAGCATGCTTCTCCAGCTGTGAAAACCTCAGGCACAACAACACGAATCCTCACCAGAAAGGGGTCCTCCACTTTTGCAATCACCCTGATTTTATTCCTACGCACCACCAGACTCAGGAACAGCTTCTTCCCATCTGTTATTGGCCTTCTAGATGGTCCTTCCATAAGCTAGGGTACTGTCCGATTCACCTCTACCTTAGTTTAAGAATAAGGGGGAGGCCATTTAGGACTGAGATGAGGAAAACCTTTTTCACCCAGAGAGTTGACAACTCAAGGCCCTGGCTCCTTGGTGGGAGAAATGGGGAGGGAAATGTGGGAAATCTTCAATGTTTTCTCTGCAAACAACAGAACAGGCTGGAAATCTCCTCTCCAAAGTCGAAATGGAAAATGAGGTTTTTATTTCCTCATAGATGAAGTATCATGAAGTATCTGGGAGTAAGACTGCAATGTAAGGGATGGGCTTGGCATCATGTTCGGCACAGACATTCTGCACTATTCTGTGTTCTATATAAGAACTGCTGGCACGGTGGCACATCTGGTAGAACTGCTGCCTCACGGCGCCAGAGAACTGGGTTCGATCCTGACCTCAGGTGTTGTCTCTGTGGAGTTTGCATGTTCTCCCTGTGACCACGTGGGTTTCCCCTGGGTGCTCCGGTTTCACCCAGCGAGTTGTGAATCTGTGGAATTCTCTGCCACAGGAGGCAAATTTATTGGATGTTTTCAACAGAGAGTTAGATTTAGGGCTAGCGAAGTCAGGGGATATGGGGAGAAGGCAGGGACGGGGTACTGATTGTGGATGATCTGCCATGATCACATTGAATGGCGGTGCTGGCACAAAGGGCTGAATGGTCTACTATTGTCTATTGTGAAGGTTTGTAGGTTAATTGGCCTCTTTAAATTGTATCTAGTGTGTAGTCAGTGACAGTAGTGACAGGGAAAAAATGAGATAACGTAGAACTAGTGTGAACGGGTGTTCGATGGTCAGCATGGACTCAGTGGGCTGAATGGCCTGTCTCCATGCTCTATCTTTCTTGCTTTCAATCAATCAATCACCACCAATCAATCAATTGATCAATCAATGAATCAATCGATCGTGATTGATCGATCCCATCCATCCATCCATCAAAGAATAATCCAGTGTCTTTCATTATAGAAACATAGAAACATAGAAATTAGGTGCAGGAGTAGGCCATTCGGCCCTTCGAGCCTGCACTGCCATTCAATATGATCATGGCTGATCATCCAACTCAGTATCCCGTACCTGCCTTCTCTCCATACCCTCTGATCCGCTTAGCCACAAGGGCCACATCTAACTCCCTCTTAAATATAGCCAATGAACTGGCCTCGACTACCCTCTGCGGCAGAGAGTTCCAGAGATTCACCACTCTCTGTGTGAAAAAGGTTCTTCTCATCTCGGTTTTAAAGGATTTCCCCCTTATCCTTAAGCTGTGACCCCTTGTCCTGGACTTCCCCAACGTCGGGAGCAATCTTCCTGCATCTAGCCTGTCCAACCCCTTAAGAATTTTGTAAGTTTCTATAAGATCCCCTCTCAATCTCCTAAATTCTAGAGAGTATAAACCAAGTCTATCCAGTCTTTCTTCATAATGTATAATATTAAGGTCATAAGTGACCATTCGGCCCATCGTCAACTCTGCCTTTCAATCATGGCTGTTTTATTTCTCCCTCCTAGCCCCAGTCTCCTGCCTTCTCCCCATTCTTGTCCAGTTGTTTTCACGCTACAGGCAGGTAATTCTTTTGCACAAGTGCAGTGAGAAGAAAGTCAGCCCGAATGTCAGCTGAAAGGAGGAGGCATTTTCATTTGGATGGTGATACCAGATGATTGTACATTTAGAGTTGTCTTTAATAACAGCATATTGATAGACACAGATTGGAATTGGCAGCGGACGGAATCTGTGGAAATACTTTCCTGCTTCATTAAACAAATCACAAAACACCAATTAATTAAAAGTTGTACATTAAATGTTTGGCATGTGGCACAGCCCGCAGATTGAATGGCTAACTACCTGTATCAATAGGGCCGGACAGATGTATGTCCAGCTGTGTAAACAGCTGTACAATGAGAGAGATTGTGTGCACAACTCCAAAGATGCAGTATTGCAGTCGGCTCCAGGAAGCAGAGTTTGCTGACTGCTGTACAAGCTGTCAAATTGTCAGGGAGAGAGCCAAGGGGGCTTGTGTACGGACGTGTGGCTTATGAACGTACACACAACTGTAAGCATTGACAAAACTGTCACAAAATAAAGGCTCCATGTCTGAGTTTTGTCCAAAGAGATATTTAGAAGTACTGATGTGCTGGGCAGCACGGTGGCGCAGCGGTAGAGTTGCTGCCTCACAGCGCCAGAGACCCGGGTTCGATCCTGACTACGGGTGCTGTCTGTACGGAGTTTGCATGTTCGACCTGTGATCGCGTGGATAGTCTCCAGGTGCTCCGGTTTCCTCCCACACTCCAAAGACGTGCATACTGTAGGGTAATTGGCTTCGGTAAAATTGAAAATTGTCCCTAGTGTGTTGGATAAATTAGGATGCCATGGAACGTGTGTGGGGGTGACCGATGGCTGGCGTAGACTTGACGGGCTGAAGGGCCTGTTGCCACGCTGTATCTCTACAACTGAAGTGGGCCAATAATTGGAAGAGTTGCCTCAATGGATCGTTGCAGGTTGACTCTAGGGATCAGCCCATCACAGGATCGGGTGGGGAGACAAGGAAGAGATCACTGTCATCTCACTACCTCTAGTAAAGCCATTTCACCAATGAATAAAGAATCCAGCATTTTTTTGCCGTTTACTGAAAATCCCTAGCTGCCCCTTAAGTACAGCTGGCACTAATTCAGTTGGTGGCTCTTTGTAAAATGTAGGCAGTGTCTGAACTGGAGACAGAATTGCAACCATGCCGCAGGCTAGTGATTTATACAATTAGAATATGTATCCTTATCGCTGACAACAGCGACTGTTTCTCACTGATGTTTGCCCGAGACCAGGATGACCCTGGACCCAGAGAAAGAGCAGGGGAAGAGGCAACGATTGCCACGTAATTGAGTTACTAAGCCCAGGGCTTCACTTTGAATGGGCAGCGGGCCTGGATGCCTCTGCATTTAATTGAAGGTTAGGTTTTGCTCCAGCTTCCCATGCCACCACAATCGGGACGTGTGATGTGACGGGTGTGTGTGTGTGTCCCGGACTGGCGGACCTTGTCGATGTTAGGTCCAAGTCAGACCGTTCAGTAGCACAAGCCCGAGGCCAACACAATGCCCAGAAGAATAACTGCTTACATAGAGTCCACTGAAGCTCTTTCACAGTCTATTTATCCAGATGGACTTCAATCCCAAAGCTCTTGCTGTAGAGGTGAGGTGAAGCATTGTATCGGCTGGCTCATTAGTCACAATTATCGGTGATCAAAGTGTCAAAGTTTCAGGATGATAATTGTTGGAGACTGTTGTTAAAAAAAAGAGGAAAAAAAATGCCGTGAAATAAAAGACAATAAGTGAACGTAATAATAAATGATTAGAATGAATAAACCAAGAGACTCGCTCCGACTAACCATGTTGAGGAGGAGGAATACTCAGGTCGATGCACATTTCTGATGCATACAAAGGAACTGCAGATACTCGTATATACCAAAGATAGACACAAAGTGCCGGAGTAACTCAGTGGATCAGGCAGAATCTCTGGTGAAAGAGGATAGGTGACTTTTCGGGTTGGGATATGGGTACTGTCTGTGCGGAGTTTGCATGTTTTTCCTGTGACCGCGTGGGTTTCCTCCGGGTGCTCCAGTTTCATCCCACATCCCAAAGACATGCAGGTTTGCAGGTTAATTGGCTTCTGTACACTGTAAATTGTCCCTAGTACGTAGGATACACAGGGTGATCGCTGGTCGGCGTGGACTCGGTAGGCATAAGCATGTTTCCACGCTGTATCTCTAAAGTCTAGAGTCTGAAGATGAATAAAAAGGAGGAGTATTGACAGAAGCACTCGCTATCCTTGTGCTATCCTGGATCTGTACACTGTGGACGGCTCGATTGTAACCATGTATTGTCTTTCCGCTGACTGGTTAGCACGCAACAACAGCTATTCACTGCACACGTGACAATAAACTGAACTCAATGATGAAAGAAAGAAATGGTTCCTCAGCAAAGGAGATGACAAAATGCGTGAATCATAATCATATTTTATTAGCCAAGTATGTTTTGCAACATACGAGGAATTTGATTTGCCGTACAGCCATACCAATAAAAAGCAACAGACACACAAAATACATTTTAACATAAACATCCACCACAGTGACTCCTCCACATTCCTCACTGTGGTGGAAGGTGAAATAAAGTTCAACCTCTTCCCTTCTTTGACCTCCAGCGGTCGGGAGCCTCTAACCTTCCGTTGATGGAGCAATCTTACACCCGTACGTGGCGGTGGGCCTTCTCGTCGTGGCGATCAAGCTCCTACATCGGGGGGGGTGGGTGGGGTCTCAGCCCCCCCCGCACTGGGCGATCTACCCCGGGTCGGGGCTAGTTGAATGTCGTGCGGCTTTTGGACCTTCCTGACGTTGGTCTCAACCCGAGACTGCGAGCTCCTGGATGTTAAAGGCCACAGGCCCGGTTGGAGCGTTGATCCCAGGCAAGGAATGGGCTCCGATGGCAAGTCCACGCCCCGCGGTGGGGCTCAAGTCCTCCTAATTACAGTTTAATGGGAAAGTACTTCTGCTGCATTCCCAGTTCTACAAAAGAGGAGCTGACTCGTTTACATTTGCAGTCGTGGCAAACTGGTGACTACACATGAATCTATTATTCAAATCTCTGCCTCATGCTCACTGTGGTAATTATGCATGAGGGAGTTTGTAAAACCTAAACACAACACAAAACCAGCTGTCAGATAACTCCATTACATTAAGGAAGCATCCCTGACAATCATTAAGACTCTCACTGAAGACTGCAGATCGGGCTGTGAACAGTCAAAGTTGTTGGGTAATGGAGTTTGGTAATGGTGGCTGTGATTCTAGTGAAAACTTCAAACCCTCTGACACATAATCCACGGAGACAGGCTAATCTTCAGCTGTTGTTTGAATTATGATCTCACTCTAGTTTGCCTTTTCACTGTCAATCCTGACACTATATTATAATATTTGCTGACACCATTTCATCGCCGATGCGATCAAGGATGACAGGACTCGCTGATAAAATGTACCTCACTCGCCATTGGTAAAGACAAGTCTATTAAAGTCTGGTAATCTGACCAGCTGGTTCGATGCCCTAATTCACGGCAGCCGTCTACTCCCTGCCAGTGTTTGGTGAACAGATGTGAACAAAGTCCAGTTTGAAACGGGCAGGGGCTTCATACCCAAGACTCACAAATTAATGATAGGCTTAAGTTTCCTCAAAGGCTGAGTAAGTGAATAGAACGCTCGCTGCATCAGCTAACCTTGGTGGAAAGGCGAAACCATTCGAGTAGATCATGTTGGTTTATTCTCCTGGGTGAATGGCAGAGGTCGTGATAGAAGAGATTCATCTAGATACCAGATTAACCCACCTGCCTGCATTTGGTCCCATATCCCTCTGAATCTGTCCTATCCATGCATCTATCCAAATGTTTCTTAAACATTGCAATAGTCCCAGCCTCAACTACCCCCTCCGGCAGCTCGTTCCATACACCTACCATCCTTTGCGTGAAAAGGTTACCCCTCGGGTTCCGATTAAATCTTTTCCCCCTCACCTAAAACCTTCGGTATGTCCTCTGGTCCTCGATTCCCCTACCCTGGGCAAGAGATTCTGCATCTACCCGATCTATTCCTCTCATGATCTTGTGCACAGGATGCCTTTCTGTATAATCCATTGCAAGGAAGTGTCATAAGCGACGTACATCTCAATGAAACCGTACTGAGTCTAGTTGTAACATACTGAAGTTTTAATTAGAATCAGCACTGAACAATGCTTCCCCAAACTTGTGAATACAGGGGATTATTTGCTTGAGTTAATCCAGGAGCATGCTGTATCAGTAAGCAGAGGATATCATTTAATTTTCATCATGCTAAACCACAATCATCAAACTCTGGTAATAAAAAGGAATTACGGGCTAATGGCGCCCATTTATTAAAGTGACAGGTACATGGTTTTTTAAATAAGTAGAATTTACCTGCTACTTTTAATTAGATCTAAAATCAATATCATCCAACAGTTAATCGAGCATTAAGGGACACTCCCTTAGTAGTTGTATTCACAATAAGCCATTTCATTTGCTACTGAAGCCTAAATGTTACCTTCAGTGTAGGAAGGAACTGCAGATGCTGGTTTACACCGTCTTCAGACTGAGAGTCGGGGAGAGGGAACCGAGAGATGAAAAGGTACAGACTAGAACAAATTAATGAAAGATATGCAAAAAGGCCAGATCAAAGACTTGATTATTGCTTCTAGCTTTGATGTGTCACAAGAGTCCTATGGTTTCCCGATCACTGTACCTTAACTGATTAAGTGACAATAAACGCAAACCTGGACGGACTTGATATTGGAATCCCCTCCATGAACTGTACAGTGTAAAAGTGGCCTTTGGCTCTGTGTTTACAGATACAGTTTGGCAGATCAAGACGGCAGGCGGTTGTTTTAAATCAGATTTATTCTCAATATGATTCACCAATCATGGTCTTGATAATTGCCACTGAAAACACAACTGCCCACAACGGTGGTCTCACGACGACTGAAGGGCAGAGCCCCGAGAACCGCGAGAAGCCACGACCCCTCCCACAGTCACGTGTGCGTGGATTCGGATGCTTGCGAGCACCAGCAGATGCCGCTACAACAGCATGGAAACAGGCCCTTCGGCCTTCCAAGCCCACACCGACCATTAATCACTGTTTGCGCTAGTTGTGTGTTATTCCACTCTCTCTACACACTTGTGGTGTAGTGTAACCCACAAACCCGCATGCTTCTGGATTGTGGGATGAAACCAGAGCACCCAGAGGAAGCCCATGTGGTCCCCGGCAGAACGTACAAACACCACACAGACAACACCTGAGGTCAGGATCGAACCCGGGTCTCTAGTGCTGTGAGGCAGCAGCTCTACCCGCTGTGCCACAGTGCCGCCAAAAGTCCAATCCCAGTTGGTCTCTTCCATTACAGCCTAGTCCCTCTGTCTTTCTCAACACTCAACCTCGCTTCTAATAGCTTACATTTCACACATATAATTCAGGCAAAACTGCAATTGATCACCATCATTACACTGACTGCAGCTTTGTTCCTACATTTATGCAGTTAAATCTAACCCGCCCATCATCACACATACCAATTTAAAGGCTATTTAAAAAATAAACACTTTTCAATACCCATTTTGACATTTCCTAACAGCCCACAGCCTTTTTCCTGTCTTTACTGCACTAACATTTACAATTGATAAATGGATAGTTTTCAAAGAACATATGTTTTGATAGCCCAGTGCTCTTTTTTTCCCTGGAACTGCAAACAGTATTGTACAGGAGACTAACATTGAATTGCAAGAGAAAGTCTGGATAATTCAGGAGAGCCTCGTGTGTCTCCTGGGGAATAGAGCTGTAGTCTCACAGTGCCAGAGACCCGCAATAGATCCTGACCATGGAGTCACAGAGTGATTCAGTGTGAAACAGGCACTTTGGCCCAACTTACTCATCCAGAATCTATCTATCTCTCTCTTAAAAATATCCATTGACTTGGCCTCCACAGCCGTCTGTGGCAATGAATTCCACAGATTCACCACCCTCTGACTATGAATATGAATATGAATATGAATATTTATTGCATGCATTTGAACCTCATGAGGCTCAAGCAAAACTTAGTTTCCACAGCCATACAAACAGAGACAATTCCTACAAGACACACACACAATTCAAGTTACACAAACATCCATCACAGTGACTCTCCACCTCACTGTGATGGAAGGCAAAGTCTTTCTCTCCCCTGCACCATTTTCCTCCCGATGTTGAAGCCCCAGGCGGGCGATGTACGGCCATTTTAGGCCCCGCTCCAGGCCCCGCTCCAGGCCCAAAAGTCACGTTGGAGCCCCCGGCGGGTGCTGGAATGTCCCGCGGCCATTGAAGCCGCGCCGGGCGATGTACGGCCCAGCTCCGGGTTGTTCCAACCCCGCGACACGGGCTGGAGAAGTCGCGTTGCGGGAGCTCCGGAAAGCGGTCTCTCACCCGGACCCGCGAGCTCCCGATATCCCAGTCCGCCGGACCCGCGGCTGCAGCTGGAGCCTCCGACCTCCGGGATCGGGCCGTAGCAGCGAGTCACCACCGCTCCCCACGCTCCGATACCGGCCAGCCCCACGATGGTAAGTCCGCAGCTCCGCAGGCTCCTTGACTGGAGCCTCCAGGTCGTTCAGGCTGGAGACCGCTCCACGGCGCTAGGCCCCAACGACAACGGAGACCCGACAGGAAAAAGTTTGGGTCTCACGTACAGGGAAGAGAGTTTAAAAATGTTCCCCCTTCCCTCCCCCCGCCCCCCGCATATACACAGTTAAAAAAACTATTTAAAAAACACAAACAACTACATTTAACAAGACAAAAAATAAAAAAAGACAGACAGGCTGAAGGGGCCGCTGCAACAGTGTTGGGCCACCACACCCGACTAAAGACTTCAATCTTAAGGGGTTGGACAGGCTAGATGCAGGAAGATTGTTCCCGATGTTAGGGAAGTCCAGGACAAGGGGTCACAGCTTAAGGATAAGGGGGAAATCCTTTAAAACCGAGATGAGAAGAACTTTTTTCACACAGAGAGTGGTGAATCTCTGGAACTCTCTGCCACAGAAGGTAGTTGAGGCCAGTTCATTGGCTATATTTAAGAGGGAGTTAGATGTGGCCCTTGTGGCTAAGGGGATCAGGGGGTATGGAGAGAAGGCAGGTACGGGATACTGAGTTGGATGATCAGCCATGATCATATTGAATGGCGGTGCAGGCTCGAATGGCCGAATGGCCTACTCCTGCACCTAATTTCTATGTTTCTATGTTTCTATGTTAATCTAAAGATACACAAAATTGCTGGAGAAACTCAGCGGGTGCAGCAGCATCTATGTGGAGCGAAGGAAATAGGCAACGTTTTGGGCCGAAACCCGGAAGGGTTTCGGCCCGAAACGTTACCTATTTCCTATAGTGGTGATTGTTCAACTCTTTGCATGGAGCGAAGGCAACGTTGCCTATCTCCTTCGCTCCACATAGATGCTGCTGCACCCGCTGAGTTTCTCCAGCATTTTTGTCTACCTTCGATTTTCCAGCATCTGCAGTTCCTTCTTAAAGACTGAAATCTGAGGAAGGGTCTCGACCGGAAACATCACCCATTCCTTCTCTCCAGAGATGCTGCCGGTCCCGCTGAGTTACTCCAGCTTCCTGTGTCTGTCAAAGACTTAAATCCTGAACCAGTTATTAGTCTGAATATCAAACATTCAGATGGCCAGCTGTTTATTCTTTATTCATTTCATTATTTGATCTGATATAATTCATGTGATAATTCCAGTGAGATCTCACAAACAGACGGTGCCTAATACCAGCAAGTCATATCATCAACATACATTAACACACCGACCAACTTGAAAGCTTCAGGCAAATTGTTAACTAAATGAGTAATTAAAAAGAAGATTTTCAGCAGATCGGTGAACGATATCAACCAGCAAAGGTTCTAATTGGATGTCAATCCAATCAATATGACTGGTCTTTCAAGTTAACAGAAGAAAAGTTGAATTGCTGTTACAATTAACAACATATTATGTGGTGGAGAATATTGAGTACTGCATATCGGAAGTCTTCAGTGGATGTCAACAATTTACCTTCCAGTATATGTGTGGTGATTGTGTTTTATGTATATGAAGGCAGCAGGAAAATATGCTGGGCATTTAGAATTGAAGAGGAATTTAATTCTCAGTGCCCTGTAATTGTGTTGTTGCGGTAGAGGTGAAAATTATTGTTTTAATTTAGTTTTGGTAGCTTCTGCTGCGGTGAAAATCTGCTTCATGAAATGAGTGCCATGGAAGGCCTGCTTCTTGTCCTGAACT
The DNA here is from genome assembly GCF_028641065.1 of Leucoraja erinaceus. Taxonomy (NCBI): domain Eukaryota; kingdom Metazoa; phylum Chordata; class Chondrichthyes; order Rajiformes; family Rajidae; genus Leucoraja; species Leucoraja erinaceus. The sequence continues at coordinate 1,191,678 of NC_073406.1, read as the reverse complement.
ACTATCTACCTCATTGGTGACCCTCAGACTATCTTTGATCGGACTTTGCTGTCTTTACCTTGCACTAAATGTTATTCCCTTATCATGTATCCATGGCTCAAAACGCTGACTGGTTAGCACGCAACAAAAGCTTTTCACTGTATCTCGGTACACGTGACAATAAACTAAACTGAACTGAATATCAAAACCATTGTTCCATGGCAAGCATGCATTAACCGGGCCGGCATGGTGGTGCAGTGGTAGAGTTGTTGCCTGATAGCACCTGAGACCCGGGTTTGATCCTGACTACCGGCGCTGTCTATATTGAGCTTGTACGTTCTCCCCGTGACCGCGTGGGGTTTCTCCGAGATCACACTCCAAAGAGGTACAGGTTTGTAGGTTAATTGGCTTGGTATAAATGTAAATTGTCCATTGTGTGTGTGTAGGATAGTGTTAGTGTGCGGGGATCGCTGGTCGACCTAGACTCGGTGGGCCGAAGGGCCTGTTTTTCTGCGCTGTATCTCTAGACTAAACTAAACTAAAGCATCCGGTAGTTTCATGGCCATCATTGCCAAGAAAAAATATTCTTCCAAAAGTAGAACTCATTTTCTGGGAATGAGTTTGAACTCTGACCTCTAGATTGGTAGGCCAAGCTTATGGGTTACCTTAGAGTGCAGTACACCAAGTGCTGTAGTAACTCAGCAGGTCTGGCAGCATCTCTGTAGAAATAGGAGGGGTGAAGCTTTGGGTTGGGAGCCTTCGTCAGACCACGTTCCATGTTTCTGTTCCAGAACATCGTTGGCTAAGGCAGAGAATTCTATCTATAATTCCACCACAGGTTGCCTGTTTCCAATCAGCAAGTCCTGCATCTTTGAGCACATCCAACTAATGGCTTGACAGTCACTTTTATTTAGTTGTTGGATTCTCAAGTGTGAGGTGACCTCACGTGATGTGAATGACTGGCCGTGTGCAGAATAAAGTCAAGAACATAAAAGCAGCTCTTGCCTTTTTCTCTTCTAACTCTGATTGACAATTCATTTTAAGATTCCAGTTGAGAAGAGTTGGTAATTCCCTGGCCAAGACGAGAGTTCACAGATCTGTCTTTCCTTTGGATTGAAGGAGAAAGCTTCCTGCGATACTTTTCTTGCTCGAGCTCATTCAATGCCAGGCATCAGTTTAATGTTCCTTGTCAATGTCACGTTTGATCTCCCTGTTGACTAAACGGATCTAAGAACAGGACAGTGTAGTTTGAAGCTAATGGCTGCGTAGCTGGAACACTGCGTAACTCTCATGTACACATGCTGGTTTGCAGAACGATAGTTGCACCCTTCTCTACAAACCGTCATTGTTGCTCTTCATAATAGTTCTGAAATTAAATCTTTTAAGGGCAGAAACATAGAAATTAGGTGCAGGTGTAGGCCATTCGGCCCTTCGAGCCTGCACCGCCATTCAATATGATCATGGCTGATCATCCAACTCAGTATCCCGTACCTGCCTTCTCTCCATACCCCCTGATCCCCTTAGCCACAAGGGCCACATCTAACTCCCTCTTAAATATAGCCAATGAACTGGCCTCAACTACCCTCTGTGGCAGAGAGTTCCAGAGATTCACCACTCTCTGTGTGAAAAAAGTTCTTCTCATCTCGGTTTTAAAGGATTTCCCCCTTATCCTTAAGCTGTGACCCCTTGTCCTGGACTTCCCCAACATCGGGAACAATCTTCCTGCATCTAGCCTGTCCAACCCCTTAAGGATTTTGTAAGTTTCTATAAGTTCCCCTCTCAATCTCCTAAATTCTAGAGAGTATAAACCAACACTCGTAATCCACCCAATTCTGTGTTATTAATGAAATGATCCCGCTGCCTTGACTGTCATGTTGTGTGGGTGAGAGTCTAACATCATTGTTAATCAGATGTGAGCCCCCACTGCTAACGATCATGGCAGTCAAATTAGTTTTAGTTTTAGAGACACAGCGTGGAAACAGGCCCTTCAGCCCATCGAGTCCACACAGCCCGACGGTCACATGTAGACTAGTTCTGGCCTACACACCAGGGACAGTTCACAGAAGCCAATTCATCTATAAACCTGGGTGTAGGAGGAAACTGGAGCACCCATGTGGGAGAACGTGCAAACTCTGTACAGACAGGATCTCTGGCGTTGTATGGCAGCAATTCTACTGCTGTGCCACCGTGCTGCCCTAATGGACCACCATCAACCTACAGTGGCCAACCAACCTGCACACCATTGTGATGTGGGAGGAAACTGGAGCACATGAGGAAACCCAGGCGGTCTCTGGGAGAACGTGCCAACTCCACATAAAGAGCACCTTAGGTCAATGGAGCTGCCTGGTGACAGGTCTATTTAGTTACCCCATTAACGTAATGTAATCTAGGTGCAAAGATAAGGTTTGAATTCCTCCCTATAGGACCTGATTTAAAAAACAACAGTGACCATGAAATTACTGGATTGGCGTAAAAGTCGGTCACGTTCACTGATGTTCAGCAAGAACTGAAATCTTTCATCCTTGCTAAGTCTGATCTACACGTGGACTCCAGCTACACCAGTGTGTTACTTTCTGCACTTTGGCCTTCATCAGTCAGAGTATCGAGTGTACAAGTTGGGAGGTTATGTTACCTCTGTATAAGATGTTGGTGAGGCTGCATTTCAAGTATTTGGTTTTGGTCTCCATGTTATAGGGAAGATGTTGTCAAGCTGGAACGGGAGCAGAGAAGATTTACAAGGATGTTGCCAGGACTCAAGGGCCTGAAGTATAGGGAGATGTTGCCAGGACTAGAGAGCTTGAGCTACTGGGAGAGGTTGAGCATGCTAGGACTCTATTCCTTCAAGAAACAAGAGTGTTTTATTGTCATGTGTCCCAGATTGAACAATGACATTCTTGCTTGCTGCAGCACAACACAATATGTAAACCTGGTACATAACGGGAGAATAAATAAAGCTCAGTGTGTGTACACACACATACTCAATAAATAAACAAATATGGTTCAATAATAACAATAGTCTGTTGTAGTGCAGAGCTTATTTGTTGTCGAGTTTAATGGCCTGATGGCTGCAGGGAAGTAGCACAGGAGGATGAGGAGTGATCTTACAGAGATGTACGAAAATCATGAGAGGAATAGATCAGGTAAATGCACAGAGTCTCTTGCCCAGAGTGGGCGTTGGGCTGAAGTGCCTGTTTCCACACTGTGTGACTGACACTACGGGGCTCTGCTGAAGAAGCAGATACATCAAGAGCAATTAGCTGATAAACACTGGCTGCTGGTCACATCTACATCTGGTGGAAACAACGTTACTGCACTGTGGGAGAGGTTGCCTTGTGGAAGGCACGTCTTGGTGACTTGCTGTGCAGGATATCTTGATGATATATTGTGGCCATAGAAATGATTTATTTTTTCACAGTGACATCAAAACTTGCAGTTGATGAAAAATCAGACAAGGTTGTTTCTGGTGATTGGTTCTGGGAAGAACATGTGGCTGGAGTCTTATCAAATAATGGAATCAGCACACTTATGTCAAAGAAGTTGGCCATTTGGCCCATCATCTTGTGCTAGTTGATGACAGGATATCCCAGCCCAACCCCAGCGCTGGGTCAGTATTCAGGAGGTCAGGGCTCTCCAAGTGTTGCGTGGAATTCTGCTCTCCCCATTAAAGGGAGGGAGTGTGAGAAGGAACTGTAGGTGCTGGTTTACACTGAAGATCGACACAAAAAGCTGGAGTAACTCGCTGGGACAGGCAGCATCTCTGGAGAGAAGGAATGGGTGACGTTTCGGGTCGAGACCCTTCTTCAGACTGCTTAGGGAGTTCACACTGGGCACATGTGACTGAGTTTTTATTTCAAACTGAGGAAGTTATCATCGATTCCGCCTCAGTTTGGAGTAACAGGGAGAGGCTGGCCAGCTCCTGTGGCCCTTGACGATCAGCAGTCCCACGCCCACTTTAGGGAAACATCCTTTCAAGCACATCCCTGCAGTGCCTTCAATGTGAAGAGCAAATTATTGTATTAGCCAACTGTAAAGCTAATCCGCTGCGTGCACAGCCGTTCTTGCAGATTATAAGGGGAATTAAAAAGATCAAGACCATGTTAGTTATGGAGACTGCAATTTCCACTCAGTTCTAAGAGACTCCACTCTGCGTAATTAAAATGGTTTTACATTTGATGATTTCACTGAGGAAAGGGGAGCGTGCAAGAGGAGGGAATGAAAGGAGTGAACATATTTTGAAAGGGTTTGCTTTTTGGGGGCTTGCTGTTATCGCCAGTGACCACCAAGCTGTAAAACAACAAGTATTGATGTTTCAGAATAGCAGAGAGTTCATCCCCAATATGGGCAAAAATGTATGTTTCATTTTCATATTGGGATGCTAATTGGGGAACAGCTTATTTGCATCTAAAGAACCTTGTGTGCTGTCTTTGTGGAGTTTGCACATTCTCCCTGTGACCATGTGGGTTTCTTCCAGGTTCTCCCACATCCCAAAGACGTCCGCGGGTCTGCAGATGAATTGGCTGCTGTAAATCCACCATCTGCTGCTAATGATAGAATGTGTGTCAATGGGTGACCAATGGTTGGCATGGATTTGATGGGCCAAAGGGCCTGTTTCCCTGCTGCATCTTTCAATCAGTAATGCTGGCATCCAAGGGAAAGGACATTTGTAGATGAAGAGTAAAATATGTGAAATAAACTACAATAGATTATTATTATTATTGCACTATATTGTGCATGTGTGTATACACACACTGAACTTGTTTTCTTGTCCCATTATGTACTATGTTTACAGATTGTGTTGTGCTGCAGCAAGCAAGGATGTCATTGTTCTATCAGGGACACATGACAATAAAACAATCTGGACTCTTGACTTGAATAAGAGGAATGGAACAACGACTTAATGTCTCCGATAACCCAGGACAGGTTTGGAGGGATACGGGCCAAACGCAGGCAGGTGGGACATGTTGGCGAGCGTGAGGAAGTTGGGCCGAAGGGCCTGTTTCCATGCTGCATCACTCTATGTCTCCATGACTCTCAGTGGATTCCCTGCTTTGTCTTCTTCAAGGTGTAATACGGACAGACATTCGTTAGTTCTGTGCTAACACTGCTCCTGTAGAGCTCCACAGATCCTTTACAGCAGTGTTAGTAGAGGCAGTGGTAGCTGAAGCATCGATAAGATGCAGATAGACATCAAGAGCTTTTTCTCCAGAGATGCTGCCTGACCCGCTGAGTAACTCAGCCTGACCCCCGAGTAACTCAGCGGGTCAGGCAGCATCTCTGGAGAAAAAGAAAGGGCAGCATTTTGGGTTGGGACAATTCTTCAGCGGGCCTTTTTGTTAGAAATAACCTGTCCCTGCCAATTTTTCTTCCCAGGATGGTCAAATAGCTGAGTCTTTACTTATCGGTTTATCGTCAACACTGAATGGGAACTCTGCACTCGAAGAACTCAAAGCGCTGGAGGAACTCAGCGGGTCAGGCAGCATCTGCGGGGGAAATGGATAGTTGACGATTTAAGCCAGGGCTCTTCTTAGGAGGTTAAGATGCCAACTGGAAATGCTATGCATAGTAGTTTAGAAAGTAAGTCTCATAGAAACATAGACAATAGGTGCAGGAGTAGGTCATTCGGCCCTTCGAGCCAGCACCGCCATTCAATATGATCATCCAAAATCAGTACCCCGTTCCTGTTTTTTCCCCATATCCCTTGATTCCGTTAGCACGAAGAGCTATATCTAACTCTCTCTTGAGAACATCCAGTGAATTGGCCTCCACTGCCTTCTGTGGCAGAGAATTCCACAGATTCACAACTCTCTGGGTCGAAAAGCGAGCATACTGTGCAAAGGGTCTCGACGCAGAAACGTCACCCATTCCTTCTCTCCAGAGATGCTGCCTGTCCCGCTGAGTTACTCCAGCATTTTGTGTCTGTCTTGCATAGTGCACGTTCAGCCCCCTGGGAGCAGCCTGTCTCATTTGAGGATGTGAAGCATTCTCCCTGCTGAGCACCATCTTCATCGTGTAAAACGAGGAGCTTTTTACCTGACTGTTGATGCATGCGTTCATGAATATCTCATCGGCACGCTCCAACAAGTTCCTTCTTTGTAATCTGACGACATTTGGTTCTGTCTTTCTATCTCCTCTGATCAGAAGCACAGTTGTGGCCTCGGGCTCACGTATCAAGTCACGGGTGAGGCAGGGCCTCTTGTCATCTTAATCTCGCTGCACTGATTGCTGCCATCAATTCCATCGTCTCTCAGCTGGCTGTTGCAACCACGCCAGTCTGAGCCTAACATCCAAAACACAGCAGATGCTGCATTCATAGCGGAAAAGCAGCAGATACTGGGAACACTCAACAGGTCAGCTAACACCTGCGGGTATGAAAACAAGTCATCTTTCAGGTTTCATCAGAAACGCCTCCAAACTCAAAGATGAGAGATTTGAACATGCAGTTAGAGAGGGGCAGGGAGGTGAGGAGAGGACAAAAGAGAACGATAGTGGCTGGGTAAAGTTCACAGGAGATTGGATGACAAGTGTGAGTCCTGATTGAAGGGGTTTATAACGGCTGGTGTGCTAGACTTTATGTGACTTTAGACTTTAGAGATAAATAGCGGAAACAGGCCCTTCAGCCCACCAAGTCCGCACCAACCAGCGATCACCCCATACTATCCCACACACTACCGACAATTTACAATTTTACTGAAGCCAATTAATCTACAAACCTGTACGTGTGGGAGGAAACCAGAGCACCTGGTGAAAACCCACGCGGTCACAGGGAGAACATACAGGCAGTGCCAGAGTCCCGGGTTCAATCCTGTCTGTAGGTAATTTGAACGTTCCCCCGTGACCATGTGGGTTTTCTCCGGGTGCTCTGGTTTCCTCCCACGGTACAAAGACGTTGCAGGTTTGTAAGTTAATTGGCTTCTGCAAATTGTCTCTAGAGCCGAACATAGACCCTAGGGTCTATGACTCCTCCCATTTCCTCCAAATACAAGGCGTAGCTATGGGTACGCGCATGGGCCCCAGCTACGCCTGCCGCTTAGTAGGGTACGTCGAACAATCCTTGTTCGAGACGTACCAGGGCCCCATCCCCGACCTCTAACTCCACTACATCGACGACTGCTTTGGTGCCACCTCCTGCACCCACACACAACTGACTGACTTCATCCACTTCACCACTAACTTCCATCCGGCACTCAAATACACCTGGACCATTTCCAACACTTCCCTACCATCCCTTGACCTCACTTCCTCCTCTAGAACTCGTGTATTGTTGGTTTCAACATATACAACATAAATACATTGGCCTCTTTACTAGGCTGTGTTTCTAAACCAGGAATTAACTGTATACCTCAGCCCCAAAGGGAAAGCATGATGTTAAGCTTTGAACAAATGTTCTGACTTGACTTTAGAGACTTCATCATGCGTTGACTTCATCCTGTGCTTCTCTAGATCCCAGCTGGGTTGTAGGTTGGGGGAGAGAAGGGGGTGGGGGGGGGGGCTGTGTGAGGAGAATGCTTGCCGCTTGCCTCAGGCTGGAAGCAAGTGCATGGATGAAGCAAGGCCAGTACCCAGCATGGAGAAAAGCATTAATAAATGAGGCGAGTTTCTCTGCCGTCTGACAGTATCAAGATAAATGCCTGCACCAACTCATAAACCTGTTAGAATTCATTTTTTCCAAGTCGCTGAGTTTGGCCACTGGGACCTTGCCTTATCGCATCTGTTTCTCCCAGGATGCTAAACGTTGAACTAATTCCTTTGAGAAAATGACTGCATTGCCGTTCATTGGAAGCTGCAGAGATGGATTGAGGGGGGATCTTATAGAAACTTACAAAATTCTTAAGGGGTTGGACAGGCTAGATGCAGGAAGATTGCTCCCGATGTTGGGGAAGTCCAGGACAAGGGGTCACAGCTTAAGGATAAGGGGGAAATCCTTTAAAACCGAGATGAGAAGAACTTTTTTCACACAGAGAGTGGTGAATCTCTGGAACTCTCTGCCGCAGAGGGTAGTCGAGGCCAGTTCATTGGCTATATTTAAGAGGGAGTTAGATGTGGCCCTTGTGGCTAAGGGGATCAGAGGGTATGGAGAGAAGGCAGGTACGGGATACTGAGTTGGATGATCAGCCATGATCATATTGAATGGCGGTGCAGGCTCGAAGGGCCGAATGGCCTACTCCTGCACCTAATTTCTATGTTTCTATGTTTCTATCTATTCATTATTACTAAATGTGTAGCAACTTTTGGCGTCTGACACACGTGGCACAGTGACGCTGGAAGAACGACTGCCTCACAGCACCAGAGACCCGGGCTTGATCCGGATCTCATGTGCCGTCTGTGCGGAGTGTTTAGCTTCTGCCCGTGACCACGTGGCTTCCTCCCACATCACAAAGACGTGCAGGTTTGTAGGATAATTGGCCCCTCTGTACATTGCCTCTTGTGCGTAGGGAGCAAATGTGAAAGTGGGATCATGTAGAACTAATGTGTCAAGGTGATTGCTGGTCGGCACGGGCAGGGTGGGCCTAAGGGCTTGTTTCCATGCTGTATCTCTAAACTAAACTAAACCATGTTGAAAACAAAAAATAGACACAAAACACTGGAATAACTGTGTCTCTGGAGAGGAGGAATAGATGTCCTTCTAGGGCGAGACCCTTCCAAAGTGTCACCCATTCCTTCTCTCCAGAGTTGCTGCCTGTCCTGCTGAATTACACTAGAATTTTGTGCCTATCTTTGGTGTAAACCAGCATCTGCAGTTCCTTCCAACCCACGTTGAAAACCATCATATTCCAAGATCACAACGTGTCACCTGGCCTTTCTCCTCCCCACCTCAACCAAAAGAAACGAAGAATTCACAAGATGGTTTCTCATGATATTGGTGTCCCACTAACAGATGGTTAGAGTATAACAGACGTAACAGACCCAGGGTATCATCAGCCAGAGACACAGGGACGACAGATAGCACAATGGGCTAAGAGTTCGGCTGGCGACCGGAGGGTAGCCGGTTCAAATCCCGCTTGGAGTGCATACTGTCGTTGTGTCCTTGGGCAAGACACTTCACCCACCTTTGCCTGTAATGGAATGTTACGGCGGCAGGCGCGGGCACACCGCGACGCCCTGTGTCTCCCTTTCAAGGGAGATGCTAAAAATGCATTTCGTTGTCTCTGTACTGTACACTGACAATGACAATAAATTGAATCATTTCATTTCATTTCAAAATGTTGGGGTAACTCAGCGGGACAGGCAGCATCTCTGGAGAGAAGGAATGGGGGATGTTTTGAGTGGAGACCGTTCGTCAGACTGATATCATCAGCCATGTGCAGCAGATGAGATCAGTATAACTTGGCATCATGGTCAGTACAGACATTGTGGGCCGAAGGGCCTGTTCCTGTGCTGTAATCTATGTTGCAACAGTAATCATTATTTTCTCTCCTCTTTGACCTACCACCCAGTCAGGCAACTGAACCATCCTACCACAACCAGACAGCAGTGCTGAACTACTATCTACCTCATTGGTGACCCTCGCACTCCTTGATCTGACCTTGCTGGCTTTGGACAATAGACAATTGGTGCAGGAGTAGGCCATTCGGCCCTTTTGAGCCAGCACCGCCATTCAATGTGATCATGGCTGATCATCCACAATCAGTACCCCGTTCTTGCCTTCCCCCCATATCCCTTGACTCCGCTATCTTTGAGCCCTATCAAGCTCTCTCTTGAAAGTATCCAGAGATACTTTACCTTGCACTAAACGTTACTCCCTTATCATGTGTCGGTACACTGTGAATGGCTCGATTGTAATCATGTACTGTCTTTTTGCTGACTGGTTAGCACGCAAGAACACACCTGGAGTACACTCGGTTCACGTGACAATAAACTAATGTGAACTGAACTTAACGGAGTCACCTGGTGTTGCCGCTAGTTGGCATTCAGTAAACCTGGCACTGGTCAGCAAGGCTCTAAGAGATGAGTTAATGGTGCAGAAGCGGAGACGTGGAGTCCTTGGCAGTGGTGAGACCCTGTGGAGCGTAGCGTAGTCCATCTCCCTCACTCACACCTCAACACTGAGCAGGAATCAAACCCCAGCCTTCCTTGAGTTGGATGTTGGGTTTCCAGACTGGAATTCCACAGACCATTTACTCGGCGTTGGATTGATGTGGGAACATCTTCAAAGAAAAACCCTTGTGTTGAAAATAATGAAATTTGTCTATTATGGATCAATCTTAAATAAGTCACGGAAATAGAAACTTCAGAACAAGAGTAAGTCATTTGGGATCAATAACCTGTTCTTCCATTCAATTAGATCACACTGAATCTGTAGTCTGGCTCCTGATACACCCGTGATTCTATGATCTTCAGCACCAATGTCCAGTAAAGATTTATCAATGTCGGGTTTGAAATTTCTTATTGACTTAGACTTTTTTTTCTCTGTGAGTTTTCGATTTCCTCGACCATTTGCTGAAGGGACTGTTGCTGACCTTGACCTCTGTACGGGTTGGGTCTAACCGAAACATGTGCCCTTTGTGCTGGACTCTCCCGATGCAGTAAGGCATTTCTCTCTCTGCAACTTATCAATTTCTTATCTGTCTATTTATTCTAACATACCAGAAAAAAACATGGTCTCTGTAAAATTGTCCCGAGTGTGCAAGGAGTGGATGAGAAAGTGGGATAACATAGATCGATAACTAGCGTGGACTCAGTGGGCTGATCGTCCTGCTTCCATGTTATATCCCTCAACTAAATCCCAAGATGACTCTGGCCAATTCAGCCTTTCGAATAACTTGAAGCAAGGCATGGAAGATAACAAGGCTCAAACAGGTACTTGGGAAGAGTGGACAGTTTTCTTCCTGTACTCCAGCAGTGTTCTTTCGCTTCATCCCACGCCTGGAGTGTTTTTGCAGGTCTACCGTTGTAGAGCAAACTCTCAGTTCCTGTGGGCTTTGCCTCTCTTTCTGTAGACGATCCGAAGATTCCTGGTTTGGGAATGTCTACATGAGGCAGTCGTTTGTCTAGTGACTGAGGAGAAGGCAGGAGAATGGGGTTGAGAGGGAGAGATAGATCAGCCAGTGTAGAATTGATGGGCAGAGTGGCCTAATTCTGCACCTATCACTTATGAACTTATTGTGGGGATAGACCATGAATCTCAACGAGAGATGCTTTCTCTTTTGCCAGCTGGGATCATCTACTAACTGAATGCAATCTGAGCCCTGAGTCAACACTCAAATTAAAACCCCATGTGGAACTTATGGTGGAGTGATGGCACAAAAAGCTGGGATAACTCAGCGGGACAGGCAGCATTTCTGGGGAGAAGGAATGGGTAACACTTTGGGTCAAGACCCTGGAGAAACATCATCTGTTCCTTCTCTCCAGAGATGCTGCCTGTCCCGCTGAGTTACTCCAGCACTTTGTGCCTTCACTCCACCATAAACTCCACATGGGTTTGAGTTTTGAGTGGTAACTCAGGGCTCAGATCTTAATTGCATTCAGTTAGAAGATGACCCTAGCTGGTGCTGGGATTTAATGTGGATAATGTGTGAAAATTAGCTGGGAGACGGCAGCCCACACTGGGGAAGGAGAGAGAAACAAGTCAGAAGCAGCGAGGCTGGTAAATCTCCTCTCATGGACATCCCTTAATAACTGTGGAGCTAACAGTCACAGTGAGAGCCAATGCTTGCAACTATTAAAGATTCCCTTATCTGGTTACCCAGCTCTGCAGACAGTCCAGACTGTTAGGGAGAAGGTTATATTAGTAATAAATATGAGGGCAATTCTCCCCTGCAGGAAATAAGTAAAGTAAATCATTTAAAAGTTTTGCAGAAAATGATAATTAAGCGTTGTGATGTGCTGTACTTTCCTCAAGGCTGGGTGATAAGGCTAAGCACTGCCCAAAGGCTGATTAGGTGCGGTTAGGATGCATGTAGGCAAATTAAAGCGGTGTCCTTTTCAACCCAAGAAATCACACGCAGTCTCATTTAGCCATTGGCGCAGCGGTTTCCAGATCTCAAATTACAGCTCAGAGAAGAACTTGACAGAGAACGTCTGGGGAAAGGAGACCTGCAGTTTTCATAGAAAGTGAAATATTTCTAATGTTTCCAGATTTCTGGAGCTTCTCGATGTTTGCAGTTAGATCTTTTTTTTTAACAGAGAGAATTTGCATTCAGAAATTCGTTCGGGAGGACAAGGGTTTACGGGATGAAGGCAGGAGAATGGAGTTGAGAGGGAAAGATAGATCAGCCATGATTGAACGGCGGGAATAGACTTGATGGGTCGAATGGCATAATTCTGCTCCCAAGCCATGACTATGAACTTATAAGTGAGATGGTTAAATAAACTTGCAGCATATTTGCGGTGAAAACTAAAATTAAGATCTGTGGAGGAAGGAACTGCAGATGCTGGTTTAAACCGGAGATAAACACAAAGTGCTGGAGTAACTCAGCGGGACAGCAGCAGCATCCCTGGAGAGAAGGAATGGGTGACGTTTCGGGTCAAGACCGTTCTTCAGACTGGTTAGGGAGAAGGGAAACAAGAGATATAGGTGATGATGTAGAGAGATAAAGAACAATGAATGGAAGATATGCAAAAAAAGTAAGGATGAGAAAGGAAACAGGCCATTGTTAGTGTTTAAGAAGGAACTGCAGATGCTGGATCGAAGGTACACAAAATCGAAGGTACACAAAAAAGCTGGAGAAACTCAGCAGGTGCTGAGTTTGTACCCGCTGAGTTTCTCCAGCTTTTTTGTGTACCTTCAGGCCTTTGCAAGTTGTTTGTTGGGTGAAAACAAGAAGCTAGCTGCTTGTAATGGATATGAGCCCAACACAGGCAGGTAGAACTAGTGTAGCTAGGGCATGTTGGCTGGCATGGGCCAGTTGGGCTGAAGGGTCTGTATTGAATGCTGTGTGACTTCCATGTATCCAGTAATCTTGATATTGCTCTGAAGATGGGCTCCTATATTGAGTCCCATGGCAGAGCAGAGATGTGCTGACTCCCCCAGCTGTTCCATAGGGGTAGATTGTGTACACACTGAACCTCTGCCAACAACGGATTGTGAACCCATTTAACTGACAACATTCCACAGACTCGCCACTATCTGATTTAAAAAATTCCTCCTCATCTCATTCAGATACAAAGGTACGTCATTTAATTCTGAGGCTGTGCTAGACTCCCCCACTAGTGGAAACATCCTCTCCACAAACACTATATCCAATCCTTTCACTATTCGTTAAGTTTCCATCATATGACAGCATGTAACATGGTCACTCTAATGTAGACGTCACAGCCATGGTCTAGGGCATCTTGACATGGGTTAGCTGGGGGATGGAAGGGGTATCCAGAGGATTGGGGAAGATGGGAGGGTGGTGTGGAAGATGGCTGACTCCCCCAGGGGGGGGGGGGGGGGGGGCTGATTTAAAAAGTGGGGGAGGTCCCTAGATACAAAGGACTCATTTAATTCTGAGGCCAACATGGTCCTCTGACCTCATCCTTTCACTATCTCCATCTCATGCGGTCACTCTAATGTAATCACACTGGTTAGATCTTGACATGGTTAGGGGGGATGGAAGGGGAGAGGGGGGGAGGAGGGTGGTGTGGAAGGGAATGGGGGGGGGGGGGAGGGGAGTGGGGGAGGTCCCTAGACGACTCCTCCAACATGTCTCTGGACCTCAGCCTGTTTCTCCAGAATGCGGTTAATGTTACTGAGCGGCTCTGCAGAATGGTTAATATTCCCATTGATGTTACCCCTGCAAGCTGAAGCATCACGTCAGAGCAACTTCAAGTGTGTGGCCTGAGGTGTACGTTGGCAGTGTGATGATGCATGCCATCACTAATATAATTGGATATAAAAATAAGTTTAACAGGGTGCGCGTGTAACTCGAGGCTTGCAGGAGTGTTTGGTGAAGGGGTTCTTTATTCCCTCACTCTGGTGTATGGCAGGTGAAGTCAGAAGGTCATATAGCAGTCGAATCAGGCCATTCGGCCCATCAAATCCACTCTGCCATTCAATCATGGATGATCTATCTCTCCCTCCTAACCCCATTCTCCTGCCTTCTCCCCATAACCCCTGACACCCGTACTAATCAAGAATCTACCTATCTCTGCGTAAAAATATCCACTGACTTGGCCTCCACAGCCTTCTATGGCAAAACATTCCACAGATTCACCACCCTCTGACTAAAGAGATTTCTCCTCGTCTCCTTCCTGAAAGAACGCCCTTTAATTCTGTTTCAGAAGGAACTGCAGATGTTGGAAAATCGAAGGTAGACAAGAATGCTGGAGAAACACAGCGGGTGAGGCAGCATCGATGCTGAGTTTCTCCAGCATTTTTGTCGACCATCCATTAATCCTGCGTGTGATACACAGTGCCCACGCTGTAAGAACGGTTTACTTTCCCCGAGACTCTGCTGCTTTCCCCACAGAACATTCCAGACCCTTATATCAGGAAGGGAATCGTAAACCGACTAATTAAAGCTGCACTAACGATAGGACGACATGGTGGCGCAGCGGGTAGAGCTGCTGCCTCACAGCGCCGTAGACCTGGGTTCGATCCTGACCTTGGGTGCTGTCTCTGTGGAGTTTGCATGTTCTCACTGTGACCACATGGGTTTTCTCCGGGTGCTCCGGTTTCCTCCCACATCCCAAAGACGTGCTGGTTTGCAGGTTAATTGACTTGTGTAAATTGCCCCCTGGTGTATATAGAGTGGATGAGAAAGTGGGATAGCATAGAACCAGGTGATCGATGGTCGGCATGGACTGGGTGGGCCGAAGGGCCTGTTTCTGTATCTGTATCTCCAAACTGAATTAAATAAGCCTATAGGAAGGAACTGCAGATGCTGGTTTAAATGGAAGATAGACACAAAATGCTGGAGTAACTCAGTGGGACAGGCAGCATCTGTGGAGAGAAGGAGTGGGTGTGCAGGACATAAACTTGTCGGATCCCTGCATGGGCAGCACATCACTCAACACCTAACGTGAGCTGGGAATTGGGCAGAGACGGTGGTGACCTTGCACTGCTAGTTGGCTGCAGCAGTCTCTGCCACAGATGGAGTATCCTTGCCCTGCTAACCCAGAACAAACTGTGACAGTTATCCTTTGACACTAGTAGAGAGGGGAGCCAAAAGCCACAGATGTGTTGGGGCCTCTGAAGCTGCCCGGCATCTCTCCCTTCTTGTAACCACCTCATCCGTGAAATGTCACGTTGGAGCCAGTTCCAAATTCCACGCTCACCTGGGGAGTGAAAAGTGAAAGAAACTCCGCTAACATAAATATTGAAAATTCCACAACAATGCAGACGCAGCTCACTGTAATAATGGTGCATTAAAATCATGAAATGTATTACAATACTGGAATTGTGCGCCAAGCATTGTATGAGAAAAGCAATTAGCTTTCCGTCCTCCCTTTCCAGACAGTCACTCAGAAGGGAAAACAAAACAGAAAAGCTGCCAGATTCGCTGCTCCATAGTTTATTTCAATCATTTCGCATTAAATCAGGGTCCAGAATGAGTTGGTTAAATGGGCACAGGTTCCTCTGATCACCGCACGCTGAAGGTGCTGAGAGTCTGACTGCATCAGACGCCAGCCAGCACAAGGCATCTGCTTCTGAATCTGGCCATCCCTCCCTTGGTGTGTGGAGTCTTGCACAACCAGCCGGCAGATCAGCTTTCACCTGGAGTATCCTGGTTTAGCCCATTGTTATTAGGAGGGCAGGTTCCCACTGAGCCCAGCTGGCCGCTGGTTCACAAGGCAACGGGAGGTGAAAGGGCAGACGCCCTAACGGTGGGGCAGTGAACACTCATGCTCACTACTTGCTGCCTGAAAAACTGCAAAGGGTTACATTCATGAGCACACGGCCTCACTTAGTCTAGTTTAGTTGATAAAGCGCAGAAACAGGCCCTTCGGCCCATCGAGTCCGCACTGACCAGCGATCCCCGCACATTAACACTATCCTACACACACTATAATAATAATAATAATAATAATAATAATTGTATTTATAGAGCACTTTAAAAACAAACATAGCTGCAACAAAGTGCTGTACATCACTAATCATTGACAAAAAAGTTAATACACACCAAAAATAACAATCAAAAGAAATAGTAGGAAAAGACAGGTAAAATAAAGAAACATCAAAAACACCACAAACAGAAGCAAAGCCTCAGGCATGGTCAAAAGCCAGGGAGTACAAATGCGTTTTAACACTGGATTTGAAGATGGACAGTGAGGGGGCCTGTCTGATGTGCAACGGCAGGGTGTTCCAGAGTGCCGGAGCAGCAACAGAGAAGGCTCTATCCCCTCTGAGCCTCCGACTAGACCTCGGTACCTCCAGGAGCAGCTGACCAGCTGACCTGAGGGACCGGGCAGGAGCGTATGGGTGGAGCAGCTCAGAGAGGTAAGGCGGGGCGAGCCCATTCAGAGATTTAAAAACAATTAAAAACAACTATGGACAATTTGCACTCATACCAAGCCAATCAACCTACATACCTGTACGTCTTTGGAGTGACGGGGGGAAACCGAAGATCTCGGAGAAAACCTACACAGTCACGGGGAGAACGTACAAACTGCGTACAGACGACACCTGTAGTCGGGATTGAACCCTGGTCTCCGGTGCTGCAAGCGCTGTAAGGCAACAACTCTACCGCTGTGCCACTGTGCCACCTGGTAGAGTAGGCGTACGGCGCGCTTGCCCACATTGCTAGGGGCATTGATCATACGAGTTAGGAAGTCATGATGCAGTTGTATAAGACTCCAAAGGTTGGCACGGTTGTAGAGTTGCTGCCTCACAGCGTCAGAGATCCGGGTCCAATCCTGACTACGGGTGCTGTCTGTACGGAGTTTGTACGTTCTCCCTGTGGGTTTTCTCTGGGTGCTCCGGTTTCCTCCCACACTCCAATGATGTACTGTACAGGTTTGTGGGTTATGTGGTTTCTGTAAATTCTCCATCATGTGTAGGATAGAACTAGTGTATAATCATGTTGCCACCTGCAAACTTGTCGCTCGGCAGTAACCAGATGCCCTGACTAGTGTTCAAGAAGGAACTGCAGATGCTGGAAAATCGAAGGTAGACAAAAATGCTGGAGAAACTCAGCGGATGCGGCAGCATCTATGGAGCGAAGGAAATAGGCAATGTTTTGGGCCAAAACCCTTCTTCAGACCCAATTGAAACGTTGCCAGAACGTTTCCCAGAAACGTTGCCTATTTCCTTCGCTCCATAGATGCTGCCGCACCCGCTGAGTTTCCCCAGCATTTTTATCTGCCCAGACTAATTCCTCTTCATTTGACCCTGTTATAGACTCCCAACAATAGACAGGCAACGTGATTTTAGACCGACCCGTCATAGACGTTCTCTAGACAGCCACCTTTAATTACGGAACCATTTTGGGATCATGGCTGACAGTAGCTGAGATTATCTGCATCAACACACTGGTGGCAGAAAATCTAACTCAGTTTTGAAATCTCAGCTGATCATCTGCCGTGTGTCATGTCTGTCTGTATCTTCTCCCATCTGTTCTGAAGTAGAAAAACCCTGCTGTATAATTTCTTAATATTGTAGACTTGACAGTGTCATCCATCTTGTCAGTTTGAAAGGTCACCCTCCAGTTCCTGCAATGCCTAACCCGTACTGGCTTTTACAAGCCCATGCTGCCACTGTTCAAGACGGCTCTCTTCATCAAATTAAATTGCACGATTTTTTATAAACTCTGATCATTAGGTTGGAAAAGGTCTCCAGACATCACGGTTTGAATGTGTCCGTGCAGGAAGGAACTGCAGACGCTGGTTTAAACCGAAGATAGACACAGCGGGACAGGCAGTATCTGTGGAGAGAAGGACTGGCTGACGTTTCGGGTCGAGAGTCTTAAGGGCCTGTCCCACTTACGCGACTTTTTCGACGTTGAAAATTCAGCGGTGAGCAAAAAGACGCTGTGACTCTTTGGGTGACTAGGAGGCTACTAACGACCATAGGGGCGATGTCGCGGGGTAGATGAAGCCTGTATGGATGTGAGTAGTCACCCAAAGAGTCGTACCTTGTTCTGGTCGCCGCTGGATTTTCAACATGTTGAAAATTTTCGAAGACCTGTAACGACCTATGACGGGTGCCGACAGTCGCCAAAAAAGTCATGTAAGTTGGACAGGACCTTTAGAATATTTCTACTCTAGTCCCATTTTCATGTCAGTTTCTTCCTTAAATATATCTCCTTTTTTCCCTTTGATTGTTCCCCTGAAACAAGAGGACATGACTTCAGAATTAAGGGACAGAAGTTTAGGGGTAACATGAGGGGGAACTTCTTTACTCAGAGAGTGGTAGCGGTGTGGAATGAGCTTCCAGTTGAAGTGGTGGAGGCAGGTTCGTTGGTATCATTTAAAAATAAATTGGATAGGCATATGGATGAGAAGGGAATGGAGGGTTATAGTATGAGTGCAGGCAGGTGGGACTAAGGGAAAACAAGTTGTTCGGCACGGACTTGTAGGGCCGAGATGGCCTGTTTCCGTGCTGTAATTGTTATATGGTTATATGGTTATATGGATTGAGTTTAGTTTAGTTTAATTTTGTTTAGTTTAGAGATACGGCGCAGAAGCAGGCCCTTTGGCCCACCAGCGATCCCCGCACACTTATACTATCCTACACACCGGGGACAATTTTACATTTATAATCAAGCCAATTAACCTACAAACCTGTACGTGTTTGGAGTGTGGGAGGAAACCGAAGATCTCGGAGAAAACCCACGCAGGTCACGGGGAGTACGTACAAACTCCGTACAGGCAGCACCCGTGGTCAGGATCGAACCCGGGTCTCTGGCGCTGTGAGGCAGCAACTCTACCGCTGTGCCAGCGGGCCACCCCTCTACTGATTTTCCAGACCTCTTCTCTGTGTGGGCAGCTTCAGTAGTTTAGTCAGCCACGGGTGATATCACAGATGAACCCAATCCCATCTAAAGACAAACTCCACGTATTGGACAGTGATGAGAGACTGTAACCTCTGAGCGGAGTTTACTTTTCCCTGGCCGGCCCAGGACTACTGAAGCCATTTATTGTGCTCCACTTTGCTCATGTTAGTTATTCAATCATGGCCTTCCCTAGCCTCCACACACAACACTGCATTACCTAGCTCGCTGGCGCTCCAAGTCATTATTCCTGGCAGGTGCAAGGAGGGGGACTCCGTGACTCCGTGACCCCGGCACCTTGTCATTGTATTAACATCCTGGGGGAAATGTCAGCCTTTTACTGTCTCCATTTTCAATTCCTCCTGTCCATCGACATTATATCAATATCACTCCTGTCAATGCTCCTTTGCAATTTTCTCCCCTGTCTTTATTGAACTCCCGACTATAGTCCTGAAATGTGTTTAAGAAGGAACTGCAGATGCTGGAAAATCGAAGGTAGACAAAAATGCTGGAGAAACTCAGCGGGTGCAGCAGCATCTATGTGGAGCGAAGGAAATAGGCAATGTTTCGGGACGAAACCCTTCCGGGTTTCAGCCCGAAACGTTACCTATTTCCTACAGTGGAGATTGTTCAACTCTTTGCATGGAGCGAAGGAAACGTTGCCTATTTCCTTCGCTCCGTAGATGCTGCTGCACCCGCTGAGTTTCTCCAGCACTTTTGTCTACCTAGCCTAATGAATATTGATTTCTCTAACTTCAAGTAACCCTGGTATCTCCTCTCTCTCCATCCCTCCCCCACCCTAGTCATTGGACTAGTTTCACTGTCGTCCTGATGAGTCTGCAACTCATTTTCACCTAGGCCTGGTTCCTTTGCCTTCGTTACTTTTTTGAATATCTTTCATTCATTTGTTCTATATCTCTCTACATCACCGTCTATATCTCTCGTCTCCCTTGCCCCTGACTCTCGGTCTGAAGAAGGGTCTTGACCCGAAAGGTCACCTATTCCTTTTCTCCATTGGTCTCCAAATCTAAGGAAGGACATTATTGCCATAGAGGGAGTGCAGAGAAGGTTCACCAGACTGATTCCTGGGATGTCAGGACTGTCTCATGAAGAAAGACTGGATAGACTTGGTTTATACTCTCTAGAATTTAGGAGATTGAGGGGGAATCTTATAGAAACTTACAAAATTCTTAAGGGGTTGGACAGGTTAGATGCAGGAAGATTGTTCCCGATGTTGGGGAAGTCCAGGACAAGGGGTCACAGTTTAAGGATAAGGGGAAAATCCTTTAAAACCGAGATGAGAAGAACTTTTTTCACACAGAGAGTGGTGAATCTCTGGAACTCTCTGCCACAGAGGGTAGTCGAGGCCAGTTCATTGGCTATATTTAAGAGGGAGTTAGATATGGCCCTTGTGGCTAAGGGGATCAGAGGGTATGGAGAGAAGGCAGGTATGAGATACTGAGTTGGATGATCAGCCATGATCATATTGAATGGTGGTGCAGGCTCGAAGGGCCGAATGGCCTACTCCTGCACCTAATTTCTATGTTTCTATGTTTCTATGCTGCCTGTCCCGCTGAGTTACTCCAGCTTGTTGCGCCAAGCATTATTGTTCTCTCCTTCAAAAGAAAATAAACCAAGACAATCATTTAAATGACTAAATTATATCTCTAATGTTCCAAGTGTCTCCAATTCAGCTGTTGTTTGAGTTCGGGACAAGCTGTGCTTCACATCCCTGGGGCATCGAGAGAAAGATTCACTTCCCTACACGGTCCTCTTGCTCACCTGTCTCACCGTGCTGCATTTGTTGTCTCAACATTAATGTCTCCATAACTCTGAAAACATTGACTTTTGCATTATGGATTAGTATGTTCCTGCTGTCACCTGCCTTCATTAAAGCTATCCATATATATAAACTTAGCACAAAAGCCAATAACTCTGAACTGATTAATAACCGCCACAGCTGAGGGTTATATATTCTACCTGATAACTTAATGGATACCGTGAGCTCAGTTACAATGTGTTTGTTTCTATATATTCTCTTCTTCTTGTTGTTCTTGCGTGTGGCGTGCACAGCCTAAAGTTGTCGGGCAACTTGTTCTATTTGATTTTATTTGATTGTGCACACCAGGTTGATTGCATTCGTCGAAACAGGGCGGACCACGTGTAGGTTGCAATCTCCCACCCCATATGTGCTCCTCTTTGTGGGAATAGTATATGGGAGAACAGGTGGAGGACGATGGCTGACCTTAGTGGAGCTAACGTCACAGCGGCTGGGAAGGCGGATGAAGGCTGCAGCAGAAAAGGGTCGGTCGCCTTGGACTCCATGCCACTGGACCCTGACCCAGATCTGTCAAGGACCCCACGTGGGGTGGCTGTCTGTGCACCAGTCTCCCCACGTTAAACAAAGTCACGCACAGGCGTCCTCCATGAGAGGACAGTCATACTGGTTTCGAGTGATCGCCAATGATGATGAGTATTCTTGCTCATAGTAATGGTCTGGCCTTCACTGTGTGTAGAGTAGCAAAGGGCGATTAATGAAGGAACTTGTGAGAAAGAGCAGGGCAAAGGAACTGAATGGATTTCAGACACGATAAACTGCAGATGCTGAAATCTTGAGCAAAACTTTTCTGTGGAAGGGTCCTGACCTGAAACATCGCTTATCCATTCAATTCCCTCCCCAGACGCTGCCTGACCCACTGATTACTTTGTGTTTTGCACTGAATAGATTTCTCTTCCAGGGTTCAGTGTGGACTGGATGTGTTGAATACTCCGTTCTTGTGGTAGACAAAAATGCTGGAGTAACTCAGCGGGACAGGCAGCATCTCTGGAGAGAAGGAATGGGTGATGTTTCGGGCCGAGACCACCTTCAGCATCCAGAGATGCTGCCTGTCCCGCTGAGTTACTCCAGCATTTTGTGTCTACCTTCGGTTGAAACCTGCGCCTGCTGTTCCTTCCTGCACTGGTCTTGTGATACGTTGATGCTATGAATAGACTGCCCTTGTTGCTATGTTCCCAACCATGATTTCTTGATTTACTCATTAGTTTTAATCTGTGTGGGGGAGGAGGGGACATTTGCTGTAAAGGTCGGTTGAAGATTAGACAGCCACCTGCACTTCATACCTGCAGCTTGCTTCATGAGAGCAACACTGATGGTGAATACCCATGTGTATCTGTGCATGTTTGGATCAGTGGGTTTTGTGAATGGAGTCTCAGGTTCTGCACTATGTAACAGCTTTCTCAGCTGCTGTTTCCTCTTGACTGAAACTGATTTCATTCTTAATGTCATTGGGCAGATCATTGTGCTTGTGAATTCAGCAACCTAGATGTGAACTCAGGCAAGTCTCAGATGCTGTGAGTCTGTGACTGACTCCCGTAAACCTCCCTTTACCTGTGTACATGTACATCTGTCCTTGCCACGGTAGCTGGTTTGGAGATAGCTGGTTTGGAGAATTTCAATGTCGGCCTTGAAACCACAGGAGATTTAAGGGTGGTACTTTTTGAAAACCATTTCAGAGCCTTTCCCACTATTTCTCCCACTTCCCCCCTCTCTAGAATCTCTCTTGCTTTGGTTGAAAGCACAGTGGGCGTGGGGTAACTAACTCTGACATTCTCCTCCTCTCTCTGGCGAGGATTCTGCAACACCCTCTCTCGCTGCTCCGCCCTGCTGATTCCTCTTGCTCCCCGGTTCTTGCTCCCCTCCTGTTCTAACCCAGACTGGCCACCACAGCCACGTGGGTTTTCTCCAACCAGTCTGTGTCCTCCTGATTACATTTTACATTGCATGCCTCGTTGTCATCTTCCCCTAGATAACAATGATTTACTCTACATATTCCTTGAACATCGTTCCCTTTGATTTCTCGTTTTCACACCTTTCCCTTCCATATCTCTCATTTCCATCTCCCCAGACTCTCAGTCTGAAGAAGGGTCTCGACCCGAAACATCACCCATTACTTCTCTCCAGAGATGCTGCCTGTCCCACTGAGTTACTCCAGTTTTTTGTGTCTACTTGGCTTTGAAGGCTGTGAGCGTAGTGATATTCGCCACGTTTGTTTAGTCGAGGTAAGATCCATGTCAAGCAAGTACAGCCGTGTCCTGAATCACCGTCTCTTCTCCAGTCGGCACGTCACAGCCTCGGACAGAAGTAACCGTTTAAAAAAGCTGTGTAATTGAAATGTTTCCTTATTCTTTTGAAAACGGGATATTGACCCAAGGAATGAATTTCTCACTGACTCTAACTGTAGATCTTGCCCATTACCATGCAGCCTTTCACTGGCAGGTTGCAGAGAACAGAGAATTTAGTGTATTTATATATTTAAAATATATATATGTGTGTGTGCTTGTGTGTGTGTGTATGTGTGTGTGTGTGTGTGTGTGTGTGTGTGTGTGTGTGCGTGTACGTGTGTGTGTGTGTGTGTATATATATATATATGTGTGTGTGTGTGTGTGTGTGTGTACGTGTGTGTGTGCGTGTGTGTGTGTATATATATGTGTGTGTGTGTGTGTGTGCGCATGTGTATGTGTGCGTGTGCGCATGTGTGTGTATAAATATATACATATGTGTGTGTGTGTGTATATATTTGTGTGTGCGTGTGCGCGCGTGTGTGTGTATATATATATATGTGTGTGTGTACACACATGCAGACACACACACACATATATACATAAACGTATACACATACGCGCACACATAAACAGATATATATACATATACATAAATTGCAAGAATAGTTGTCTAAATACATTTATATTAATAATGTCTTTATACAACTATTCTTGCATTATGGATCCAATTTGAATTTGCCCTTGTGATACAATCTCTAGCGATGTCTGTGACAGCCCCAGCGCACACACACAGAATGCTCTGTCTTTATTTTACCATGATGCTGCACAAGGTGGCCATCTCCGTGCTAGCTCCATGAAAGGACTTTCCAATTAGTCTAACACCCCGCTCCTTCCCAAACCACCAAATATCTCTTTGTCCAGCCTGTATCCAATCTCCTTTTGGAAACTACAAATAGATCAGCTTCAGCAGCCATTTCAGAATCTTGAACATAACAGCTCAGCGAGCAAATCAATTCCTCCTCATTTTCCTCCTGTATTTTTCATTTAACATTTGTGTCTTCTGATAACTCACACTCCGGCCGATGGAAACAGCGTCTCCAGTTTACACTCCAAACAAACCCTGTTTTATTTTGAAGACCATCTCTCCTTAACGAACTCCAACTCCAAGAACAATTGCAGTTTTTCCAGCCTCTCCGTTTACGTTACGTTTTGCCCAGAGCAATAACGACAAAGGAGCAAGTAATGAGATGGTAGTTTAGTAACTAGCTTACAACATGGTACATCAGCCTAACTTACAGTAACTGGCTACAACCAACGGTGTCCCGGACTATCCCGTGTCCCCATGCTCTGGATGATGTCTCCAATCTAACACACCTGTGACGATCCTGGCAGGTGCTGCCTGTCCCGTTGAATTACTCCAGTACTTTGTGTCCATCTGCAGCATGTAAACCATACATAGGCCAGGGTGACTCTGTTATATGTTTAAGAAAGAACTGCAGATGCTGGCAAATCGAAGGTAGACAAAAGTGCTGGAGAAACTCAGTGGGTGCAGCAGCATCTATGGAGCGAAGGAAATAGGCAACGTTTCGAGCCGAAACCCTTCTTCTCTGTTATATGTTCTATGTTCTTGGCACCATCTGACAATCCCCATCCGTGCCCTCTCTGGGCCCGCAACCAGGATGCTGACGTCTGCCTCATAATTAACCAGCAATTTATTAATTGACGTTTATTTTACCTTCTTTGCTTTAGAACATCCCTTGAATCATTCATAAACTCAAAAACATTTAAAATACTGCATCACCGTAATCTGATACGATAGGCTTTTAAGAAGCTTTAAGATAGGCTCATGCATATGCAGGATATGGATCGCGTGCAGGGAGAGGAGATCAGTTTAGCTTGGCGTCATGATCAGCATGGACATTGTGGGCCGAAGGGCCTGTTCTGTGCTGTACTGTTCTATGATGCTTCTATTCTTGCTATTGAGGGAGTGCAGCTTAGGTTCACCAGGTTAATTCCCAGGATGGCGGGACTGACGTATGATGAATGAATGGGTCGACTGGGCTTGCATTTGTTGGAAATTAGGATGAGAATGGATCTTATAGATGCAGGAAAAATGTTCCCGGTGTTGGGGGAGTCCAGAACCAGGGGTCACAGTTTCAGAATAAGGGGTCGGCCATTTAGGGCTGGGATGAGGAAAAACCTTTTTCACCCAGAGAGTTGTGAACCTGTGGAATTCTCTGTCACAGAAGGCAGTGGAGGCCAATTCACTGGATTGTTTTCTTTTTTTTTTAATTTATTTTTATTTTTTTTGTTTATTTTATTAGAAGTTAACACAGTACAAAACAGTACAGTGGAACCTAATTTTAGGTGCCAACTATGTAATACCGTAATCCATTCTATGTACAACCTCTAGTTTTACTCACACAATCACACTGCTGAACTCGGAGTCCCGACGATAGACTCTCTGGTCCCTCCGTCCCCCTTTGTTTAATCATTCTGTATTTCCTGATTATTCAGTATCTTCTCTCTTTCTATTTTTTTCTTGTCTTTTCTCTTTATGTACAACTACTACGGTCTGACGCAAAACTGCATTTCGTTGTACTGATACTTGTATTTGTGCGATGACATTAAAGTTGAATTGAATTGAATTGAATTATGTTATGAGAAGGAAGTAAGCAAGACAAGAAAAAGAAAACAATAGAAAGAGGAAAGAGTAGAAAAACGTGAAGTGTGTATATAAAAAATAAAAAAGGAAGAGAGAAAGTGGAAAGTAGAAATAGAAGAGAAGGCCCCTTAAAAGAGAATTTTTCAAATCTGTATTCGGAGATGTAGATCTATCCGCGTCATGAACTGAAATCAGCAATCTTTACGGTACCGCTGCATCACATGATTCCAAAAAGTCGATAAAAGGAGACCAACTCCTTAAGAATTGGTCATATTTATCTATTAGTCGGAGTCTCATTTCTTCAAGGCGTGCTATGTCCATCATATTCCTAATCCACATTTTAACAATTGGTATGGTTGTATTTTTCCAAAATTTAAGTATCAATTTCTTTGTTTTCAAGAGAGAGTTAGATTTAGCTCTTAGGACTAACAGAATCAAGGGATATGGGGAGAAAGCAGGAACGGGGTACTGATTCTGGATGATCAGCCATGATTACATTGAATGGCGGTGCTGGCCAGAAGGGCCGAATGGCCTCCTCCTGCACCTATTTTCTATGTTCATGCTACATTCATTTGTGAAGAATGTAACAACAATACAAAATAAATTGGTGGACACTACTGATAAAATAATCAAACACAGTAGGAGTAGGAGGCTATTGATTTCTACTCAGCACTGTCGATGAAAAATGAGTTGCTGAGCAAGGATTCTCCCTGTGATGTCTCCATTGTGTACAGATGTGTTGGCAAAGCTGCTGTGTAATAAAAAGGAACGTTTGACTTTTGTTGGGAGGGAAGGCTGGTGCATAGGGTTAAGGTGAGGCGAGCAGTGAAGATGATACTCACAGTGTGGAATTGTCACAGCAAGGTGCAACATTGACATCAAAATAAACCAATTGCTTTCCAAAGGCATTACTTCACGTCTGGCCACATTGGGCTTTTATTTCTAACCCCGTTAATGAAACCCATTATGAACGAGACTGCCCCACCAAGCTTCAGCTCCCATCTCCCTGGACTCTGCCCATGGCCAGTAGCCAGCCATTGTTTGTATCCTCCCCTTGAATCAGTTTAGAGATACAGTGTGGAAACAGGCCCTTCGGCCCACCGAGTCCGTGCCGACCAGCGATCGCCCCGTACACTAACACTGACCTACACACTAATGGGAACTGTGACTCATTGATAAACTATCAGCCTGTGTTGCCAGGCACTGTGTGGACAAAGCTGAGATGGTGATGGAGGGAATGA
This sequence comes from Leucoraja erinaceus, assembly GCF_028641065.1. Classification (NCBI taxonomy): domain Eukaryota; kingdom Metazoa; phylum Chordata; class Chondrichthyes; order Rajiformes; family Rajidae; genus Leucoraja; species Leucoraja erinaceus. Next base: position 1,164,880 of record NC_073406.1, on the reverse strand, counting down.
ACTGGGGCCAGCAGTCTGGGACGGCTGATGTCACCACTGGGTAACTAACTGCCTGCCTGGCGCAGGGACTCTGTTTGGGAGGCTGGCAGTTTAAATGATTTCTCTAACTTCAGTCCCTCTTTCTCTATCCCTCCCTCACCCCTCACGTAGCAGCTTCAAAGTTGTCTTGTTGAGTCTCATTGTCTATAACTCATTTTCACCTCGCCCACAGCTAATAATGGCCCGTTTCCTTCATCTTTGCTACTTGTTTGCGTCTTTCATCCATTTGTTCGATATCTCTCTACATCACCATCTATATCTCTTGTTTCCCTTTCCCCTGACTCTCAGTCTGAAGAAGTGTCTCGAAAGTGTCAGGACTTTCATATGAAGAAAGACTGGATAGACTCGGCTTGTACGCGCTAGAATTTAGAAGATTGAGGGGGGATCTTATAGAAACGTACAAAATTCTTAAGGGGTTGGACAGGCTAGATGCAGGAAGATTGTTCCCGATGTTGGGGAAGTCCAGAACAAGGGGTTACAGTTTAAGGATAAAGGGGAAATCTTTTAGGACCGAGATGAGGAAAACTTTTTTCACACAGAGAGTGGTGAATCTGTGGAATTCTCTCCCGCAGAAGGTAGTTGAGGCCACAGTTCATTGGCTATATTTAAGAGGGATTTAGATGTGGCCCTTGTGGCTAAAGGGATCAGGGGGTATGGAGAGAAGGCAGGTACAGGATACTGAGTTGGATGATCAGCCATGATCATATTGAATGGCGGTGCAGGCTCGAAGGGCCGAATGGCCTACTTCTGCACCTATTTTCTATGTTTCTATGACCCGAAACGTCACCTATTCCTTCTCTCCAGAGATGCTGCCTGACCCGCTGGAGAGAAGGAATAGGTGACGTTTCGGGTCATAGAAACGCGCATGTGTGTGTATAAATATATACACATGTGTGTGTGTGTATATATTTGTGTGTGCGAGCGTGTGTGTATATATATATGTGTGTGTTTACACACACGCACACATACACACATACACACGCATATATACATAAACGTATACACATGCGCACACACATAAACAGATATATATACATATACATAAATTGCAAGAATAGTTGTCTAAATACATTTATATTAATAATGTCTTTATACAACTATTCTTGCATTATGGATCCAATTTGAATTTGCCCTTGTGATACAATCTCTAGCGATCTCTGTGACAGCCCCAGCGCACACACACAGAATGCTCTGTCTTTATTTTACCATGATGCTGCACAAGGTGGCCATCTCCGTGCTAACTCCATGAAAGGACTTTCCAATTAGTCTAACACCCCGCTCCTTCCCAAACCACCAAATATCTCTTTGTCCAGTCTGTATCCAATCTCCTTTTGGAAACTACAAATAGATCAGCTTCAGCAGCCATTTCAGAATCTTGAACATAACAGCTCAGCGAGCAAATCAATTCCTCCTCATTTTCCTCCTGTATTTTTCATTTAACATTTGTGTCTTCTGATAACTCACACTCTGGCCGATGGAAACAGCGTCTCCAGTTTACACTACAAACAAACCCTGTTTTATTTTGAAGACCATCTCTCCTTAACGAACTCCAACTCCAAGAACAATTCCAGTTTTTCCAGCCTCTCCGTTTACGTTAAGTTTTGCCCAGAGCAATAACAACAAAGGAGCAAGTAATGAGACGGTAGTTTAGTAACTAGCTTACAACATGGTACATCAGCCTAACTTACAGTAACTGGCTACAACCAACGGTGTCCCAGACTGGCCCGTGTCCCCATGCTCTGGATGATGTCCCCAATCTCACACACCTGTGACGATCCTGGCAGGTGCTGCCTGTCCTGTTGAGTTACTCCAGTACTTTGTGTCCATCTGCAGCATGTAAACCATACATAGGCCAGGGTGACTGTTATATGTTTAAGAAAGAACTGCAGATGCTGGAAAATCGAAGGTAGACAAAAGTGCTGGAGAAACTCAGCGGGTACAGCAGCATCTATGGAGCGAAGGAAATAGGCAACGTTTCGGGACGAAACCCTTCCGGGTTTCGGCCCGAAACGTTGCCTATTTCCTATAGTGGAGATTATTCAACTCTTTGCATGGAGCGAAGGAAATAGGCAAACGTTTCGAGCCGAAACCCTTCTTCTCTGTTATATGTTCTATTTTCTTGGCACCATCTGACAATCCCCATCCGTGCCCTCTCTGGGCCCAGAACCAGGATGCTGACGTCTGCCTCATTATTAACCAGCAATTTTAAATCATTTATTTTACCTTCTTTGCTTTAGAACATCCCTTGAATCATTCATAAACTCAAAAACATTTAAAATACTGCATCACCGTAATCTGATACGATAGGCTTTTAAGAAGCTTTAAGATAGGCTCATGCATATGCAGGATATGGATCGCGTGCAGGGAGAGGAGATCAGTTTAGCTTGGTGTCATGTTCAGCATGGACATTGTGGGCCGAAGGGCCTGTTCTGTGCTGTACTGTTCTATGGTGCCTCTATTCTTGCTATTGAGGGAGTGCAGCTTAGGTTCACCAGGTTAATTCCCGGGATGGCGGGACTGACGTATGATGAATGAATGGGTCGACTGGGCTTGCATTTGTTGGAAATTAGGATGAGAATGGATCTTATAGATGCAGGAAAAATGTTCCCGGTGTTGGGGGAGTCCAGAACCAGGGGTCACTGTTGAAGAATAAAGGGGTAGGCCATTTAGGGCTGGGATGAGGAAAAACCTTTTTCACCCAGAGAGTTGTGAATCTGTGGAATTCTCTGTCACAGACGGCAGTGGAGGCCAATTCACTGGATTGTTTTCTTTTTTTTCTTTTTCTTTTTTTTTTAATTTATTTTAATTTTTTTTGTTTATTTTATTAGAAGTTAATACAGTACAAAACAGTACAGTGGAACCTCATTTTAGGTGCCAACTATGTAATACCGTAATCCATTCTATGTACAACCTCTAGTTTTATGTTATGAGAAGGAAGTAAGCAGGACAAGAAAAAGAAAGCAATAGAAAGAGGAAAAAGTGGAAAAATAGATGGTAGAGAGTAGAAAAACGTGAAGTGTGTATATAAAAAATAAAAAAGGAAGAGAGAAAGTGGAAAGTAGAAATAGAAGAGAAGGCCCCTTAAAAGAGAATTTTTCAAATCTGTATTCGGAGATGTAGATCTATCCGCGTCATGAACTGAAATCAGCAATCTTTACGGTACCGCTGCATCACATGATTCCAAAAAGTCGATGAAAGGAGACCAACTCCTTAAGAATTGGTCATATTTATCTATTAGTCGGAGTCTCATTTCTTCAAGGCGTGTTATGTCCATCATATTCCTAATCCACATTTTAACAATTGGTATGGTTGTATTTTTCCAAAATTTAAGTATCAATTTCTTTGTTTTCAAGAGAGAGTTAGATTTAGCTCTTAGGACTAACAGAATCAAGGGATATGGGGAGAAAGCAGGAACGGGGTACTGATTCTGGATGATCAGCCGTGTTCATATTTTACTGATTGGGGATGATCAGCCATGATTACATTGAATGACGGTGCTGGCTCGAAGGGCCGAATGGCCTACTCCTGCAACTATTGTCTATTGAATGGCGTTGCTGGCCAGAAGGGCCGAATGGCCTACTCCTGCAACTATTGTCTATTGTCTATTGTCTATTGAATGACGGTGCTGGCTCGAAGGGCCGAATGGCCTACTCCTGCAACTATTGTCTATTGTCTATTGAATGGCGGTGCTGGCTCGAAGGGCCGAATGGCCTACTCCTGCACCTATTTTCTATGTTCACGCTACATTCATTTGTGAAGAATGTAACAACAAGACAAAATAAATTGGTGGACACTACTGATAAAATAATCAAACACAGTAGGAGTAGGAGGCTATTGATTTCTACTCAGCACTGTCGATGAAAAATGAGTTGCTGAGCAAGGATTCTCCCTGTGATGTCTCCATTGTTTACAGATGTGTTGGCAAAGCTGCTGTGTAATAAAAAGGAACGTTTGACTTTTGTTGGGAGGGAAGACTGGTGCGGAGGGTTAAGGTGAGGCGAGCAGTGAAGATGATACTCACAGTGTGGAAGTGTCACAGCAAGGTGCAACATTGACATCAAAATAAACCAATTGCTTTCCAAAGGCATTACTTCACCTCTGGCCACATTGTTTATTTTATTTCTAACCCCGTTAATGAAACCCATTATGAACGAGACTGCCCCACCAAGCTTCAGCTCCCGTCTCCCTGGACTCTGCCCATGGCCAGTAGCCAGCCATTGTTTGTGTCCTCCCCTTGAATCAGTTTAGAGATACAGTGTGGAAACAGGCCCTTCGGCCCACCGAGTCCATGCCGACCAGCGATCGCCCCGTACACTAACACTGACCTACACACTAATGGGAACTGTGACCCATTGATAAACTATCAGCCTGTGTTGCCAGGCACTGTGTGGACAAAGCTGAGGTGGTGATGGAGGGAATGAACTGGGGCCAGCAGTCTGGGACGGCTGATGTCACCACTGGGTAACTAACTGCCTGCCTGGCGCAGGGACTCTGTTTGGGAGGCTTGCAGTTTAAATTATTTCTCTAACTTCAGTCCCTCTCTCTCTATCCCTCCCTCACCCCTCACATAGCAGCTTCAAAGTTGGCTTGTTGAGTCTCATTGTCAATAACTCATTTTCACCCAGCCCACAGCTAATAATGACCCGTTTCCTTTATCTTTGCTACTTTTTTGCGTCTTTCATCCATTTGTTCGACATCTCTCTACATCACCATCTATATCTCTTGTTTCCCTTTCCCCTGACTCTCGGTCTGAAGAAGTGTCTCGATGCAAAACATCACCTATTCCTTCTCTCCAGAGATGCTGCCTGACCCGCTGAGTTACTCCAGATTTTTGTGTCAACATCTGCAGTTCCTTCCAACACATTTTTGTCTTTGATTGATTGAAAAATACACCATGGGAACTGGCTCTCGGTCCACTGAGTCCACACTGACCAGCGATCACCCGTTCTCACTAGTTCTATGTTATCCCACTTCCCCACCCACTCCCTACACACTAGGGGCAATTGACATTACCCTACACACCCGCACGTCACAGAGATATGCAAGGAAACTGGAGCACCCGGGTTGGACCCCATGTAGTCACGGGGAGAACGTGCAAACTCCGCGCCAACAGAAGCAAGTTCAGGATCAAACCCGGGTCTCTGGCGCTGTGAGGCAGCAAGTCGACAAAAAAGTTCTTCTCATCTCGGTTTTAAAAGATTTCCCCCTTGTCACAGCTTAAGGATAAGGGGGAAATCCTTTAAAACCGAGATGAGAAGAACTTTTTTCACACAGAGAGTGGTGAATCTCTGGAACTCTCTGCCACAGAGGGTAGTCGAGGCCAGTTCATTGGCTATATTTAAGAGGGAGTTAGATGTGGCCCTTATGGCTAAAGGGATCAGAGGGTATGGATTGAAGGCAGGTACGGGATACTGAGTTGGATGATCAGCCATGATCATATTGAATGGCGGTGCAGGCTCGAAGGGCTGAATGGCCTACTCCTGCACCTATTTTCTATGTTTCTATGTTTCTAAGTCTATATGCATTACATGCAACACGAATTTCACTGTGTAATGTTTAATTGTATATGTGACAATAAATATCTATCAATGTCCTACCAACTGTTAAAAACCAGGATTGGGCAGTAAAAGTGTTTAAGAAGGAACTGCAGATGCTGGAAAATCGAGGGTAGACAAAAATGCTGGAGAAACTCAGCGGGTGCAGCAGCATCTATGTGGAGCGAAGGAAATAGGCAACGTTTCGGGACGAAACCCTTCCGGGTTTCGGCCCGAAACGTTGCCTATTTCCAACGTTGCCTATTTCCTTCGCTCCACATAGATGCTGCTGCACCCGCTGAGTTTCTCCAGCACTTTTGTCTACATTGGGCAGTGAAAGGATTGGCCATTTTTTGTGTGGTATTTTGGGCTGATACAACATACATCATTGCTCCTAAATATAGATCCAATTTATAATGGAAACCGGGCAACAGCACTTCTTAAGGGCAAAGTGTTTTTTTTAGCCAGCATAGCCTAGACCATGGGATGAAAGGTTGGAATGAAGAGTGTGGCTGCAGGCTTGAGATACAGCTGCAGGCACCTTGCTGTTAATGGTCTTAAAACACATTTTACATCTTCAACACTCTTTTTTTTTTTTTATTTCAAAATAGACTTTATTCAGGTCATAAATATACAATGCATAAACCATGCAAAACATTCATCCAACATTTCTGGAGGCTATTCAAGTTATTCAATACAGTCTCAAATTTCGCAAATTTGTCCCGACCCTTGTCCTGGGAGAACCCTTTTTTAAATTTCAAAATAGACTTTATTCAGGTAATAAATATATACGATACATAAGCCTATACAATACATGTACAATACATTCAGACTCTTGTTTTTACCCACAATTGTTCCGTTACTCTCCAAGGAACAGCGCTCATTATTAATTGGTGATTTGTCACAGTTCTATTGTTCAGATCCAGGAGCTAATTTGTCATTAATGGAAATTTGAAATGACAAAATAAAAGCACTTAGCAATAATTGGATTAATTAGCTTAACAAACCAGAAATTAGGTCCTTGATCCCATATAAGGTTTCATCTGATAATGCAATAATGTTCCACGGTGTAAATGTGGTGACGAGCGTGAAGAGGTCGACAAAAATGCTGGAGAAACTCAGCGGTTGAGGCAGCATCTACGGAGCGAAGGAAATAGGCGACATTTCGGATCGAGACCCTTTGCCTATTCCTTCGCTCCATAGATGCTGCCACACTCGCTGAGTATCTCCAGCATTTTTGTTGACCTTCGATTTTTCCAGCATCTGCAGTTCTTTCTTAAACGCAGCGGTCAGGCATTTTATTCACTGGAGACGTGAGCAGCTGCTTGTCCGTGTGGATCAGTGGGAGAATGATGAATATACTCTCTGTAATTCATACAACCTGGGCAGTGATTGGAAATTATTCATTAATAAGCAGAGTTGAAGTATAAATGCTAACTTTCTGCTTCGAATACTGATGATTGTTTTGGTTCTAAGTTCTATCAAAGAGGTAGTTAGTAGCTCAGCGCTGTGTCGGAGGGAACTGCAGATGCAGGTTTAAACTGAAGATAGACACAAAATGCTGGAGTAACTCAGTGGGACAAGCAGTCTCTCAGTAGAGAAGGAATGGGTGACGTTTCGGGTCGAGACCTTCCTCAGATTGGACAGTTCATCAACCACAACCAGAGAGCAGTGCTGAACTACTATCTACCTCTTTGGTGACCTTCGGACTATCCTTGATCAGACTTTGCTGGCTTTACCTTGCACTGAACATTATTCCCTTATCATGTATCTGTACACTGTAAATGGTTCGATTGTAATCATGTACTGTCTTTCTGCTGACTGGTTAGCACGCAACAAAAGCTTTTCACTGTACCTCGGTACACGTGACAATAAACCAAACTGAAACTCTATTTCACGAGTAGTTTACACCCCAGCGGTATGAACATTGACTTCTCCAATTTCAGGTAGTCCTTGCTTGCTCCTTCTTTCCCCTCCCCTTCCCAGCTCTCCCACAGCCCACTGTCTCCGCCTCCTCCTCACATCAGTCTGGAGAAAGGTCTCGACCCAAAACGTCACCTATTTCCTTAGCTCCATAGATGCTGCCTCTCCCGCTGAGTTTCTCCAGCATTATTGTCTACCTCTGCTCCTTCCCCGCACTTAGAAATCATCCCATGTTCATCCCGATCAAAACTCCCAGTCCTCGTTTTAGTCCAAGTCGAGTTTATTGTCGCATGCACAGGTACTGGAATTATCTGCCACAGAAGGCAGTGGAGGCCAATTCACTGGATGTTTTCAAGAGGGAATTAGATTTAGCTCTTAGAGATAACGCAATCAAGGAATATGGGGAAAAAGCAGGAATGGGGTACTGATTTTAGATGATCAGCCATGATCATATTGAATGGCAGTGCTGGCTCAAAGGGCCGAATGGCCTACTCCTGCACCTATTTTCTATGTTTCTATGTTTCTACGTGAAGTAGAGTCAAAGAGTGATACAGTGTGGGAACAGGACCTCCGGCCCAACTCGCCCACACCGGCCAAGAATGTCCCAGCTACCCGAGCCCCACTTGCCTGCGCTTGGTCCATAACTCTCCAAACCTGTCCTATCCGTGTACCTGGCCAACGTTCTTAAATGATGGGATACCTCCTCTGGCAGCTTGTTCCAATGAAAGCAAAGAAATGGGGCAAAGTTGGAGATGGATGGGAAGAACGGGAGAAAGGAAATGGCTGGAGACGGCAAATACACTAGGTGTGGAAGAAGGGTGAACTTGACCTACACCTCCTCTACAGTGGCTGCAGGAAGTGGGGACATTTTACTTGGTGTTTCCCATGCCATTATATCCACGCCTCTACCGTGCTAATTTAAAAGGCAACTTTACACTTTACAAAATGCAAGTTAGAATTTTCTTTGCATCAGCGGTTTTTTCCCATTACAATTTTCTTTCTTTCTGTTTCAACAATTTTAATGACGATGTGAGTATGCGTTTGTCTATGTTGTGATCTCGCTGAGGTGTGATATTTGCATTCGCGCTGAATGTCTCTTCTGTATCGTTTCCTCATGGTACTAACATCTGCAGCCGATAATTTAAAAAAACTGCGTTATTTTGATATTTTAAAAATTATTCTTGTCTAATTGCTCACGAATAAGAACGCAACTTGATTTCAAAATGCTTGGAAATGAAAATAAAAACGGCAAAAGTGTTACAAATATCTGAAGAAGGGTCTTGACCCGAAACGTCACCCATTCCGTCTCTCCAGAGATGCTGCCTGTCCCGTTGAGTTACTCCAGCTTTTTGCATCTGTCTTCGGTTTAAACCAGCACCTGCAGTTCCTTCCTATGCAAACATGAAATGTGTGACTTGCTTTGTAGGTGAGCACAGATTCGCAGCTGGAAAATGTTTAATAAGAACCTGAGGAGCAACTTTCTCACTCAGAAGGTGGTGGGTATTCATAAGTTCATAAGTGGTAGGAGCAGAATTAGGCCATTCGGCCCATCAAGTCTACACCATTCAATTATGGCTGATCTCTCTCTCTCTCCAAACCCCATTCTCCTGCCTACTCCACATAACCCCTGACACCTGTTCTAATCAAGTATCTCTCTTATCTCTGCCTTAAAAATACCCATTGTCTTGGCCTCCTACTGTGGCAATGAATTCCACAGATTCACCACCCTCTGACTAAAGAAATTCCTCCTCATCACCTTCCTCAAGGAATATCCTTTAATTCTGAGGCTATGACCTCTAGACCTAGACTCTCCCACTAGTGGAAACATCCTCTCCATATCCACTCTATCCAGGTCTTTCACTATTCGGTAAGTTTCAATGAGGTGTCCTCTCATCCTTCTAAACTCTAGCAAGTATATGGAACGAGCTGCCAAAGGAGGTAGTTGAGGCAGTTACGATAACAGCATTTAAAAGATGCTTGGACAGGTACATGGATAAGAAAGGTTTATAGGGATATGGGCCAAATGCAGGCAAATGGGACTACTTTAAGGGGCTGTCCCACTTGGGCGACAAAATCCGCCAGTTCTGGCGAGTTTGCCCTCGACTCATATTTGCGGCATGGTCGACATGAGGTCGTAGGAGGTCTTTGTAACTCTCCTTCATGCTCGAGAGTAGTCCCCGCGTACTCGAGGCCTCAGCTAGGTCGCGGAGTACTTTTCACCATTCTGAGAAATGCCCGCGAGTAAAAAAAGGTCGCCATGGAAAAGAACGATACTTTTTTTACTGGTAGGTTTAGTCGTAGTAGGCGGCATGTTAGTCGTAGGTAGTCGAAGGTAGTCGAGGGTAGTCGAAGGTAGTCGTAGATAGTCTTCAACATAGTCGAAGGGAGGTCGAAGGAGGTCATCTTCACTCTCCACTGTTCGGTGTCTAATTTTCCCAAAGTTAGTCGTAGCTAATCATAGCTAGTCGAAGCTAGCCTTCAACATAGTTGACGGAGGTCTTCAACATGTCATTTTTTTAAACTCTTCTAAACTCGCAGATTAGGTCGCCCAAGTGGGACAGGCCCTTTATATGGGGCGTCTTGGTCGGCATGGACAGTTGGGCTGAAGGGCCTGTTTCCATGCTGCCTGATGTTTTGACTTGAATACAATCTGTTTGGTGAGAATTTACTCAATCATCTTCAAAAATGTACAAACCATCTCAGCCAAAAACAAAGATGTGATCTCAAAACACAAGATAAGAATAAGGAATTCAACTGGAACCTGTCACTTTGAACAAACCCTTCTCTGTGTGTCTTTGAGTCTGCTTTTGAAAGGTTGCTTTTTTTAAAGCATTTTTGATTCTTATGGAGAGCCATCTGTGATCTTAAACACTTTGCATATTTTGTCAGTAATAAAGAGAAGCTGCCCATCTCTCTCCCTGTGGTTTTGTTTTGCATGTTCCGTCAGAAGTAATTAGATGAAGTGAACTCGTGTAATTCAACAAATGTCATCTTTGACCCTGCATGGGCGAAGGGGGCGGAACAGTGAGACCCCCTCAGCAGGTCCTCTCGCTCCTATAATCACCCATAGAGGCATCACCCCATGACATGTCGACACGTGACACCTGTGCACCTCGTGAGTCGTCGCCCAAAGAGTCGTACCTTTTTCTGGTCACCGCTGGATTTTCAAAATGTTGAAAATATTCGGCCACCTGCTGCGACTATGACGGGTGCCGGCAGTCACCAAAAAAATCACATAAGTGGGACAGGCCCTTTAGAATCATTTATATTATTCTCCAAGTAATTATTTTTCTCTTCAGTATTTTATTGAGGTACAGCTTTTGATGCCAACACATGTTCCTTCTTATCATACACATGTAATCAATACATTCCTTCTTATCAATACATGGAATAGTCCCTTGTTCTCATGCTCATTACGTATCTTCAACGGCAAGAATCTACTTTGTTGATTTGCTTTCATCATTTTGAAAATGTCTTATCAAATCTCCATGATATTTGTGTTTTGTGTGTAAACGCATCCAACTACTGGAGTCTCTCATAACCCTCCAACCTCAAATATTAAAAAGCTTAAAATTACATTCATTATTCTAAATCTGCTCCACGTAGTATTTGTTGCCTAATCGTTTGCATATTTTCTTACACGGCGGCGCAGCGGTAGAGTTGCTGCCTCACAGCGCCAGAGACCCAGGTTCGATCCTGACTATGGGTGCTGTCTGTACGGAGTTTGCACGTTCTCCTCGTGACTGCGTGGGTTTTCTCAGGGTGCTCCGGTTTCCTCCCACACTACACAGACGTGCAGGTTTGTAGGTTAATTGGCTTCGGTAAAATTGTAAAATGTTCCTAGTGTGTGTAGGATAGTGTTAGCTGGTCGGCGAGGACTTGATGGGCTGAAGGGCCTGTTTCTCTAAACTATACTAAAAATAGAGAGGGAGGCCACTCAGTTCACGGAAACTCTGCTGCCCCTTTGTACAACCCTATCCATCCCTAACTGTTATGCTTGAACCTGCCCTCTTTCACAGCCATCAACTCCAACCGATTCTCCTGTTCTCTACCCATAATGGTAACATGCAGAAGTCCATTGAGAAGGGTCTTGAGCCAAAACGTCACCTATTCCTTGTCTCCATTGATGCTGCCTGTCCCGCTGAGTTACTCCAGCTTTGTTGTGTCTATCTTCGGTTTAAACCAGCATCCGCAGTTCCTTCCCACACAAACAACCAGCCTTAATGTCTTTGGAGTGAAAAATAAAATGTAGGCACTGGGGAATGTTAGACACTGAGGAGTAGTTAATACAGAGAGATTGTGTAAACACAACACAGATAGCAACCAGGTCACGATTGAATAGCAGAAAGAAGTGCAGTCAAAGTTGCATGCTGATTGCTTGCCAGTTGATTATATCCAAGCAGACTAAGTACACGGTTTAACACAGCGATGAGCTTTGATTATTACCAAACTGTCACTTTGGCACTGAACATTTATTTCAACATTTGTGGAATTTTAATCTTTCAGATTTTTAATTATTATTAGGGATTTAACAAAACATAATTACTTTTTTTCCCTGCATTTTATCCATCTGTCTTGACGGATGCCCTCCTCCATTCTGTTTACTCTGACAGGCTGGGTGTTAATACAGTTTGGTTGTGCGTGCCCAGTTACTCCGCACGATTTGGCAACCAGCGCTCCTCCAGAGGGAGCGGCTTGGCCGGTGGTGGAGGGGGGGGGGGGGGGGCGGGGACACAGTGGGGACATCTAGACCGACTGCACGGTAGGTGTGTGGACCTTTCATCTGCTCCATCATCACTTAGCCCTGTCCACCGCACGCTGTTGTTGACCGGTGAACACACTTGTGGCCCTGTGTTGCGTTAAGCATCATCTCCAGAGATGCTGCCTGTCCCGCTGAGTTACTCCAGCACTTTGTGTCTATCTGCGGTTTGAACCAGCATCTGCAGTTCCTTCCTACACAATCCCAACTTCTCTCCTCTCAGGTCTACTTGCTATTCAAAGCTTTTTGCAAGTTATCTAGTTACAGTATATCATGCTGCTACCTATGGGCGTTTGCCACTAGGGTGCTTGTGTTGCTTACAGTACAACAGAGGCTTCACTTTATGTAGTGGAAAGATTATTTAATTTGTAATATTCACTGAGACTGGAGCAATAAAGTGCTTTCAGTACTTGCTGCAACTGGTCAGGCACGTTGAAAGCAACAAAACAACAAATAAACATACTATAGATGATCATTAATACCGTAAACCATAATATTGCAAGAAACAGTATGTAGTGTACACTAAAGTCTGCAGTAATTCAGTACTGGATGTTGTGTAGTGTTCAAGAGCCTTATAGTTGATGAGAATAAGGGGTAAGCCATTTAGAACGGAGATGAGGAAAGAATTTTTCTCACACAGAGTTGTGAGTCTGCGGAATTCTCTGCCTCAGAGGGCGGTGGAGGCAGGTTCTCTGGATGCTTTCAAGAGAGAGTTAGATAGGGTTCATAAAGATAGCGGAGTCAGGGAATGTGGGGAGAAGGCAGGAACGGGGTACTGACTGTGGATGATCAGCCATGATCACATTGAATGGCGGTGCTGGCTCGAAGGGCCGAATGGCCTCTACTACTGCACCTATTGTCTATTGAGAAGGAGCTTGAACTTGGAGGTCATGACTCTCATGCTCCTGTACTTTCTACCCAATAGTTGCCGCAAGATTCGTAGAGTGCGGCCACAGTGGTCTTTGTTGATATTCACTGTCTTATTTGAGGCAGCGCTTCCTGGACACCCGTACAATGGCAGGAAATGCACAATCTTTCTTTCACTCTTTGTGGTACCTGTACTGAGAGACAAAAACAAGAGACTGAAATTGAGAGCAAAGTTGGATGTTGGGGGTGAGATGGGAGCCAGTCGTCAGTTTATGCCAAAGTCATATTGCACAGAAAGAGGCCCTTCAGCCCACTGAGTTTGTGCTGACCATCAGCTAATATTTACAATGTACAATAATCACACATTCATTTCTGTTTTCTATTTTTTTAATTATAGTTTAGAGATGCAGCGCAGAAACAGGCCCTTTGGCCCACTGGTTAGTAGGGGCAAGTTGGGCCGAAGGGCCTGTTTCCACGCTGTATCACTCTATGATTCTATGGTTATATGACTCTTAAAGCACATCATGTAATGAAACAAACATCTCTGGAATCTGATGGGATGAGAAATTGATACCATTGATAAATTGATGAATCGGCCCATGGAATATTAATGTTAGAGACTTTGATGGAAAAGTAGATTTTAACAATCTATAGCGCTGATTTCTGTGTCAAACACCTTTCTGGTGAAGAGGCCCTGCTGGCCTGTGGAAAGCATCAAGTGATGAAGGGAGTCTGAAGAAGGGTCTCGACCAGAACGTCACCCATTCCTTCTCTCCAGAGATGCTGCCTGACCCACTGAGTTACTCCAGCATTTTGTGTCTACCTTCGGTTGAAACCAGCATCTGCAGTTCCTTCCTACACATCGGGAACAGCGTACATGCTAACGATTTCTGTCATTCGCTTTTCGGCATCGGGAGCTGAGCTGTAGAACTTTCCTGGAGGATGCTCTATGGATGGAACAAAAATGGTCCGTTTTTCATCTTTGCTCCAAGTGTGTATCTCTTGCAGACATGATCATCCATCTGTTCCACAAATAAATCTCAATTTGCATTTCATTATCTGAAAAAAAACCTCGCATCTTGCAAATGAAACCTGTTTTCAGGATTGTTTTGTTTAAGGAACTCGTTACCTTAACAATGGCTCAGAAATTGGAAATCACCAAGTGTGGAGCTGAAACAGTCATTATAGCATTTCACAGAACATTGAGGAGTTTTCCCCCAAACCCTTGGCTCCTCATAATGTTTGGATAAATATATAACTAAGACAAATAGATCATACAATGTTTGTAAAATGTATGAAACCAATCCAATCTATGAACAAAGAGACGTTGAGTTTTTATGAAATGTTGCTCCTTCTACTCTGCAGCAAAAGTTAAACGAGTTACATTTCTTAATAGCTTTTTCTTTCATCCTCCAAGACATAGAAACATCTAAAACATCTAGGACTAAAACAGTTTGTTGTTATTTTTAAAGTAGACATTATTGCTTGTGCATGTTCCCTCTCTGTTGAAATATTCAATCTCAATGTGGTCATTGCTAATGGTTAGAAAAGCTAATAGATCAGACTGACGATGCATTTTGTTAGACTAATGGCAAGTGAGCAACTCTGTCCAGGTGTGGACGCAGGTTGGGCCAGGTGGACGTGCCACAATTGAGAGTTATATCCCCACCTGTTTAGAGAACTGGTGTTGACAGAACCAGGGTGACTCCAAACAAGTGGAGATATAACACCAATGATGTGGCATTGACCCACAAACAATGGAACAACTGCTGAAATGCCCACAACTGGAAAACCAATGCGCAGCTGTTGATCTCGCCGCCTACAATGAAGATGTTGAGAAATGTGTTCAGCTCTGGCTGAACAATATCTAATCTTGTGACATGGACTTGATAAGAAGAATCTAGTTTGTACACAAATAAAAAGCCTTCGTGAATCTCCGGGGCTGAATCAACATGCTTTATTGCAGTGGTTTCGAATTCAGTTTAGTTTATTGTCACATGTACCGAGGTACAGTGAAAAACTTGTTGTTGCGTGCTAACCAGTCAGCGGAAAGACAATACATGATTACAATTGAGACGTCCACAGTTTACAGGGACAGGATAAAGGGAATAATGTTTAGTGTGACAAAGTACAGTAAAGTCTGATTAAAGGCAGTCTAAGGGTCTCCAATGAGGTAGATGGTAGGTCTGTTTAAGAAGGAACTGCAGATGCTGGAAAAATTGAAGGTAGACAAAAATGCTGGAGAAACTCAACGGGTGAGGCAGTGTCTATGGAGCGAAGGAATAGGTGATGTTTCGGGTCGAGACCCTTCTTCAGACTCTTTACATTCTTCAGTCTGAAGAAGGGTCTCGACACGAAACATCAGCTGTTGAGTTCCTCCAGCTTTCTGTGTCTATAAACGCAGTTTCCTTGCACCACTCGGACTACATACATGTTGACAGGACAGCTCCTGTGGCAGGACACTGTGTTCAGCTGAACGATGACTAACTTCCTGAGAATACTCTGCACCAGACACGGCAAACGCTGGCGGGAGAAGATTGGGCAAGTATCTCAAGAACAAATTGAAGCAGGGACGGACACTGATAACTAAGGCAGGATTAGACATCAAACTCTAAATAGAGAATGCACAACTTTGAAATGCAGCAACAAGAAAAGCAGTTGCCGTGGAAACAGCGGCACTGGCAAGAGAGGCAACAATAGGTTGTTAACAGAGTTGCTAACGTCTGAAGAAGGGTCTCGACCCGAAACGTCACCGATTCCTACTCTCCAGAGATGCTGCCTGTCCCGCTGAGTTACTCCAGCTCTTTGTGTCTACAATAGGTAGCTAACAGGTGTTGTTAATCCCGAGATAACAGGGAGCAGTAATTAGACGATACAGCCGGCTCAGGCCTGCAGGAAATGAAACACCCCAGTCAATTGCTTTGTGATAGAAGGCCTATCAGTATTAAATAATTACCAATCGCATGGGACGTCAGCCAATAATCCTTGGCCACTACTGTAGACACAAGATGTACTTGTCAAGTGTTGCTATAATTCCTCAGCCCCAATATCTTAATTAGTGTTTAGTATCCGTGCTTTGGTGACATTCTGCCTGTTTTCCAGCTTCCTGCATTGATTGGGAAATTTGCATTTCTTTCACTGGACGTGCCCATCCCGAATAAAATCATTGATTCACGGCCCTGAGCGTCCACACCTCAAGCCCGCTGTAACGGATTGGTCAGTGTTGTCATCATGCTGCCATTCCCTTACATCAGGGCGATCACGGTGGCGCAGCGGTAGAGTTGCTGCCTCACGGCGCTAGAGACCCGGGTTCAATCCCGACTACGGGTACTGTCTGTACCGAGTTTGTACATTCTCCCCTCCCGTGGGTTTTCTCCGTGGGTTTCCTCCCACACTCCAGGTATGTACGTAAATATCAAACTGTCTTTTGTGTAAATTGTCCCTAGAATGTGTATGATAGTGTTAATGTACGGGGATCGCTGGTCGGTGTGGACTCGGTGGGCCGAAGGACCTGGTTCCGCACTGAATCTCTAAACCCCTGTGGGTTGTTAAGGGCTTGGACACACTAGAGGCAGGAAACATGTTCCCGATGTTGGGGGAGTCCAGAACCAGGGGGCCACAGTTTAAGAGAAAGGAGTAAGCCATTTAGAACGGAGACGAGGAAACACTTTTTCTCACAGAGAGTTGTTAGTCTGTGGAATTCTCTGCCTCAGAGGGCGGTGGAGGCAGGTTCTCTGGATGCTTTCAAGAGAGAGGTAGATAGGGCTCTTAAAAATAGTGGTCAGGGGATATGGGGAGAAGGCAGGAACAGGGTACTGATTGGGGATGATCAGCCATAATCACATTGAATGGCGGTGCTGGCTCGAAGGGCCGAATGGCCTACTCCTGTACCTATTGTCTATTGAGACGGGTGGTGGAAGGGGAGGCCCAGGGCAGATGGGGTGCATGGCCAGTGAGCTGGGTCTAGGTTCAGCTGCCTCTCTATCCAACTGACCAGCATCATTCTGTAGCCAAAGGCAGACAAAAATGCTGGAGAAACTCAGCAGGTGAAGCAGCATCTATGGAGCGATATCTGAAGATGGTTCTCAACCAGAAACATCGCCTATTCCCTCGCTCCATCGATGCTGCCTCACCCACTGAGTTTCTCCAGCATTTTTGTCTACCTTCGATTTTTTCAGCATCTGCAGTTCTTTCTCAAACATTCTCTGGCCAAAGATTGCAACACCATCCATAACACTATGTGGCATCTGCAAAGTTACCGATCATATTTCCTATATTCAAACCCAGATGGCTAAAGTATAAAACAACCTGCAATGGTTGCACCATTAGTCACTGCTCATAGACCTGCAACTGTGAAATAATACTCTTCCAACACTCCCTGCAACTTGTGTTTACCAGCGATCCCTGCACGCTAACACTGTCCTACACACTAGCGAGAATTTACAACTTACTGAAGCCAACTGCACACAACTTACAATCTTGTACCTCTTTGTAGTGTGGGAGGAAACCGGAGCTCCCAGAGAAAACCCACACAGTCACAGGGAGAAGGTATAAACTACATGCAGGCAGAACCCGGGTCTCTGGCGCTGCAAGGCAGTAACTCTACCGCTGTGCCACCGAGCCACTAAGGCAATAGCAGACAATGTTTGCCTTCTTGGTCTGGTTCCCACAGTCACCTAACTGTTGGATCACACTCCCCCTTGCATCAACTACACCTGACGTACTCACCTCTTAAAAACTCAAAACAAATTAGTCAGGCAGAACCGCTACTTAACAAAGCCCGACATTCCTGCATCTCCAGGATCTCATTCATCCCGACCCCCAGAACATTATCCAGCAGGGAGACAAAAATGCTGGAGAAACTCAGCGGGTGCAGCAGCATCTATGTGGAGCGAAGGAAATGGGCAACGTTTCAGGCCGAAACCCAGAAGGGTTTCGGCCCGAAACGTTACCTATTTCCTATAGTGGAGATTGTTCAACTCTTTGCATGGAGCGAAGGACACGTTGCCTATTTCCTCCCTTCCTCCCTTCCTGCACCCGCTGAGTTTCTCCAGCACTTTTGTCTACCTTTGATTTTCCAGCATCTGCAGTTCCTTCTTAAACACGTTATCCAGCAGTCTCACCGAGTGATGGGTTGTAATTACCTGACTGGAATGAAGATGCCAGGAACAATATGCCCGATATTAATCACCATCCTTAATTCATCAACCACACCAGTCAAAAGCCTTGCATATATATTGGGCAGCACGGTGGAACAACGGCGGAGTTGCTGCTTTACAGCACTTGCAAGCGCCTGAGACCCGGGTTCAATCCTGACCACGGGTGCTGTCTGTATGGAGTTTGCATGTTCTCCCAATGACCTGCATGGGTTTCCTCCAAGATTTTCGCTTTCCTTCCACACTCCAAAGACGTACATGTTTGTCGATCAATCGGCTTGGTATAAATGTAAAATTGTCCCTAGATTGTGTAAGATAGTGTTAGTGTACGGGGTGATTGTAAGTCGATGGGCTGAAGGGTCTGTTCCCACGTTATATCACTGAAGGGTAACTTTGTACATGGTACATGGATAGGACAGGTTTGGGGGGATATGGGCCAAACGCAGGCAGGTGGGACTAGTGCAGATGGGACATGTTGGCTGGTGTGGGCAAGTTGGGCTGAAGGGCCTGTTTCCACGCTGTATCACTCTATGACTCAGCGCCCCAGTTTATGCTTTAATCATAACTGCCTGGGGCTCCATCATAGTCAGTGGATGATCATCGATCACTGTCTGACACTGAACACAAGATTAATTCAGAAATACTGCATATCCAAGACAATTCATCACCATTTTAAAACTGCTGTACTCCTATTAGCACCACTCCATTCATGTTAGGTTAAATTTATTTCCTGCACTGCTCTCTTTCATGTACTTACATTATTTAACCACATGGACCGAGACTAATTTTTTCTCCACTTCACTTGGTCCCAGCCTTAGCTTGGTTAACGTTTTGAAGAAAGGCATCTTAATCAATTATCTGTGCAAAGTCTACATTTCCCTTTCAAACTTATCTTAAAACGAGCAAATTAATGAGTCGGGAATCTGCAGTTATGATGTTCAGCGGCCGACCAGTGATATCATGTCAGCAGGTCAGTAGACTGGGCAATGTAAGGAAGAATTGATTAGGAATAAAAATAAATAGAGTATGAATTAAAACTGGGTAGGAATGTAGGCAGATAAAGCTCCTAGACACATTATATAAAAACATTAACAGAACGCCATAGAAGGCAGTGGAGGCCAATTCACTGGATGCTTTCAAGAGAGAGTTAGATTTAGCTCGTAGGCCTAAAGGAATCAAAGGATATGGAGAGAAAGCAGGAACGGGGTACTGATTGTGGACGATCAGCCATGATCATATTGAATGGCGGTGCTGGCTCGAAAGGCCGAATGGCCTCTACTCCTGCGCCTATTTTCTATGTTTCTATGTAATGAGCACTGGTCACAAATTCATGGAGTCATACAGCACAGAAACAGGCCCTTCGGCCCACCGAGTCCGCGCCGACCAATGATCCCCGCACACTAACACTATCCTACACACACTGGGGACAATTTACAATTTGAACAAGCCAATTAACCTACAAACCTGCATGTCTTTGGAATGTGAGGGGAAACCGGAGATCCCGGAGGAAACCCACGCAGGTCACGGGGAGAACGTACAAACTCCGTACAGACAGCACCCGTAGTCAGGATCGAACCTAGGTCTCTGGTGCGGTAAGACAGCAGCTCTACCCGCTGCGCCACCGTGCTGCCCTTATTTCTTACTCCAGCATTTTGTGTCTGTGTTTGGTGTAAGCCAGCATCTGCAGTTCCCTCCTGCACATCTTGTTGGTCTTGCATTGGGTGAGATGGAACATGACTCAGCTAATGGTGATATTCCAGAGAATGCCTAAAGGAACTCAGTAAATCAATAATCACTTTGCATTGCAATGCGATATACATGCCTGATATATTAATGTGCCATTGCATGCTGAATCTATGAACAGATAGTAAACACTCACTGGGTCAAACAGAAAGGGAGAGAGATATAGCAGGGAAACAGGCCCTTTGGCCCATCCAGCCCACACTGATCACCAATTACCTAATTACACTAATCCGACACTAATCTAATCCAATTGCTTCCTCCATATTATTATGATTTCCACCCAGGATCTACCCCTCACCCACACCGCAGGGGAGCAAATTACAGCAGCCAATTAGTCCACAAACCCGCACATCTCTGGGATGTGGGAGGGAACCAGAGCACCTGGAGAACAGGCGAACTCCACATGGACAGCACCCGATGTCAGAATTGAGTCTGCCTCTCTGGCGCTGTGAGATGGCGGCTCTACCAGCTGCACCACTGTGCTGCCCACACAGAAACACAGACTTAGAATAATTTGCCAAGATGAAAGCGAAATGAATGAGCAGACAGATGGTGACGAGCTGCCTAACCCCTGAGGCTGACACTGCCTTGGTCAAATACATTTGCATTCCTGAGAACAGTCCCATCAGCAATCTGGAACATGGTGCTTTAATGGGTATACTTAGAGGCAACCCTTCCAATTAGTGTTGTATGAAGCTATCCAGACCCGGGATGTCCCAGGCCTGACATATTCACTTAGTGACTTCAAGCCAAGCTTTATTAGTACGGGTGTCGGGGGTTATGGGGAGAAGGCAGCCGAATGGGGTTAGGAGGGAATGATATATCAGCCCTGATTGAAAGGTGGAGTAGACAATGGGCCGAATGGCCTATTTCTGCTCTTATCACTATTGAACTGATCAAGTCAACCAATCTCAATGCCCATGTTCTGGCGGGAGGGGCAAGTACAAAATGCAACGTTATCAACAACAAACAATTACAACATGACCTTCCGAAGCTGGAGTAACTCAGCGGGACAGGCAGCATCTCTGGGGGAAGGACTCGGTAACGTTTCGGGTCGAGACCCTTCCATTCTTCAAATCCCTTCCATGGGCTCCATTTACACCTCACGCTGCCTCGGCAAGGCCAGCAGCATCATCAAGGACCAGTCTCACCCTGGCCATTGTGTGAAGTGTGACAACGCACACCTCCAGATCACCTCCAGGGACAGTTTCTTCCCAGCTGTTATCAGGCAACTGAACCATCCTATCAACAACTAGAGAGCGGGGCTGAAATACTATCTACCTCATTGAAGATCCTCGGACTTTGTTTGATCGGACATTACTGGCTTTATCTTGCACTAGACATAATTCACAATAATCTATCTACACTGTGGATGGCTCGATTGAGATCATGTATTGTCTTTTGTGTAAGAAGCAACTGCAGATGCTGGTTTAAACCGAAGATAGACAAAAAGCTGGAGTAACTCAGCGGGACAGGCAGCATGTCGGGTAATGTCTTTCCGCAGGCTGGTTAGCAGGCAACAAAGCTTTTCACTGTACCTCGGTACATGTGACAATAAACTAAACTGAACTCAAAATTCACTCGTCAATGCCTCATCCAGGAACTAGAGGGGAGTTTACCAGCTCACGTCACAGGTTAGATCAGAGAGCGTAGAAATCAGAGCTGAACGACACCCAATGCCTCTCCTCACACCTCCAGAGAGGTTGATTGCAGAGAGATAAAAACATAGAAATATAGAAAATAGGTGCAGGTAGGCCATTCGGCCCTTCAAGCCAGCACCGCCATTCAATATGATCATGGCTAATCATCCAAAATCAGTACCCCGTTCCTGCTTTTTCCCCATATCCCTTGATTCCATTAGCCCTAAGAGCTCTATCTAACTCTCTCTTGAAAACATCCAGTGAATCGGCCTCCACTGACTTCTGTGGCAGAGAATTCCACAGATTCACAACTCTCTGGGTGAAAAGGTTTTTCCTCATCTCAGTCCTAAATGTCCTCCCCTTTATTCTTAAACTGTGACCCCTGGTTCTAGATTCTCTCAACATCGGGAACATTTTTCCTGCATCTAGCCTGTCCAATCCCTTAAGAATGTTATATATGTTTCTATAAGATCCTCTCTCACCCTTCTAACTTCTGGTGAATTCCAGTGGAGAGGGGTGAGAGAAGAATTTAATCAGTCTCACAAAGCGTTCAGCGGTGAAGACTATGCTCTGCCAACAAGCTCACCGTGGTGTCGCAGCGGTAGAGTTGCTGCCTTACAACGGGGAGAACGTGCAAACTCCGTACAGACAGCGCCCGTAGTTGGGATTGAACCCGGGTCTCCGGCGCTGGAGCGCCGGAGACCCGGGTTCAATCCCAACTACGGGCGCTGTCTATAAGGAGTCTGTACGTTCTCCCCGTGACCTACGTGGGTTTTCTCCGAGATCTTCAGTTTCCTCCTACACCCCAAAGAGATACAAGTTTGTCGGTTAATTGTCCTTAGTGTGTGTAGGATAGTGTTAGTGTGCGGGGATCGCTGGTCGGTGTGGACTCGGTGGGTCGAAGGGCCTGTTTCCGTGCTGCATCACTAAACTAAACTAAACTAAAGACTCCACCGATGCACAAGCTACAGAACGGCCACTTGGGAAATACCTGAATCTCAATAGAGGCTGGGGTCTTCGAGTGAGTTGCACAGTTGTAATTTTCTTTAAACCCTATTTGATTTTGCAGCGAGTATGTCATCTTTACTTTAATGACTTTCCTGTTGAAATACTGTTGCTGCAATATCCCTACTTAGTGGCGTGCTTTGGCGGTGTTGATGCCGACACTACAAATTCATGAAGATAATTAGTTTTAGTGCGATGTTTGTTTCTACTTCTGCTGGTGAAATTAAAGGTTCACTTTAAAGTAATGAAAGCAGAAAGCGTTGAAACTGCTGGGCAAGTCGAAGGCTCTCTTTGCAAAGAGAAACATGCTGAAAAATGGTTTGTTTAAGAAGCTCTGAAGATGGGTCCCGACCTGAAACGTTGGCTGGCCATTTCTCCGCACAAACACTGCCTGCTGAGTACCTCCTGTGCTTTGTTCTTTACAGTCGAATAAGCAGTTCCCAGCCTGGTATTTACAGCATGTTGCTTTGTGTCTTCTGGCAGACGCAGAATGTTGATCGTGGTTGATTGGAGCTGATTGGTACAGGTTCCGCCCTGCTGTGGGCCACTCGGCCCTTCATAAGGTCATAAGTGATAGAATTAGGCCAATCACAATCACAATAATACTTTATTAGCCAAGTGTGTTTTGCAACATACGAGGAATTTCATTTGCCAAGTCAGTCACACAAATATAAAGCAACGGAACACACAACACACAACATACATCTCCGCCTTAGAAATATCCATTGTCCTCCACCGCCATCTGTGGCAATGAATTCCACAGATTCACCACCCTCTGACTAATCATATTCTCGTTTCCCTAACCAGTCTGAGAAGGGTCTCATCCCGAAACGTCACCCATCCCTTCTCTCCAGAGATGCTGCCTGTCCTGCGAGTTACTCCAGCGTTTTGTGTCTATCTAAAGAGATTCCTCCTCATCTTTTTAAAGGTACATACTTTAATTCTGAGGCTATGACCTCTAGTCTTAGACTCTCCCACTAGTGGAAACATCCTCCCCATCCACTCTATTCAAGCCTTTCACTATTGGGTAAGTTTGTATAATTGCAGGAGGAGGCCATTTGGCCCTTCGAGCCAGCACCGCCATTCACTGTGATCATGGCTGGTCATCCCCAATCAGTACCCCGTTCCTGCCTTCCCCCCATATCCCCTGACTCTGCTATCTTTAAGAGCCCTATCTAACTCTTTCTTGAAAGTATCTAGTGAATCGGCCTCCACTGCCTTCTGAGGCAGAGAATTCCACAGACTCACAACTCTCTGGGTGAAAAAGTTTTTCCTCGTCTCCGTTCTAAATTCCTGGATGGTTGAGCAGACTCGAGACGTCGAATCAGCTCCACCTCCTGCTGCTTCTGTATTGTTTATGTTTCTCAGTATTGTACAATGAATAATACCAATCTGTCCATTTGTTTTGCATGGCTGCATAACTAAACTGTTACCGAGGAACCAAATTTTATCTGAGGCTCTTGGGTTATTTAAGTGTAAATCCATCCCTTTCATCCTCTTTCCTTTGTCTATAATAATTCCTACTGTAGGGGAGTCTGACATTTATTAAACAAAACATTTCCAATGCTTTTTGTCAAACACAATTAGCAGTCTGTGCTAACTCTACAAAAGCCATAGTCATCTTGCTATTAAGTTTTCTCTCATTTGTGATGTTCTGACGCATATCCTTCCACTAAGATCTCTTCATTAGTTCTGTCAACAGTATTTTGCATCTATTCCATGTAGCAGGCGTTTAAAACTGGCTCCCCCAACTCGGAGCTGTGGTCTCCAACTCGGAGCTGTCCCTGTGGTCTCCACGTTGGAGCTGTCCCTGTGGTCTCCAACTCGGAGCTGTCCCTGTGGTCTCCAACTCGGAGCTGTCCCTGTGGTCTCCAACTCGGAGCTCCCCCTGTGGTCTCCAACTCGGAGCTCCCCCTGTGGTCTCCAACTCGGAGCTCCCCCTGTGGTCTCCAACTCGGAGCTCCCCCTGTGGTCTCCAACTCGGAGCTGTCCCTGTGGTCTCCAACTCGGAGCTGTCCCTGTGGTCTCCACATTGGAGCTGTTCATGTGGTCTCCACGTTGGAGCTGTCCCTGTGGTCTCCAACTCGGAGCTGTCCATGTGGTCTCTGCAGTGGAGCTGTCCCTGTGGTCTCCAACTCGGAGTTGCCTCTCGGTCACCCACTGGTCCCACAGCAAAGCAACACGCCTGTTTCTATCTTACGTAACATCTGCCTTGGGCACGGGTCCGCAGGCATAGGTCGGGGAGTGGCCGTACATATCGTTTCCTTCGCCTCTGCCCAACGTCCTCCCTGCCCCAACTCCCATCATGAGTTGCTCAAGAACAGTGTAACTTATGTCAGTTGCCCTCTGCACTCTGGTCAGGCCCAGACCACCAGCTACTCTCCAGGTGACCCCAACAATAAGTGGGTACCCAGCAGAGCAGAGCTGTAACTGCATCAGATGCAGGTAAACGAGCAGCTTTATTGCTCTGACCACTGTACACTTGGACACAAGGGTATGGACACACGAGTGTAAGATTTGTAGGCTTTCACCAGCCGCATGCTGCAGCTCAGGGACATTTCATTCATCTCTCCGCGCTGCTAGAGGATGCTTGGTGACTACAATGCGGCAAGCATTCAGCAGGAAATATGTCTTTTCATGCTTGTTGCAGCAGCTCCGTGGAACACATCTCATCAGCGAGTGTCTGCCTTGTGATGGAAGTCTGCTCCTTTAGGATATACAACACACGCCCATCTTCCCTTCCTATTGTGTAGGAAGGAACTGCAGATGCTGGTTTAAACCAAAGATAGACACAAAATGCTGGAGTAACTCAGCGGGACAAACAGCATCTCTGCCACAGTGAGACAGCAGCTCCACCCGCTGCGGCACCGTGCCGTTTTCTCTCCGCAACTACATCGGCTGCAACATCTCCTGACGCAGATTGTTTGCCAAATGTCTCCGGATATTTTACGACTTTAAAAGCTGGCATATAAAACCAAATTGTTGTCTGTTTTCTTGTTCAAAGTGATTAGTCATTGAAAACTCCACACATAAATTGGATCAGAATGCGCAGTTAAAACTGGTGTCATAAATCCAGGGTTTGTTCTAAATCTAATCCCCGTTACAACATGCCATTCATTATGTGGTGAATCTCTGGAACTCTCTGCCACAGAGGGTAGTTGAGGCCAGTTCATTGGCTATATTTAAGAGGGAGTTAGATGTGGCCCTTGTGGCCAAGGGGATCAGAGGGTATGGAGAAAAGGCAGGTACGGGATACTGAGTTGGATGATCAGCCATGATCATATTAAATGGCGGTGCAGGCTCGAAGGGCCGAATGGCCTACTCCTGCACCTAATTTCTATGTTTCTATGTTTCTATTATGTTAGTTCACAAGTTATAGGAGTACAATTAGGCCATTCGGCCCATTGAGTCTACTCCACGTAGAGTCTGGGCCAGTAGGTTAATGCAGTCCATGTTGACCATGCATTGCCCCCCCCCCCCTCTCGTGCCCCCACCCTCCCCCCCCCCCCCCCCCCTCCCCTCCCTCACACATAGGGCCTTGGGACAGGGCAGGGCGTGGAAACACAAAGCATGGCCGGGCAGACCAAGTGTATCGTTTTGCCCAACACCTACGCTCGGTCAGCTTTTCACCTCCCCTCCTATTCCCACACTGACCTTTCTGTCCTGGGCCGCCTCCATGGCCATTGCAAGGCCACACACAAACTGGAGCAACAGCACCTCATATTCTGCTTGGGCAGCTTACACCCCAGCGGTATGAGCACTGAACTCCCCTCTCCTTCTCTTCCTATCTTTCCTGCACCTCTCCTTATAGAAACATAGACAATAGGTGCAGGAGTAGGCCATTCGGCCCTTCGAGCCTGCACCGCCATTCAATATGATCATGGCTGATCATCCAACTCAGTATCCTGTACCTGCCTTCTCTCCATACCCCCTAATCCCCTTAGCCACAAGGGCATATCTAACTCCCTCTTAAATATAGCCAATGAACTGGCCTCAACTACCCTCTGCGGCAGAGAATTCCACAGATTCACCACTCTCTGTGAAAAAAGTTTTTCTCATCTCGGTTTTAAAAGATTTCCCCCTTATCCTTAAGCTGTGACCCCTTGTCCTGGACTTCCCCAACATCGGGAACAATCTTCCTGCATCTAGCCTGTCCAAACCCCTTAAGAATTTTGTAAGTTTCTATAAGATCCCCTCTCAATCTCCTAAATTCTAGAGAGTATAAACCAAGTCTATCCAGTCTTTCTTCATAAGACAGTCCTGACATCCCAGGAATCAGTCTGGTGAACTTTCTCTGCACTCCCTCTATGGGAATAATGTATTTCCTCAGATTTGGAGACCAAAGCTGTACGCAATACTCCAGGTGTGGTCTCACCAAGACCCTGTACAACTGCAGTAGAACCTCCCTGCTCCTATACTCAAATCCTTTTGCTATGAAAGCTAACATACCATTTGCTTTCTTCACTGCCTGCTGCACCTGCATGCCTTCTTCCAATGACTAGTATACCATGACACCCAGGTCTCGCTGCATCTCCCCTTTTCCTAATCGGCCACCATTTAGATAATAGTCTGCTTTCCTGTTTTTGCCACCAAAATGGATAACCTCACATTTATCCACATTATACTGCATCTGTCAAACATTTGCCCACTCACCCAGCCTATCCAAGTCACCTTGCAGTCTCCTAGCATCCTCCTCACAGCTAACACTGCCCTCCATCTTAGTGTCATCCACAAACCTGGAGATATTGCCTTCAATTCCCTCATCCAGATCATTAATATATATTGTAAATAGCTGGGGTCCCAGCACTGAGCCTTGCGGTACCCCACTAGTCACTGCCTGCCATTGTGAAAAGGACCCGTTTACTCCTACTCTTTGCTTCCTGTTTGCCAGCCAGTTCTCTATCCACATCAATACTGAACCCCCAATGCCGTGTGCTTTAAGTTTGTATAGTAATCTCTTATGTGGGACCTTGTCGAAAGCCTTCTGGAAGTCCAGATACACCATATCCGCTGGTTCTCCCCTATCCGCGCTACTAGTTACAACCTCGAAAAATTCTATAAGATTCTTATCTTACACCATTCACCTGTCTGACCTGTTGAGTTACTCCAGCACGCACACACACGCACACACACGCACACACACGCACTCACACACACACACACTAGGGACAATTTTACATTTATACCAAGCCAATTAACCTACAAACCTGCACATCTTTGGAGTTTGGGAGGAAACCGAACGTATCAGAGAAAACCCACGCAGGCCACAGGGAGGAAACGTGCAAACTCCGTACAGACAGCACCCGTGGTCAGGATTGAACCCGGGTCTCTCCTTGAACCTCAGTACCACAGATATGTAAACATAGTACTCAATAAAATAATGATTAGGCAGGAGTTTAGAGAGTGAGGCAAGATCGAGAGAGAGGAGAGAGGGGGAGAGACTCATGGACCTCTCCTCCAGTCCCCTCTGTCCTTCCAACCATCTCTTCCTCTCCCCCTATCCATGACACCTCCCCCTCTCTCCCCCCCCTCTCTCCCCCCTCTCTCTCTCCCCTCTCTCAACACTAATTGTATGTTGACATCAATATTGGCTTTGTGCAAAGGTCAGTTTAGCAGGAATGCAAAGACTGGGTTATCAGACTGATGAAGATTGCAAACATTGGGGTAAACCCGCTGAGACTTTTATATTATCTTATTAGTGATTACGAAGGCAGATTATTTTATAGTGTATCAAACTAAATTCCTCAGGGCCATTGAGGAACACTGGTGTTCTATTATGGTTTAACTGCGCAATTAAAACTGTGATTATATCCCAATTAATTTTTAACTTGCAACTATTATTTTTATTCACTTGGCAGCCCTAATACACACATACACACACGCACACGCACATGCACACGCACACGCACACACACGCACATGCACACGCACACACACACACACACACATGCGTACACACACACACACACACACACACACACACATATGCACACGCACACGCACACGCACACACACGCACACGAACACGCACACACACGCACACACACACGCACACACTAGGGACAATTTTACATTTTATACCAAGCCAATTAACCTACAAATCTGCACGTCTTTGGAGTGTGGGAGGCAACTGGAGATTTCGGAGAAAACCCACGCAGGTCACGGGGAGAACGTGCAAACTCCGTACAGACAGCACCCGTGGTCAGGATTGAACCCGGGTCTCTGGCGCTGTGAGGCAGCAACTCTACCGCTGCGCCACCGTGCAGCCGAATGCTCTTCTGCTCAAATCACGCTAACTACCGATCTCCAGTTCCTCTCCTGCTCATTCACTTTCTCTCAAAGGTTCATCATTCTCACGTACACACTGCACAGTGAAATTCTTACACCCGCCTACGTAATTTTGCGCCATGGTCAAAAGAAAATGTCTAAAGTCCAAAGTCAGGTCCACATGCTGATGATCTGATGATCAATGTCCTCCCTAACTTTCCAATCATCAGTCTCCTCCAGCCAGTGATCACCAGCCTCCTCCTCAGATCCCCGACGTTACTTCCAGCCACACAGCTCCTCTTCCTGGCCCCACCCCACCCTCATTGATTTACGCTGCACTGACAGAACATCAACAGAGGGAGGCAAATGTAGAAGCACTGTTTGGGAGCAGTGTCTCGTTTACCGTCGAGACCCTTCTTGAGTCTGAAGAAGAGTCTCGACCCGAAACGTCACCTATTCCTTCTCTCCAGAGATGCTGCCTGACCCGCTGAGTTACTCCAGCATTTTGTGTCTATCTTCGGTTTAGAAACATAGAAACATAGAAATTAGGTGCAGGAGTAGGCCATTCGGCCCTTCGAGCCTGCACCGCCATTCAATATGATCATGGCTGATCATCCAACTCAGTATCCCGTACCTGCCTTCTCTCCATACCCCCTGATCCCCTTAGCCACAAGGGCCACATCTAACTCCCTCTTAAATATAGTTTAAACCGGCATCTGCAGTTCCTTCCTACACAGAGTGTTTAGTTTGGTTCAGGTTAAGGGCCTTGGTGATTTTTGTCGGCAACTGCCGGCATCATTGATGACGTATCAGGGCACTGGAAAATTCACGGCGTGAGGACGTACAACGCGCGGTGTTTATTCAAGTGTTGCGTCGGTATTTTTGTCGCCGCTGGATTTTGAAATGTTCAAAATCTTTTGGCGACACTGATACGACGCCGGCAGTCGCTGAAAAAATCACCAAGTGGGATAGGCCCTTAAGTTTATTGTCACGTGTACCGAGGTACAGTGAAAAGCTTTTGTCGCATGCTATCCAGTCCGCGATCGAGCCGTCCACAGTGTGTAGATACAGGATGACATGAATAACGTTTAGTGCAAGATAAGGATAAGGGGGAAATTCTTTAAAACCGAGATGAGAAGAACTTTTTTCACACAGAGAGTGGTGAATCTGTGGAATTCTCTGCCACAGAGGGTAGTTGAGGCCTGTTCATTGGCTATATTTAAGAGGGAGTTAGATGTGGCCCTTGTGGCTAAAGGGATCAGGGGGTATGGAGAGAAGGTAGGTACGGGATACGGAGTTGGATGATCAGCCATGATCATATTGAATGGCGGTGCAGGCTCGAAGGGCCGAATGGCCTACTCCTACACCTAATTTCTATGTTTCTATGTTTCTAAAGTCTGATTAAAGATAGTCCGAGGGTCCCCATTGACGTAGATAGTTGCTCAGGACCACTCTCTAGTTGTTGGGAGGAAGGAATTACTGCGTTGGCCTCTCGTGTGTAAAATAGCGTAACATTTTACACTTGTAGACAATGGTTTGGGCAGCTGGTCATCGTTCGATTCCCCGTTATTTGTGGGAGCTTGTTGTGCCAAGATCAGCGGGCTTCTGACCCCACATCATAGCAACAGCTTCTGGACAGCTCAAAACGATTCCATCAGCTGTAATTTCCCTCCTGGGATAAATAAACTTCTATCGTACCCTAAAGCATTTCCAGACCCCCTGAGGTGCTGTTGTAATCCAATCAATACTCTGTCTTCATTTGTAATTACAACAACGTGACTCTCGCAATATTATTTCCCAATCCAAATTAGTTCATAGCACACGGATTGGATAAGAATTATGGAACAAAGCAACCATAAGCTTACCCCATTTGGATAGGATCCCTGCATTAGTGTGGAGTTGGCCAAGGTACAGGATTATCCCGCTCTGTCACAAAGGCAGCACAAAGATGTAAGTCTGTGTGGGGGAGATTGTACATGGGATCAAGCACTCGCTCAGCTTGGAACAAGAAAGTCCATCATTTGATGCTTGGAACTTTACTGACGGGTAGCTTGTGAAATAGGTAAAGCTATTTGGTTAATTCAACGCAATGTATGGAACATCTATAGAAGCATTATAATACTACTTCTAGTTCCCAGTAAATCCAACGAGCAGATACTAGCATAATATTTATGAGAAGGCGTTGAACAGGCACGTGGATAGGACAGGTTTAGAGGGATATGGACCAAACGCAGGCAGATGGGACTGGTGTAGATGGGGCATGTTGGTCGGTGTGGGCAAGATGGGCTGAAGGGCCTGTTTGCACGCTGTATGACGCTATGACTCCATATGCAAATATCAAAGTGGCCCAGTGTCTTCAGAGGAAGACATAATTTAAAGTGGGCTCAGTATTTCTGCTTTAGACAGGTGACACGTGCCGCAGAGACCATTGCAAAGCGTACCACAGCTACAAGCTTGGTTCATTGTCGTAGAGTCATTCAGCACCGGAAAAGGCCCTTCAACCCAACTTGACCATGCTGACCAGATGCCCAATTATGCTGGTCCCATTTGCTTGTGTTTGACCCATGTCCCTCTAAACCCTTCCCTTCCCATGGCTCCAATGTGGATCTAACCCAACCTCCAGGGTGGAACATCTATCCAGACTAAGGCCTGGTCTGGGCAATAGAAAGACTATCACGGCAGTTATTGAAGAAGGACACTGGAGCTGTTTTGGTTAAGATTTCTTTTTCAAAA
Source organism: Leucoraja erinaceus (assembly GCF_028641065.1). Lineage (NCBI taxonomy): Eukaryota > Metazoa > Chordata > Chondrichthyes > Rajiformes > Rajidae > Leucoraja > Leucoraja erinaceus. Next base: position 1,133,214 of record NC_073406.1, on the reverse strand, counting down.
ATTGGATTAATTTATAGCAAGTTATTGTGCAGAAATGGATTCCCGTTTTCGACCTCAGAACAGCCGTTACTAGAGGAGATATTGACACATTCTATGCTGGGGTATTTTTAGGGTGGGATCAAAATTCTTAGGAACAGAGATGACTGGAGTCATAGAGTGATACAATGTGGAAACAGGCCCTTCGGCCCAACTTGCCCACACTGGCCAACATGTCCCATCTACACTAGATCCACCTGCCTGCGTTTGGCCCATATCTCTCTAAACCTGCCCTATCCATGTACCCATCTAAATATTTCAGGACTAGTTCAGATCTCAGACATGTTCCGTCAATCAATTGGATCATGTTTGATCTCCCCTCAACTCCTGCCACTCAGCTTTACTCTGTACTCTTCAAGATTACTATGCAACAATAGTCACTCCATCTCAATCCTGAAACCTTCTGTCCATCCAGCGTCTCCATTTGGGGGAAGCAATTGCCAATTTATTTCTTGTGAAAGTTAGGTCATCATCTAATTTCCCCAACAAGGGAACTATTGATTGTTAAAGAGTCCACTAAAAAGTGCCGGAAGATAAACAATGTTTGCTTCCTCTCTGTCCCACCTCTGACCGTTTGAATTCTGATCATAGGATTAATGGGTGAATTTATATTCCATAAAAGTCATAAATCAGGTTGGGTCTCAGATGACAAGTGATCTATACACAGTCCCAGCCCTCTCCAGGTCCATTGCCCCAGACTAGTTTGTGTGTCAAGTGGTATTAAATTGCAATCTGACATCCATTGAAAGGTTAAATGTTTCCTTGATGATGTTTTGGTGGAAGAGTGCAGTGCAATGGCTGTCAGCTTGCAGTAACAACCTTGTACCATTTGCCCGGGATTGCTTCAGGTTTTTGTTCATTAGGTCCATGCCCAGACAGGCTGCGCCGCTAATTGGATTGCAACCTTCGCCCATTTGTTTTACTTTCTCTCCCCTTGCGCTAATCATGGGTGAGTGATGAAGGTAGTGAAGGATGACCTGCTGGAGGAGACCGCTGCGATGTTGTGTACCGTGCCGAGCTGGCGAATCTCAGCCAGTTAAATCGCTACGCTCAGCAGGGGAGAAAGAAAAACACTTTCCACATGTCCTGATCATCATCAGCATCCCGACCCACAAAAGCAACTCCATGGAACCCAAGATAAACACAAAACGCTGGAGTAACTCAGCGGGTCAGGCAGCACCTCTGGAGAGAAGGAATAGGTGCCATTTGGGGTCGAGACCCTTCTTCAGACTGAGAGTCAGGGGGAAGGGAAACGAGAGATATAGACAGTGCTATAGAGAGAAAAAGAACAAATGAATGAAAGATAAGCAAAAAAGTAACAGTGATGAAGGGAACAGGCCATTGGTAGCTGTGGGCTCGGAGAAAACCAGTTATAGATTCAAGATTCAAGAGAGTTTATTGTCATGTGTCCCTGATAGGACAATGAAATTCTTGCTTTGCTTTGACAGACAATGAGACTCAAGATGACTTTGAGATTAGTTTCCATGGAGCCCGTGCTGGTAGCACCAGGCCTGGTGGTTGATTCTTCATGGGATTCAGTGGAGATGGATGTGTGAAATACATTCTCCTTCTTTAGTCTTTATTTTCGCCTTTAGAGATACAGTGTGGAAACAGGCCCTTCGGCCCATCGAGTCCGCGCTGACCAACGATCACCCTGTACACTAGTACTATCCAACACACTAGGGCCAATAGACAATAGGTGCAGGAGGAGGCCATTCGGCCCTTCGAACCAGCACCGCCATTCAATGTGTTCATGGCTGATCATCCACAATCAGTACCCCGTTCCTGCCTTCTCCCCATATCCCCTGACTCCACTATCTTTAAGAGCCCTATATTGCTCTCTCTTGAAAGCATCCAGAGAACCGGTCTTCACCGCCCTCTGAAGCAGAGAATTCCACAGACTCACCACTCTCAGTGTTTCCTCATCTCCGTTCTAAATGGCTTACCCCTTATTCTTAAAATTTACAATTTACAATTTTTTATCAAAGCCAATTAACCTACAAATCTGTACGTCTTTGGAGTGTGGGAGGAAACTGGAGCACCCGGTGAAAACCCACATGGTCATGGGGAGTACGTACAAACTCTGTACAGACAGCGCCCGTAGTCGGGATCGAACCTGGGTCTCTGGCGCTGTGAGGCAGCAACTCCACCACTGCAACACCGTGCCATCTTTTCAGGAATAAAGCAAGGTTTGACTGACTGTTCAGGAGCACCTCCAACATTCTCCTGGAACCCTGGGCAACGTCCTCTCACAGGTAGATAGATAAATGTCACCTGCAGCCGTTAATATTCTAGGTGTGGAAATTGGTCGCCCACAGCGACTGCAATTAAAAACTTGTGAATTGTTTGCGGATATCCCAAGGATCGGATGAAATGTAATATCACCGCACTGCCTTTGGGGACAGTAGCTAATAACAAGCAAGCCAGAGGAGATAGGTTTAAGGTGGCAAGTTTTAATAAGAACCTGAAGTGACAGAGGGTGGTGGGTGTATGGAACGAGCTGCCAGACGAGGTAGTTGAGGCAGTTACTATCGCAACATTTAAGAAGGGCAGGTTTAGAGGGATTTGGGCCAAATGAGGGCGTGGGACTAGTGTAGCTGGGACACGTTGGCCGGTGTGGGCAAGTTGGGCAAAGGGGCTGTTTCCACGCTGTTTCACTCTATGACTCTAATAAGGAAAAAAAAACATTCCAGCCATCCCTTCCATAGACCACCTGCATTGTATCCTGGCACCTAAATGCCAGGAGCTGAGTTACGTAAGAAATGGAACTAACATGGAACTGCAGAAGGTGCACGCCAGCACAACACGGTATCAACATCCATTGAAAGGGTGGATGTGGAGAGGATGTTTCCACTCGCGGGAGAGTCTAGGACTAGAGGCCACAGCCTCAGAATAAAAGGACATACCTTCAGCAAGGAGATTTCTTAAGTCAGAGGGTGGTGAATTCTGTGGAATTCATTGTCACGGAAGGCTGTGGAGGCCAAGTCAGTGGATATTTTTAAGGCAGAGATTTACAGATTCAGGATTAGTGTGGTTTAGGGGCTATGTGGAGAAGGCAGGAGAATGGGGCAGAGAGGGAACGATAGATCAGCCATGATTGAAAGGTAGAGTAGACTTGATGGGGTGATTGGTCTAATTCTGCTCCTATCATTCATGAACCTGTATTACTTACCAGGTGAAGGAAGTTGTTTATACAACGCCCCATGGCGATCTCAAGGCAAAGTGCTCTACAGCCAGTTAATGCACAAAACCGTAGCAGTGTGTGAACTTCCAGTCCATTTCCTCAATAAAAGCTTGCTGCATATTAAACCGAGCTGGGCTCCCAGAGAAGCTTGGCAAGGCCTTCTTGTTTGTTTGCATCAAGAATGCTTCAATGTGGCAGCAGGAATGTTTTCCCTTTCCTAATGATACGTGAATTGAAGAGGCACTTGCATGAATGCTGCTGCTGCTTTAAGCAGCGAGGGTGAGCAGATACCGGGGAAGCTGCCTGTGTTTTCCAAATTGCTATGGGGGTAATATCGTGCTGATTGGATAATGCGTTTAAATTAGGAACAGATGCGTCGTCTGACAAAGCCTGATTCCCAGATGGAATGTCATCATTTTACTGATTCTGTCTTTGTAGATTGGTAAAGCCTCAGCTCATCATTGTGGCGGTGTGGCCACTGGATCTACATGCAGGAGCTGAACCCTGGAGCTGCTGACTCAGCAGGGAGTGGGAGAGCAATGGTTCAATACATCACGCCTGGAATCACTTGTGGTTACAATACTATAGAGTGATACAGCGTGGAAACAGGCCCTTCGGCCCATCAGGTCTGCACCGTACACCAGCACTATCATACACATTAGGGAGAATTTACAATTTTACCAAAGCCAATTAACCTACAAACCCGCACGTGTGGGAGGAAACCGGAGCACCCGGAGAAAACCCACGCGGTCACAGGCAGAACATGCAAACTCCACACATACAGCACCTGTGGTCAGGATCGAACCAGTATCTGGCGCTGTGAGGCAGCAACTCTACTGCTGTGCCACCGTGCCAACCTCCAGCACTTTGTGGCCACCTTTCTCAGTTGTATGTCAAACCTCCTGGGGCCAAATTATGGATTCAAATTTCCAATATGTGTGGAAAATAACAGTTATGTCTTCACCCAGCCTGGGATTGATAATATCACGGCTACAGATGGAACAATACTTAAATACCAATTCTTCAGAAGTTAATAAACCCAATGCTTTAGGTATTAGTCCAATCAAAACAGTATTTGAGAGCATTCAACAGCAAAGGAGATGTTGTATTTGTGGCATTTATGGCCCATTCATCGTCCATTGAAAGAGTTGCAGGGTCTGGACTTTGACTGAATCAGGATTCTTGCCCCTTTTCTCCTGAGATAATTAAGTGACCTTTCCTGCAATTGGACAAGTGAAATCAAAGATAAATTGTGTTTGTCCCTGAGTGGTCCATAAGATCTTCATAGGAACTTCAGGGAGAGAGAGATAGTGTTAGAAATAACACCCTAGAGAGAGAGAGAGGGGGGGGGGGGGGGAGGGGGAGACGGAGAGAGGGAGAGAGGGGGCGAGAGAGAGAGGGAGAGAGAGAGAGAGACGGCACTGAGTCTGATACAAGCCAGCTCAGCAATATAGAAGGAGTTTACACAGTCAGTGCAGAGGTCATTGGATTTCGAACAAGGACAAGTTGATGGAGACAAACTGACTGGTCTCTCTGGGTTTGCAGTACACAGGAGATGATGAACAAGGAGGGTCAAGTCTGCCACCTTCAAGCTAGACTTTGTTAGATGATGGTCTATCTATGACTGTTCAAGATTGGAATATCACTGCTTTATGACAGGGGGAGGGGGAGCATTCCCTCTGTCTCAAAGTCGTCCTGTTGAGTTGCATTGTCTGTAACTCATTTTCACCTATTCCACAACTAACAATGTCCTGGTTCCTCCATCACCGTTACTTTTTTACATATCTTTAATTCATTGGTTCTATATCTCTCTACATCACCATCTATTTTCATTTCCCCTGACTCTCAGTTTGAAGAAGGGTCTCGACCCGAAACATCACCTATTCCTTTCCTCCAGAGATGCTGCCTGTCCCGCTGAGTTACTCCAGCTTTTTGTGTCTATCGTCAGTTTAAACCAGCGTCTGCAGTTCCTTCCTAATCTATGCACCTATCTAAATGTTTCTTAAACGTTGCGATAATCCCTGCCTCAACTACCTCCTCTAGCAGCTCGTTCCATGCACCCACCACCCTTTGTATGAGAACGTTACTCTCAGCCCCTATTCAATCTTTCCTCCTTCACCTGAAACCTATGTCCTCTAGTGTTGTAAGCGACATGGAGGCGCAGCGGTAGAGTTGCTGCCTCGCAGCGCTGGAGACCCGGGTTCGATCCTGACGACTGGTGTTGTCTGTACGGAGTTTTCCCGTTTCCTCCCTCATCCCAAAGAAGTTCAAGTTGATAGGTTAATTGGCTTTGGTAAAGATTGAAAATTGTCCGTAATGTGTAGGATAGTGCTAGTGTACAGGATGATCGCTGGTCGGGGCAGACTCGGTGGGCCGAAGGGCCTGTTTCTGTGCTGTATCTCTAAACTAAACCAGACTAAACTAAACAAACATGGTTGCAGTCCCTTCAATTACTCTGTTTTGCAAACCTTGCCACAATGCAACAATAAATAGGAGAGCTCTAATACTCTGTGCAGTTCCTCATTGCTCGACGGCAAGGATTCTGACAGGACTGTGACACATCTGTTCAACATCTTGCTTTGGATTGATTGAAACCTCATGCCATGTTAAACCAGCATAATCCCTTCACAAGTTTCATCCTCCCGTCTCAGACGCAGCCAGCAGCTCGGAGCCGGTCGAGGCAGCACATTAAAGATGAATTACACTGACAGAAACCACTAGACCTGCGCTGGTCTCACTAAAGAGTTTTGTTTTTCACACAAAGGTGGTGGGTGTGTGGAACAAGATGTCAGAGGAGGTAGCTGTGGCTGGGACTATCCCATTGTTTAAGAAACAGTTAGACAGGTAGATGGATAGGACAAGTTTGGAGGAATACAGACCAAGCGCAGGCAGGTGGGGCTAGTGTAGCTGGGACATGTTGGCCGGTGTGGGCAAGTTGGGCTGAAGGGCCTGTGTCTACACTCCACCACTGTTGGACACTGTGTGTAGACCAACAAGTGAGGTTTAATTGTGATTCTTGTGATGGAATAGTTTGTTGTGGGAATAATGAAAGGCAGACAGGAACGGACTTGGTAGTTACAGGAACACCTAACAACTGGGGCGGCATGGTGGTGCAGTGGTAGAGTTGCAGCCTTACAGTGCTTACGGTGCCAGAGATCCAGGTTCGATCCTGATTACGGGTGCTGTCAGTACGGAGTTTGCACGTTCTCCCAGTGACCTGCGTGGGTTTCTCCGGGTGCTCCGGTTTCCTCCCACACTCCAAAGACGTACAGGTTTGTAGGTTAATTGGCTTTGGTAAAATAGTAAATTGTCCCCAGTGTGTGTGGGATGGTGCTAGTGTACGGGGTGATCAGTGGTCAGTGCGAACTCGATGGGCTGAAGGGCCATGCTGTATCTCTAAGTATACAGAGCAGACGTCAGGCAGATCCAGTGGTGAAACTCTCCTCTCCAAGTTCCAGAGACGTTTGATAAAAGACAAATATTTTTTTAAAGCAAAGTAAAATGAAGTTAATAATTAAACGTAAAATATCATTTCAGAAAAATTAAAATTAAAAACACAATTTAAACACAGAAAGCTTTGAAATTATTGAGAGCGTTAAATTTAATTAAAATAATCGTAAAAATATCATTATTTTCTCTGCTTCTCGCCTTCAAAAGTGAATCCCTAAAATCCCGTTGAAACCTGGATCAGCCAATCCTACAAGAAACAGCAGGTGCTGGAATCTGGTGCAAAAAATCAAACTGGTGGAAGAACTCAGTGGGTCAGGCAGCATCTGTGGAGAGAAATGGGCAGGCAACACTTTGGGTAGAGACCCTTCATATTCACCTGCCAATTGTGTGCCCAACTAGACCTGGGTAGTCACATCCAGAGTCCAATCAGTTGCTGGATTACACATGAATTCAGAAGTGATAGGAGCAGAATTAGGCCATTCGGCCCATCGAGTCTACTCCACCATTCAATCATGGCTGATCTATCTCTCCCTCCTAACCCCATTCTCCTGCCTTCTTCCCATAACCTCTGTACTAATCAAGAATCTATCTCTCTCTGCCTTAAAATAAACACATTGACTCGTTCTCCAAGCCCTCTGTGGCAAAGAATTCCACAGATTCACCACCCTCTGATTAACATAATTCCTCCTCATCACCTTTCTAAAGGAATGTCCTTTTATCCTGAGGCTGTGGCCCTTCCCACTAGTGGAACCATCTTCTCCACATCCACTCTATCCAGGCCTTTCACTCTTCTGTACGTTTCAATGAGATCCCCCCCTCATCTTTCTAAACTCCAGTGTGTACAGGCCCAGTGCCATCAAACGCTCATCAGATGATAGCCCAATCATTCCAGAGATCTTACCATGGAGGCTTGGATTTAAGCAGATGTATACATCAATTCTATGTTCTCCCACAGCTTGCGAACAGATCTAAAGGTGAAGAACATGTGGCTGAGTTGGGGATGAGGGGGTGAAGGAGTGGAGAGAGAGGAACATGGGTATGTTTGCGTGACCAAAAACCAGACGTGGCCTTGACAAGTTTCCTTCGTCCTGTCCTGTGCTCTAATTCAAACTCAAATCCACATTGGAAATGTTGTTAGTTAATTATTTTCTGTCAGTATTTGATCAAGTCCTGACCGTTAAAATTAGCTCACAGCAACATGTTCTGGAGCCTTGTTCCCTGTACAGAATCTCTCTTTGGTAGGTCTTGTATTACTGACTTATCCCTCGTTCATCAACGTGGCAACTTTGCTAAGAGCGCCCCATTCACAACGTCTGGGCCAACAGAATGTAATCTATTTCCTTCGCTCCATAGATGCTGCTGCACCCGCTGAGTTTCTCCAGCAATTTTGTGTACCTTAGAATGTAATCTAATCAGCTCAATGAATAAACAGTGTAAAAATGTGTACAATTCAGGTGGTTGGGATTTAGGAGCAAGATTAAAATCATTCAACGATGGTAAATTTTCACCAGATCTCCAGGCGAGACCTTGTTGCCCTATCTGGTGAGCTGAAGATTCAGTGAAGCGTCCACAATTGGCACAAGAGACATGCCCTGGCCTCAACTATTCATCAGAAATATTATTATGAAGCCACCACTGTGTGTGAAGAAGATGATTCTTTGGTCCCTTTTAAATCTTTCCCCAGACACCTTCTGGTTTAAAACTCACCAATCTGAGGGGTAACTTTGTCACACAAAGGGTGATGGGTGTATGTAACGAGCTGCCGGAGGAGGAGGTAGTTGAGGCTGGGACTATCCCAACATTTAAGAAACAGATAGACAGGTACATGGATAGGACAGGTTTAGAGGGATATGGACCACTACACTGGCAAGTGGGACTGGTGTAGATGGGACATGTTGGCCGGTGTGGGCAAGTTGGGCTGAAAGGCCTGTTTCCACACTGTGTGACTATGACTCTAACTTTGTGGGGAAAACTGTGCCATTTCCATTATCTCTGGCCCTGGTGATCTGATACACTGTGTTAAGGTCACCCCTCAGACCCCTCTGCTCCATGTATGCAGCCTCCCCTGATGCCCAAGGCCCTCCAGTGCCACTAACATCCTTGTCAATCTCTTTTCCACACTAATTACTGCTCTCGACCTCCTTCACTGAATTCAGATTTTTTTTTAATTCCTCAGGCTCAGTGCTCTTTTCATCAACATTACAAGTATTTTTTCTTTGATCCCGTGCTATTTTTAAATCCTCTTGTTAGCCACAGCAGGACTACTTTTCCTATTGGTTTTCTCTGTGCCTTAAGGGGATATATATTTGTGGTAAACTTGTGTTAATTCTGCAGATGTTAGCTAATGCATATCCTCTGACATACTTGTAATGTTATTTCCTTATCTTCATAATCCATGTCCCTGCCTTCAGACTTCTTGCTTTGTTCAAATAGAAGACCCAGGTTCAGATTATACTATCCATCTTTCTGTAAAATCCAATCATATTACAATTACGATTCAGTGGATGGCCCCTTAACTAGCTGGGTGTAAACTCCTAAAAGGTCGTGGCCAACAGGGGGAGCCACCGAGCCCGTCCCTGCTCGGAGAACCCTAACCCTAACCCTAACCCTAACCCTAACCTTAACCCTAACCCTAACCCTAACCCTAACCCTAACCCTAACCCTAACCCTAACCCAAGTGTAAACGTGAGCAGATTTGGACAAGGGTAATGAGACCCAAGGTAGACACAAAATGCTGGAGTAACTCAGTGGGACAGGGAGCATCTCTGGAGAGAAGGAATGGGTGACGTTTCGGGTCGAGACCCTTCTTCAGACCCAAAACGCCACCCATTCCTTCTCTCCAGAGATGCCGCCTGTCCCGCTGAGTTACTCCATCATTTTGTGTCTACCTTGGGTTTAAAGCAGCATCTGCAGTTCCTTCCTACACACAGGGTATTGAGACCATAGGCCAAACCAAAGTGGCAGTACATGGTGAAAAGGAGTCTCCAGGGGGGAGGTCATTGAACACCAGAGGGCATTTTATCCCACTGCCCAATAAATGATAACCTAACTGGGCATGATGCAGCCTAGGAGGGAGCCGCCAACCTGGGCCACGCTAGTCCCTCAAAGACCAGGGAGTGAGAGGATGGAGCTGGATGCAATAACCAACATCTGCAGTTACTTATGTTTAAGAAGGAACTGCAGATGCTGGAAAATCGAAGGTACACAAAAAAATGCTGGAGAAACTCAGCGGGTGCAGCAGCATCTATGGAGCGAAGGAAATAGGCAACGTTTCGGGCCGAAACCCTTCCGGGTTTCGGCCCGAAACGTTGCCTATTTCCTACATTGGAGATTGTTCAACTCTTTGCATGGAGCGAAGGAAATAGGCAACGTCTCGGGCCGAAACCTGTCTGTTCTTCTTCTCTCTGTTTCCCTCATCCTATTCTTCATTATCTGTCCTCTCCTTATGCTTCATCACCTTGGTTATCTCATTTATTAGTAAGTATGCTGCAATAATTCATTCTTACTCTTGGTCACTTTGCAACCAGGTCTCTATAGTGGCAATTATATCCCACTCCTGAATTACCTGTTGTATTATTCATTATTTTGTGTCGTGATGAATGCTGTGTGGAATCAGATAAAGATACTTCATTGTTACTCATTGTCATTTTCCCCGGACCGACTCCAGTTTGAGTTCCACTCCAACAACCGTTTGCTCAGTCCATCCCTGACAAACTCTGATCATCATTACTCCTAGAGTTACAGTCATAGAGTCATACAGCACGGAAACAGGCCATTCGGCCCAACTTGCCCAAAGTGCCATCTACACTACTCCCATCTGCCCACGTTTGGCCCATGCCCACCACTAAACCCGTCCGATCCAAATGCCGTTTAAATATTGTTATAGTACCAGCCTCAACTGCGTCTCCTGGCAGCTCCTTCCATAAGCTCACCACCCCCTGTATGAGAAAGCTGCCCCTCAGGTTCCTGTTTACATAAAGGGTGGTGGGTGTATGGAACAAGCTGCCAGAGGAGGCAGTTGAGGCTGGGATTATCCCAACGTTTAAGAAACCATTAGACAGGTACATGGATAGGACAAGTTTGGAGGGATATGGACCAAACGCAGGCAGGTGGGACTAGTGTAGCTGGGGCATGTTGGCCGGTGTGGGCAGGTTGTACCGAAGGGCCTGTTTCTACACTGTATCACTCTATGACTCTAAATATTACCCCATTCACCTTAAATTGATACCCTCTGGTTTTAGATTCCGCTATTCGGGGTAAAAGACTGTGCATTTACGCGATCTATTCTCCTCATCATCTTGTACACCTCATCCTCTACCTTGCATTGTTATTTTGTCTGTCTCTAACTTTCTAAGATTTCTCTCACCATAACTCTCACCTATCCCCACCCATTTTGTGTAAAGCAGGGTCGGCAACCTACGGATCCCATAAAAGGAAAGCCCGTAAAAAAATATAAAGATTTCGGGTTGCGGGCCGGATCCACAATTATTCGGCCCGCAGGTGTATTTATTTTCAATTTGTTTTCACCACCTGGGAACTGCAGCCAATCCCAGGGACGAGAGCTGATCTGGGAACTGCAGAAAACTTGTTGAAATTCATGCAAAACCCAACACCAAGCATCACACAATGGCGTTAGATGTAGCCCGCCAACTGCTCACAGACATGGGTCATGGCCCCTATGCACAACAAGGTTGCCAACCTCTGTGTTAAAGCATTCTTGATAGTCTTAGTTACTGGGTTTAACAGGACCGTGGTCTGGGTTTACTGAAGTGACCTATTCCCAGTAGATCTTTGCCACTACTATTGCCTTTGTCTCATAAATTAAAATCCATTCTTTCCACACCATATTTAAGCCTTGCGTTCAATACCTTAATCTTATTCCACCAATGTCAATTTGTACATTGTTCAGTCAGTAAACCAGATGTATTACCTAGCTACACACACTGGGGACAATTAACCTACAAACCTGCACGTCTTTGGAATGTGGGAGGAAACCCGAGCCCCCGGAGAAAACCCACGCAAGTCACGGGGAGAACGTGCAAACTCTGTACAGACAGCACCCAAGGTCAGGATGGAACCCGGGTCTCTAGCGCTGTGAGGCAGCAACTCTACTGCTGCACCACCCATGCCAACGCCTGGTCAGTTTCCATCTTGTATCTGGACACGAGGGTGTGGTGGGATTCTGTCCACTTGCCTGGATAGGTTGAGCTCCAGAAGCTCTCATGGAGTTTGGCACCACACCTAGCACCATCACTCTGTGGTCACGGTATGTCACCTGCACCCACATCAAGTGAAGGGCAGCGTCACCATGTGCAAGCCTCACTAGTTACAGGAGCAGAATTAGGCCATTCGGCCCGTCGCGAATTACACAGAATCACCACCCTCTGACGAAAGAGGTAGTGCCGGCCGCGATGGGCCGAAGGGCCACCGTCTGCGCTTGACCTCCAGACCAAACTAAAATAAATGGCACAAAGTGCTCATGTTCACAAGTTATAGGACTAGAATTAGGCCATTCGGCCCATCGAGTCCACTCTGCCATTCAATCATGGATGATCTCTGCCTCCTAATCCCATTTTCCTGCCTTCTCCCCATGACCCTTGACACCTGTTCTAAACAAGAACTTGTCTATCTCTGCCTTAGAAATATCCACTGACTTGGCCCCCACAGCCCCCTGTGGCAATGAGTTCCGCAGATTCACCACCCTCTGACTAAAGAATGACTAATCTACCTCCTTGTTCTCCATTGCTATGTCGTCATTAGGTCCAATCCTAGAACACCACCCAACCTATGAGACGCAATGGGAACATCCTCAGCAGAAGATCCGCAGTGACTCAGGATGTACCTTTAGAATGAAGACGAGGAGGAATTTCTTCAGCCAGAGGGTGGTGAATCTGTAGAATTCATTGCCACAGGTGGCAGCCAAGGCCAAGTCATTGGGTATTTTTAAAGCGGAGGTTGATAGGTTCTTGATTAGTAAGAGCATCACGGTTGCAGGGAAAAGGCAGAAGAATGGGGTTGAGAGGGGAAGATAGATCAGCCATGATCGAATGGCGGAGTAGATTTGATGGGCCGAGTGGCCTCATTCTGCTCCTATGTCTTATGCAAATAAATGGGAATTTGGGGTGGGCAATAACCACTTTGATGTCCTGATCCTGATAAAATATTATATGCAAAGTTGCTGGCCAGCTGCATAATCTAAATGTTACCATGGCCCCGCGATCCAATCCGTGCTTGACTCAACAAGGCAGTGTGGTATTTAGTCATTACTGCCTGCAACACAAATATTTCACTCTCCAAATACAACCACCCCTCACCTTAATGAGTACCTAATTCACAACAAATAATATGCTTGAGTTCTTTGCAGCTACCCTGTAATTTCTGCAAATGAATAGAAGACCAGTATTTGGATCCAACAACAAAAATCGCAGTGCAATAGAAATAATATATACAGTGTTTAAATATTACTGACAGCTTCCAGATGGCAAGTCGCATATCTTAATAATTTGACTAAAATGCACTGTGTTCCAAATAGCAGGTAGTAAAAATAGACACAAAGAGAGGGAGACAGACTGGGTACTGTAGACCATCCAGACTGACAACAGCGTTTTGGAGATTGCTGGAATCGGTAGTTAATGAAATGGTAGCTGGGAACTTTGCACATAATTGGACGATCAATATGGATTTATGAAAGGGAAACCAGGCTTGACAAATCTGAGGTTGTAACCAACTTAAAAGATAAGTGATGTGTTGTATTTAGATGTTTAAGAAAGAATTGCAGATGCTGGAAAAATCGAAGGCAGACAGAAATGCTGGAGAAACTCAGCTGGTGGGGCAACGTGGGTTTTCTCCGAGATCTTCAGTTTCCTCCCACACTCCAAAGATGTACAAGTTCAAGTTCAAGTTCAAGTGAGTTTATTGTCATGTGTCCCTGTATAGGACAATGAAATTCTTGCTTTGCTTCAGTACACAGAACATAGTAGGCATTGACTACAAAACAGATCAGTGTGTCCATATACCATAATATAAATATATACACATATGAATAAATAAACTGGTAAAGTGCAAATAGCAGAAAGTGGTTATTAATAATCAGAGTTTTGGCCGAGCCATGTTTAATAGCCTGATGGCTGTGGGGAAGTAGCTATTCCTGAACCTGGTTGTTGCAGTCTTCAGGCTCCTGTACCTTCTACCTGAAGGTAGCAGGGAGATGAGTGTGTGGCCAGGATGGTGTGTGGGTCTTTGATGATACTGCCAGCCTTTTTGAGGCAGCGACTGCGATAAATCCCCTCGATGGAAGGAAGGTCAGAGCCGATGATGGACTGGGCAGTGTTTACTACTTTTTGTAGTCTCTTCCTCTCCAGGGCGCTCAAGTTGCCGAACCAAGCCACCATGCAACCGGTCAGCGTGCTCTCTACTGTGCACCTGTAGACGTTAGAGAGAGTCTTCCTTGACAAACCGACTCTCCGTAATCTTCACAGGAAGTAGCGGCGCTGATGAGCTATCTTGATAATTGCGTTAGTGTTCTCGGACCGGGAAAGATCTTCAGAGACGTGCACGCCCAGGTTTGTAGGTTAATTGGCTTGGTGTCAGTGTATAAATGTAAAATTGTCCGTAGAGTGTGTAGGGTCGTGTTAATGTGTGGGGATCGCTGGTTAGTACGGACCCGGTGGGCCGAAGGGACTGTTCCTTCACTGTATCTCTAAAACGAAAAAAACAATCAGAATGAAATTGAAATTCAGCAGAGAGGCAAGCTGCAGGAAGTTAACGTCAGTTACTGCAATGCTGAAATACTGCCAAAACTTTGGCAATCCTTCGACGATGATGGTTCAGGCATTCCAAGGCCATCCTGCTGACTGATAACCTGAGACAAGCCGCAGATTAAATAGTGACCTTCCTGATCGCTACCTCTCCAATAGCTGAACCTCGGCTAAAAGAGTGTGTGCTGTCAGTCAGCAGAGGGAGAGGACAAGTACTGGCATCATCCGGAAAAGATGCTGCACTGCCCAGAGACTTAGAAATAAGTGAAAAAAATGTGGCTTAAAAATAACATAGGATTAAGGACACACAGACTGATAAAATGGAGCACTAAAAAAAAGCTGCATCTCAGACTTGGTCTGGGATTTAGCAACGTTGACTTAAGCCACCTTAAGCCACCTGAATCAAGTTGCAGGAAGTTGCACTGAAGGCATGTGCAGAGGGGGAAGTGTGTGTGGATTGCACATCTGCCAGCAGAGATAATGTTACCGAACCAATTAGAGAAGTGCTATTGATCCCAGCGCTCTGGTGTTGATCACAGTGCAGCGAGACAAAGCCTATGTAAACACAGAAAAGATAATAAATAATAATATAATCTTATTTATCTAGCACATTCTTAGTCAACTTGCTTGATCGTTCAACACCAGGGGGTAGCGAATAGGTGAGGGGTGCTGCAAAGCGGGGAGTCGTCTGTGGTAGCCCCTAAGGGGAGCCGACACCGACAGTATGCAACTGTCCAAAAGCGGGGTTCAGAGAAATAATCCACGGGCTGACAGGTTGCCAACAGAGTCCGGTCGCCACATGAAACTACGAAAGGGTTAAAAACCAGGGAAGATAATGGTCCAGCTAATACGAGGTGATGGAAGCAGAGTCCCGTTAGCTTAAAACTTGAAACACACAATGGCAAACCAGCCCCATATAAAATTAGTCGCTACCGTGGAGCTTACGTTGTGTCCCAGCAATAACTACCGAGCGGTTGCGAAATATCACATACATCGATCGTTGGGAAAACGATGCACGCGAACGGGTGATACATGCAATAGAAGAACCCCGCAGGTTGGATTGTTTACGGCTCCAGCACTTTGTGTCCATCTAGGCATAGAACCAGCGTCTGCAGTTTCCTTCCTACATGTAGAATGTGAGAAAGTGACCAGCGAGAGTGAGTGAAGGTATTTCGTGCTAGAAGTTGCGGAACCTAGACAAAATGGCCTGCAACAGTAGAACAATCGCACTTCACTGCAGCTATTAATCTCGCTGAGCTTTGCGTCAACCTAGTCAAAAGTAGTACTGAGATGCCCCGGGACAGATCAAGGTCAGGGGGACATGGAGCACGAAGGGACGCATTAAGCAGTAAGGAGAGTATGAGCAAATAGGCCGAGGAGATCAGGCAAGGCCGTGGAACGGCGAACAGAGGAGAAGGCACAAGAGTGTTGGAAGCAGATGTCTATTCGTGCTGGCAAGAAATAAGAACCCACAGCAACCGTTATAGATCTTGCCGCCTGTCCACAGGTTGGATGTAAAGGGCGTATGCGCTGTGAAAGTAAGCCCTAGAAAGACAGGCCATCAATCCCGGATGATTCTCAGTCCACAGCCGTTTTGTCTGAAATACACAGAAGACTTCGCGATGTATTTCGCCGAGCCACTGCAGAGCATCGTTCTGAACGTCTTTGTAGTTGTGGGAAACAACAGGAAAAATGTAGCGTAGGAGGATAACTGGCAACACTAAAATCTTTCCTATTCTATTCCAGACGACAGCAACCGTACGTGATAAACACTCCCAGCGGGCGTAGGCATAGTATGGAGTGTCTGTTCTTGCAAGAATACTCACCAGAGTATGCATGTTTTGTTATTTGTGAAATACTTTCTAATACCCACGGGACACGCCTGAAACCAGGAGGCCTTGGGGGAACTAGTTCTGAATAGCTAGTTAGATTGAAGGCTAACGGATCTTACCACCATGATGTCAGTGTGAAGGAAACACCATCAGAAATACAAGATAAACTCTCTAAATTTATCGCATTGCATCACAGGACAACCATACCGGTCGACAGTAGGTGCAGCGTCGTCTAATGAGGACGGGGCGAAGAGTAAGGTATAAGGCAAGTCACCCTGTGTTGAACATTTCTAATGAGATGATGCGTGGAAGGTTGGCGTATGATAGGCAGGGTATCTCCTGCTATGGAGTGGAAACAAACACGTGTGTACGGGCTGAGCACAAGCAGCGCGATAGCATGGTCGGTCAAGTGATGCGGTAGCAACTTTTAACCGATTAAGACATAGGATTGAGACCGATTGAATCTGACATAGGCTTTTGTGTTCCGGAAGGTGTATTAAAAGAAGTTAGAGGTAAAGAGGTGATGAATTGCGGTGTATATAATTTTCAAAAATGTGGCGTACTGACTGGGGGCCGCCGCGGGAAGAGTGAGAGCCGCAGAGATGCCTCAGCTGAAGGCACTAGATGTCTGAGTTCGATCCTGACTATGCAAGCGGAGAAGTGGGCTGTGTGGTCTGTGAGCAGGAAGTTGGCACGAACCGGTTCTTCACCCCCGAGGACCCAACGGGGTTTTCTCCGGGGAAGCTCTCCCCGGTTTCTCCCAAGCCTGCCAAAGAGCAGACTAGGGTTGTTAGGGGGTTAATGGGCTTAGAGAACATGCGGCAGACCAACCAGGGCCCTTGGCCTCCGCGACACCGATGCGCTACACCCCCACACGGGGATCGACTTGCGTACGTCGTAAGACGAGGTGGCGTGAGCGCACGAGAGCGGTATATTCCCGACAACTGCACGTTCTTTGGAGTATGTGCGGGAACGGGGACAGAGTGGGAACCTGAACGTAGTCCGACACGAATGTGATGCACCTTTTAACACTTTGTGCGATTCTCAATCTGAATACAGAGCATTATCCATTAGGAATAGGGATTTGGTATTGTATATACTACTGGAACAGGCGTGTTATTAAACTAGTCTTCATCACTCTGCTTTCTTGGATCCAACATCATCACAGGCCTGTTCCTTTGTTTCCCCTCTCCTCACCACTGCTTCAGTTCATACTTGTAGGGGGATCGGGTCACACGGATGGAACGCAGCGGGAAAGCTGCTGCCTTCCCCGCGCTTGCACACAGCCCCAAGAGGCGCCCGGGTTCTTGATTCCTTGACCATGGGGGCTGTCTCGGGACGGAGTTGTACGAATCTGCCCCGTGACGTGTGCATTCAGTGGGTTTGAGCTGAGCACAGAGCGCCCCCTCGGGGTTGCTGCCAACAACATAGCCACAAGAGACAGTCGTGGGTTTGTCGCGTACATCGGTGGTTTGTTAGAATGTTAAAATTGTCCCCAGGTGGTGTATGGGTAGTAGTGTTAGTGTGTGTGCGTGGGTACTCAAACTGGTCACAGTGGACTACACACGAGATGGGTATCTCTAAAAACTAAATTTCCACAAGTTTCATCCCAGGAGGGTTGTGAATCTGCGGACATGCTCTGCAGCACCAGAAGGAAATGGAGGCCAATTCACTGGAATGTTTGCAAGAAGAGGAGGGTTAGATTAGCTCTGTAGGCTTAGGAATCAAGGATATGGGGGGAGGAAATAACAGAACGGAGGGAGGTACTGCATTTTGGATGACAGAACACTGGATATTTGAAGTATGGTCAAAGGTGCTGACTCGAAGGGGCACCGCCGAATATGGAATGCATACTAGCAACTATTTTCTATGTTTCTAAACTAAACTAAAAGACGCGGTAGGGCAAAAGGAGGAAATAATAGATATAAGTTCTGCTAACTTTCTGGCTACTCCATGGGAGCGTGAAGAGTCGCGATTTGAGACAAACTGTTGACTTTGTTTCGCAATGGAGCCACGTAGATGGGCCTGACCCCAATCCCCCCCGGCAGTGTGTTGCAAGTTACAGGGCCGGCTGCTGAAGTATTTTACCTTATTCTGATCTGTAGTTCACTCCATATACAAGTATATTTAATGCCGCAGTAATAAAACATGTCAGTGGACAGAGATGCTTGACAAATCATTTCCCCATCAAGACAGGATTGACCATTTCCCACTTAGGCCGTTGGCAGAGTTGAATCAGAATTCAGTTAAAAGAACGGAAATCGCCTGCAGGAAGCACGGACTAACCAAACAAGGTTGAAACTGCACAAACGCAGGAAGGGAATTACATGCAGGACACTAGGTGTACGCAGCTAGTGTCCATATAAGCTCAGAAAAGTGACAGAAAAGTTGCATATACCTGCGCGGAGGCAAGGGCTGTGATGTAAATCCGATGCTGAGGGAGAACAGGGATGGCCAGCGACGAGAGGGCTGAAGATGAATGTCAGGATCCCTGTGAATCTCCGCAGAGCTAGGATATTCATAACTTTGGAGGAAAGAGTAGCCTTCCAATAGTCAGCAGCTTATCCTGGGCAAGAATAACAGCTAGCAACAGAGAAATGCAGCAATTTCTGCAAACAAATAAAACTGGTCGATTGAGAACTGCTTGAAGGACATTAAGTGCAGGCACTGGGGAATTGTGGACGCTGCTATCTCATCCGCCGCCCATTGGGCATAGTGTCATATGTGTAATTACACCAATAACTCCCCCCTCAATCATAACGTTTACTGACTTGAATAGAAAACAACTAATGTATAAAGCTGGAAATGTGTGGATGACCTCCTGAACTATCATTTCAGAAGCAAAGTGATATTTTATTATATAAGAAGAAAGCCATGACCTGTGGCAATTACAGTTTTAGATATACAGTGCAGAAATGGCCCTTCGAGGTCCCATCAAGTGCCACTAGCTACCCAGCGATCCCCAAACACTAAACACTTATCCACACGCGGACACACCGCACCACCATAAATGTAAAGTAAGGACAATTTACATTTATACGACCCAATCAGTCCTCTAAACCGTACATCTTTTGGCTGAAGGGGCATCATTGGGATATGGAGAGAAGGGCAGGTACGGGATACTGAGTTGGGATGATCAGCCATGATCATATTGAATGGCGGTGGCAGGATCGGAAGGGCGAAATGGGCTACTCCTGCCCACCAATTTCATATGTTTCTAGTTGATATCTTGGAGTGTGGGAGGAAACACGAGCACTCGCCGGAGGAGAAAAACGCCACACAGGTTCACGGGGGAGAATCGTTCAAACAGTTCCATACAGGACAGCGCCCGTAGTCAGGAGCGAACTGGGTCTCTGGCGCTGTTCTGCATCGAAAACGTTAGGGTCCTGCCGGTAAGGGGCTCACCGCCAACCCCACTGGGATACTGTAAAGCGTCGTACGCGCGCCCCCTTTTTCTGGGCCACAAGACCGCAGCCACAAAAAAGAGACAACCGAAGGTGTGGATCGATCACAAAGGTCTCGAACTGAAACGTCATCTATCCCCATGCGTTTCTCCTACAAGCGTACCGATGATGCCTAAGCAGGATCGCTGAAAATTGTCCCACTATGTGTACGATGAATAATGCTAATCGTAAAGGGATCAGTGGGGGCGGGGCACGACATCAAAGTGGAGCAGAAAAAAGAGAGAGACGAAGTATCACAGCTTGGTTGCGGTATCCGATCTAAAAACTAAACTAAAATAGCATTCCGCATTCATAGAAATGGATGCTATTCATGTGCATATTCTTTAGATGCATAACTGTAAAGCGCAACAGATGGGACTGTATGTGGCGCGCGGCGAAGAAAGTGGATGGCCAGGTCAGCAGGTGGAGAGTTGTCTGCATAGCTGATTACGCACTTGCAGTAGCTAGAGAACGGTTGCGATCCCAGACATACGGGCGATGGTCTGGAAGGAGGGGTTTGGCAAGTTCTCCCTAAGTGAAAAGGGGGTACGCCGGTGTGGTAGAGTTTTCAATGCAACGAGATTCTACGGTTCTTCATCCCACACTTCCAAAGACGAGCAGGTTTGCAGGTTGGTTAATGTTTAGGTAAATAGGTAAAAAATTGTCCTAATTGAGTTGTGTTGGAGGATGTGATAATGTGGGTGGATCGGGCTGGTCGGGCATAAGGACGGGGGGCTCAGGTCGGGTGCCGAGAGGGAACTGAATTTCACGTGCAGACGTGATCTCTAAAAAAAACGAAAGTTCTAGCACCTGGAAACAGGCTGATCACGGCTGAGAATGCCATGACGGTTGGTGAGCTTTGCATCTGGAGAATGTCTTTGACTAAAAAATAAGGAACCACCTCATGAAAGGTTTTAATTAAAATGTATTCAGATTCGAAGTACTGCTTAAAAGGGGAAAAATTAAATAAAGGATGCTCATGAAGGTTTATATTTAAACTGGAGTGTACCACAAGGAACAAGCTTTCAGCGGGATGAGCCTAATCCTGTATATGAGTATAATTGGTGGGGTAAAAAGAAAGTACAGGATACGCAGTCAAATGATTGTCAGGAGCTTGTGAATGCATGTGGTCTAAACACACCAAGCTTACATCACACAGTTATGTCAAGGGAATGCTTTAGGGTGCACGGGAAGAGTGCTTGATAGATTTGATTTCATGCTCATTTCTTTGTATAAAAATCATATGGACGTCGGGAGTTAGTTTCGGGAGGAAGAATGCACGCGTAGTGCTCTTGACCAAGAGAGGGGACTCTAGAGGTGGTCAAACATAGGAAACGGTGTAACCAGCGTGAAGTAGAACAGAATTTAATAGCATCTGAGGGGGCAACCTTGTCACGCCACACACAGGACGTGCGGGACTGGGAGGGGCGATGGGAACAAGCTGCCAGAGGATGGGAGGTGAGCTGGGGCGACTATACCCAACGTTGTAAGAAAAACAGACAGTCTACATGTGAGTATGAGGACCGGGTTTGGAGAGGATATAGCAAAAGATGAAGGTCGATAGAACTAGATCTGGGATGCTCTATGTGTTCGCGTCCGTCGACGGGTAGTAGAGCTGCAATGTTGGATTGAGGACGCAGAGAGACGGCATTCTTGGTTAACTAAGGCCAGACACAGAAGGCCCGGGAAGGATCAAGTGTTCGTATGAGGAGATCACCGACGATGCGAAGAGAGAATAGATGGACTTACAGGGGAATCCAAACCTGAAAGGAAAATGGGTAAGAGGCTGTTGGTGGTAGGTGAGTCTAGGAGCAGTTCACACGCGAGGCTACAAGTGGCCTGATACTGCGCCGGAGATGGCCCAATCAGCCTCTAGGTGAGAAGCGGGAAGATTCTATTGTAAGTGTTGGTGTATCATGTTCAGACAATGGTTCATGTACATTGGCTGGTGCCAATGTAGGAATCTCAACTGGTAACGCATTAGTAGAGAATCATCTCAGCTCTGGCACGGATGGCTACTTATTGACCGGAATTGGTAATCATAAAGGTAGAATCGCATGGAAAAAAAACACAAACCGTTCAGTTGCGGTTATTGTAAAGAGGGTACCGAGGACAGTTGAAAAGCTTTTTGTGAATGGACCCACGTCAGCCGAAAAGACAGTACTGATTTACAATCGAACCATTACAGTGATTATAGATAACCCAATGTGAATCATCACAAATCCGATGTTACTCCAGAGACCTGCCTTTCTCCATATCCATATGATCCCTCCAGCCACAAGGGCCCCCACTAATCCTATAAATAGGCAATGACAACTGGCCTCAAATACCTCCTGTGGCAGAGAGCACCTCAGAGATTCACCACCTCTCGCATGCAAAAAGGTTATTCTCATCTCGGTTTTAAAGGATTCCCCCCCTTATCTTAGCTGTAACCCTTGTCTGGACCTTCCCCAACATCGGGGAAGAAAATTATGCACAGGGCTGGTCAAACCCTTAAGAATTTTGATAGTTTCTATAAGATCACACGTTCAATATCAGGAAACCCTTAGAGAGTATCGGAAAACCAAAAGGTCTTCCAGTCCTTCTTCCATAGATAGATAGGATCCTGACATACAGGAAAGCAGTCGTATGGGACACAGTCCTCCAATTAGTATGTCTACTCGTTCACCCATGGAGACGTGCATGCAGAATGCCGGACACCTTGCCTGACAGTAAATGGAACGTTCGTTTTACGGAACGTTGCGTATCGACTGTATAGGCATCTAGATGAGGTGCTGAAAGTATGATCAGATAATAATACAAGGACACTCTGTGAGAGGTCCTAGGGGGGAATTGCAGTGTGCCCTGCTGGATTTAAGGGGCCTGCACCCCTTGAGGTGTCAATTGGCACGTCAAATGTTGGGAGCTATGGGGCAGATGTAGGTCGTGCTATTTAGTCCATGAGAACCATCGTTCAGAAGGCTAGGGAGGGGAAGGGGGTGGCACCGGTGGTGACCCAGATAGCGGTAGAGTTGCGCTCGCAGCGGCAGAGGCTGCCGGGGTCCATCCTAAATACGGGCGCGGGTTTGTACGTTTCGCCCGTGACCTGCGTGGGTTTTATCGCGGGCTCCCGGTTTTCCTACCCCGCACTCGTGACGTGCGAGTGTATTAAATGCAGAAACAAAAAGACGTGCAGGTAAAGAGCGTAAAGCTGCACCGATCTTGGGTGTCGTGGATGCACGTATAGGGCTGTCCCCACGATATCATAACATTTCGTTTGGGCAGTAATAAGGCCAGTTGTGGTATATCAATATAACCAATAACAATTTACAGCACTTAAACAGGCCATCTCACCCTTTAGTCCGTGACTTTAAAACAAGTAGTCTCCCCTAGTCCAGCTACCTAAGCGCTCAGACCATAAACCTCCAGTCCTTTCCCGTCCATATAATATCAATTTAGCGCTTAAATGATAAACAACGAAAATGCCTCCACACCTTCATGGAAGCTCATTCCACACAGCTACCCTCTTCTGCAGTCCCAGAAGTTTCCCCTCGGTTACCCAAAACTTTCAGGTCCCTTAATTCTCAAGTCATGTCCCCTTGTTGAATCTTCTACTCTCAGTGGGAAAGCTTTTCCACGTCAAAAATCAGGCATGAATTATGTTTTCTCTCACTTCAGGTAGCCATGGAGCTTCTCTCTCCTCATTTGCCAATCCCCCAACCAAGTAGCACACCAGCTTCTGGTTTCACCAACAAACAGTACAGGAGAATGCGCGTTCACCTTTAGCTCACTTGACATAAACCTGGGCATATAATTCCAGGGCATGTGATCTCTCCACAACCAGAGGTGGCGATATCTCCGTACTCACTTGTCCCCAGAACAGACCCGAGATAGAACAGGATGCTTCAGGGCAAAACGTAACACTGATATCACTTCACGCTATAGAGATGTGCCTGGTAGGATCGGCTGGACTCCTAGAATTTAGAGTGAGATGGGGGGGTATCTTATAGAAACCTTTGACACCTGGCCATCCAAGAGGGTGAGCAGCATCAACGGAGCGAAGGAAATAGGGCATAAACGTCTTCGGGCGAACCGGCCTTCTTCAGTGAAGGATTGCGTGACCGACGAAAGTTGCCTATTTCCTTCGCTCCATAGATGCTGCTGCACCCGTGAGTGAACGCCCGAGTTTTTTGTAATGCCTGTCGAGTTCAAGTTTCATCTTGCAGTTCCTTCTCTAAACAAAATTTTAATAGGGTTGGACAAGCTGGATGCGGTGACAGACATGTTCCCAATGTTGGGTAGAGTCCCAGGTCAAGGTGTCACAGCTGGGAGTCAGGATAGGGGGAAATCCCTCTTTAGAAACTCTAGATGAGAAGAATCTTTTCATGCAAGAGTGGTTGAGCGTTCTCTGGAAACTCTACGCACAGAGGGGTAGTTGAGCCAGTTCATGGATATGTTCGTAAAGAGGGAGTTAGATAGTGGCACTTGTGGCTCCAGTTGTCAGGGGGTATGGAGGAGAAGGCCAGGTACGGATACTGAGTTGGAGTGATCAGCATGATCATATTGAATGGAGGTGCAGGCTCGAAGGACCGAATGGCTACATGACAACCTAATTCTAGATGTTTCTATGTTTATAGTCTCGCTGAGTTACTCCAGCTTTTTGATGTCTATCGTCAGTTTAAAGCAGCATATTAGCGTTCCTCAGCTGATTCATTAGATGTTGGGATGTATCATTTTAGTTGTACATGCGTATGAATTCATCACGCTGGCTCGAACATCGGAACATCCACCAACAGCAAACTCTGATCGCAACTTCCATCCATCTGACAATACAAAGTATCCAAGATAGTTAACTTACACATCGCATTCATAAAGGATCCATAGGCATCATACAAACGTGGAGCAGAATTAGGCAATTCGGCTGCCCCAGTCAAAAGTCATGGTACGATTCCTCCCATCAATACACTGGAAGTGAAATACTATATTACCCCATCTAAGACCCATTCTCTTCCCTGTCGTTCACACGTAAGGTCTGATGCCCTACAATCAAGAACCTACTCTTTAAAAAATACGAAGATAAGACACACGACTGGACCGACAACGCAGTGGAGGTCGCGGCAGCACTCTGAGTTGGAAAAAGTGAATATGGCGGAGTTCGGGTTTGACACCTGTCTTCAGAAAGAGCAAGGGGAAGGAAAAGGGAACCGAGAAATAAAGTGAAAAGCTTTTTTTTGAGTTTTGTAGAGGGTCCAGTTTATAGGGTGCAGTTGCATATAGGGCTCAATGGGTGGAGATCGGCCGGCATCCGGCTAGGTATTGTGTATGAGTTTTGAGTCTCCTAATTTTTTGAGAGATTGGAGTCTTGTTGATTGAGCACGTGTCAGCGTAGGTTCGAGATTGGGATCATGGGAGGGGCTGGGACTGTTCCTATGAGGAGAAGATTTGATAAAGACTAGGGCTTGTATTCAATGGAGTTAGAAGGATGCAGGGGGGTCTGAAGCAACATCTCAAATTATAAAAGGAATGGACAAAGCTCGGTGAGGCAACGAAACACTGGCTTAGCCAAGGTGTTGGGCGAGGCCCAGAAGCCAGGACCTAAGCCACAGTCTTAGAATAACCCACAACGCAAAGTCACGGTAAGACGTGACGGTGAGGAAAGGGAGACTTTTCACCTCAGAGGTATAGGAACCTGGAGTTTTGGCACTTGTGAGAAATTCCCTGCCACAGGGAGGGGAGAGGTCAGTGGAGAGACAAGTCACTGTGGATTTAAGAGAGCGTTAGATAAAAGCGAATCATGTTTCCTAGTACCTCAAGGTGATATGACACGGGAGAAGGCAAGGCACGGGTTATGATAGGGGACGATCAGCCATGCAATCACCATGAAATGGCCAGTGGGCTCGAAGGGCATAGAATGCCTGAAGTCCTGCACTGTTTTCTATGTGTCTATGAATGACAAGATGAGCAAACGTAGTAGCGATGTCAGCAAGATTAGGTGGAGCCAAACAATAAGCAGGCAATCACCTGGACTGTGGGCGAGAATCATGACTGGGCATGTTACCGCTGTACTGTGGATTTAGCATTCCACAGTTTAGGTGATAGCACTGGTATAAAACGGGGACCGCTGTCGAGGGGTACAGTGAAAAGCTGTGGTTGTGTTGCGTGCAAACCATGTTCAGCGAAATGGTACTAGAAATGTTTTACACAAAGCCATTGCATGATCAGCTGGAAAAGGACCATAGTGTTTCTATGCAAGATAAATCCACATAAAGTCCAATTAAAGGCTTAGAATGGGTGGGAAGAATGGTGGCATGCCCCAAAAAGCAACCCGCGCTTACGTTGGGGATGGGAGGTCAGTTGCAATGATACATCACAGGTTTGGTCAAGATAACTACGGTACCATCGAGACTGGAAGGTTCACTCGTCCAGGAAGAGAAAATGTCATCTTACGATCCATTCAAAGACTGGTAGAAATGGAACACAAACGATCCACACTAAACATAACGCAGCCTCGACAGCCAACACGCCTAATGGAACGACCCAGTAATAACACTGGCTGACTCCTTCAGTGCCCGAGGTACTGAAAACGGGCCACCCCCACCCACACTCCAGATTCAGGGGAAGGTTTCTTCAGGTGACGGAACCCTAGCCTCAAACAGACTAGAGAGCACGGTCTGAGGGCAAAGGTAAGAAGCCAGCCTATCTATTGGAGATCCTCGGAGCTAGTCTTAACCAGAACGGTCACCATATTCTTGGTATCGTTGCATACTATAGTACTATGTGTATAATTGACCATATTGTGGACTGGGTCCACAAAAATACTGAGTCTGGACAACACGAGTTGTGTGAAGATTGCTATAAGAACGAGCCCACCCGGAGCATAGGGTTTGTATAGTTGTATATGGCTCATGATCGCTGCACTGGGGATTAAAGAATTGCACATCAAGAAGTTTTTCCCTTGGGACCTCGGCGCACACCATAGCCAATAACTAAAAATGCACAGAGTTCTACAGTTGGGACTGAAACAACCACGCAACCAACTGAGTCCCTAGCCGACATTAATTTGGATGAGTTTCCTGCGTAGAATTCTTCACAGTTGGATAGTTACAACCGTTACAGCGTTGGCCCAGTTTCTGCAAGTAAGAATCCTATTGTGCTGTTGAATAAAATCAGACGCTCCCATATCCGATAAGTAAACTCAGGTTAGTTTATCCCTGACTCAGCCGGGGGCGAGGCGTCGGATCCAGGCATTCACAGGACAAGGGACAAGGGGGAACAAGTTTGTGGGCCCATGAGCGATATGCGTGCGCTCGAGTGTTCAGGAACTTGTACCAGTCAACAGCGCAGCTCTCCCAAGGCTAACACATCAACACTGCTGCTTAAAAGTGATGATGAAGTCTTAGAGTGGTATTGGAGAAGGTTTAGTAACCAATCAGATCTACCGGGCAATCGTAAATAAAATAAAACAAAAATCCTAGAACATAGACTAGGTTACAGCAGAGGAAATGAGGACAATTAAGGCCCACACAGGTAGGCTGTAGACACACAAAGATACATGCGACTGGTAGATAACTCAGTCCGGGTACAGGATGCACAGAAATCTCTAGGAGAGGTATGGAATGCGGGGAATCGTTTCGAGGAGTCGAGTGCCCTTTCTTCAGCGGGACTCTTCATCAGCAGCAGTCTGAAAAAAGGGTCTCGACCCGAAAAGTCATCCATTCCTTCTCATCACAAGAGATGCGGCTGTCCCGCTGGGAAAGGGTTTTTTATGCCCCCTAAAATACAGACATCGATAGGGTGGTAGTGAGGCCATTCGCCCTTTGAGGCAGCACACGCCAGCTTACAAAAGGTGGTATAAGTGTTCTGATCATCCCAAATCAAGGTACCCAAGTTCCCAACCAGCGCATTGTTGTGTCTACCCACCCCTTCGATTTAAACCAGCATATCCTGCCCAGTTCCCTCCAACACATTCTAATCCACCAAACCGTCCACCAAAACGAACAGCGCAGCCCACAACACCATACACGGTTAGTCAACACATATCAACAACACCTCAGCAGGGTATGTGGGACCAATTTTAACATTTAACGGAAAACCATCCAAGCGGTACCCTGATAAACGAGCCGGAGCTCTGAAAACGTGGGACGCGTTCATCTGTAGTGTGGCGGAGGGAGAATCAAATCAGGACTCAGAGAACGCAAGGCGTGTGCAACCTGCACACGTCGACCCGGTGCGTCTCTGTAGGCGCTAGTAACTTACCTCTGTGGGACACTGGGTGCCCCGGCTTCATGCAACCTGAACATAGAGAGACGAGGTGCGACAAAACAAGCCACCATCATTGGCGCAGCAAGTAAGGTTTTAGCAAGTTCCATGTCCTAGAGCAATTGACTCACGAAAGACTGTTCTGTCCCCACCTCTGTCTTCCACGCTGCCGTACCACGGACTGCTGATAGTTCCGCACGCTGCTGCGCTCTTGGGAGAGTTGTGCTCTGCACACGATCAAAGAAAAAGGCGTGCCCTGCTTGCTGCCTCTCTGCAAACTAAACATGCTTCTTTCCAACTTTCCCACCGGGGCGAGAGCTGATTGTGTGCTCAACTGTCCGACCCCTCTCTACAAAACCGCTGAGTTTCACTGACTGGACGAACAGTTATCACTGCCTCCACCATCGCAATAATCATGGAATCTATCCCAGCGAACTCTGCACGAAACAGTATCACAGCAATTCACCTGACGCACAAATCGTCAAATACACTTTGACCGTTCGGAGCCTCTTTATTGCCTCTGGACCAGGAGTACCGGTGTCGGGGGAACTCCCGGTTCAGTGGGCGAAGTGTACATATCGCGGCCATGACGGCGAGCCCATATGTCCCCGCCCCCAGTCTGAGAACAGCGCAGACGGTAAGGCTAGCGCACACAATCACTGAACTATCGCTGCACTGTGCTTCACGGATGTATTACTGCGTGCTGGGCAGAGACAAAACGCTTATGGTGTGTGTAAGCTGCGCGAACGATACAGCACTTGTAAACCAGTTCGACTCAAAGATATCCCTTGAGGGGCTATCGGTAGGGCGACCCTTGGATTTCTCATCACAAACTCAACGAACTTCTGTCTAGACAACCTTTACAGCGCTTCTGGCGCAGGTGTGTAGAGTGACTCTGCTACGTAAACGTTGAAGTGTGGGGTTATGCCTGTAATGGGTTGATGGTCACTGCATCCATCGCAGAACGCTTGTTGTCTGTTCGGGCTCTACTGATGTGCAGGCGCACTTTCGAGACCTACTGATCAGGAACAACAATCAGCGCGGAGCTAGATGAAAATACGATCCCACTGAACAAAGCTAACGGAACAGAATGCAAACGATCCCCCCCTCAACCTATATATGGTGATGCTGTGGACACCTATAGACACACCCTGTCTGCTATCATTGTCACTTCAGCATACCACATTGTCAGAGGGTGGCACTCGGCCGGTATGAAAATACGAACACTTCGGCTGCATATAAAAAAGTATAGAGAATAGGCCGACAGATTTACTTACGTGTAAGAAGGGTAGGCTTGTGTTTTGCTCGCATACGCCAAAAGTCTATCCTTGTTTTCCACGCATCCGACCATGCATGCCTCACGGCTCTTATCGGAGATGCGGAACGGGTCTCCCTTAGCGAAACCGAACAACAGTGCTTGAAGAATGAAGAGTGTATGATGAAGGGAGGAGGATGTGAGGGTAGCCGTGACTCCCAGCACGGTGAATGAGCATCTCCACCAACCACACCTCTGTAGCTGGCGGTCTCTCCTGTGCTCTGACACACTCATACATGCTCAAATGTCATGGGCCCAAAACACAGCAGGTGTAAAGTAGAGAGGATAATTGGATCTGCGTGCATCAATGGCCTGGTTCAGCAATGAAACGGCCAGGAGCCAAGAGCCTGCAGAGAGTTGTGAAACACGGCCCCATCCGCCTCACTTTAGTCACAGGCTCGACCTCACCACCCCTCGAAGGCATTTAGCGGGAATGGCGAATCATAATCAAGAGACCACACACCGTGTTACAGTGTACTCAATCTTTATTGTGTAGTGCTGCTGCAGAGTAACAATGATGGGTTGTTCTCATCGCTGCGGTCGGTGTACGTTAAGATGGACAATTGAACAAACACCTCTAGACTGTTGACACTTAGTTTCCTGTCCCTCGTTAAAGATACGGAGATATACTGCGTTAGACCCATGCGTCGCATCGCACTGCATGGTGGCACAGCGGCTTAGAGGTGCTGCCGTACAGCCGCAGAGACACGGGTTTGATCCTGATTACAGGCGCTGGGTCTGTACCGGAGTTGTCACGTATTCCCGTGACCGCGTGGGTTTCTCAGGGTGCTCCGGTTTCCTTCCCCACATCTCAAAGACCGTACAGCTTGTGAGGTAGATGTGGCCTTTGGGATAATTGCAATCGAGGGGGTTAGTACCAGTGGAGAGTTAGGACAGAGGGCCACAGCCTCTTAAATAGGACAACGGACTTTCCATGCAGGAGGGAGATGCGGACGAATTTTTGTAGCCTCAGAGGATGGTGAGTGAATCTTGTTGGCATAGATGTGCCCACTCATGTCCACCAGGGGCCTGTAAACTGTCAGAAGGAACTCTTGGCCCTACAAATCCTAAAGCCTGCTCCAATGCAACGGCCACAGGGCCCCTAGAGCGAGGTTCTTCCTGCCGCTGTACCTGCATGTTTACTTTCAGTGACTAATGTACAAGCACCACCCCAGGCTCTCGTGCACCCGCTCCCCGCCCTGTTCGCTGGCAGCAGTCATCTGAGCACCATGAGCGATAGCCATAAATCTGCCAGATCCTGTTAAATTGCGCACCCAAAGTGAGCAACCTCTCACACTTTGATTCATGCCTGTGGGTCAGCCTTCTATCAGTTGTATAGGGCCGAACAAAGGCTGGACCCCAGCTCCCCACAGCTTACTGTAGCCCCAGGAGGCTCACACGGACCGCCCAAGTCTCCGAGGAGCCGTACGCGCGACATGTCACCCGCGAGCTGTGAAGCATCGCCATCCCCATTTCATACCCCGTTGCTTGCTCGTGATTCATGTTGTAGATTATACTTGAGGCTTCTTTAGAAGATGGTCGGCAACAATCACATCTTGCAGTTTGTCAAGCGCCAGACAGTTCATGTAGTGGAGGGTTCCTTGTCACTCTTTTCTCTCACACTGGAATTCACGGAGCACCGGGGACCCCCCAGCGGTCACCATGGAGAGTGCCCAACCTCCGCAGCGAGACCTGCGACACTTGTAGTCAGGATAAACGGGTCTTGCCGGCGGATGTGAGGCAGCAACTCTCCGCTGCCGCCCAGTACCACAACTGCAAACTCAGTACCTCGCGAGCAGCTTCAGGAGTGAAGCGTGATCTCTGGGTCTCCCCGCCTGGACTCTAAGTACTAGCGCCAAACGATTCGGAGGAGATCTTGATCACTAGTCCTGGTCCTTACAATTGGCTGAGAGTGAGAGCTCCTCTAACTAAAAACATGTTGTGGGGAAAGACCCATGAAACTTCCATCGCACTGGAACCACCAACCTCATCGGCCCACAAGCGCAACAGAACCCGTGTGGTGTGTGTGGGACCCCTCCCTCTCGCCAGTGGAGCGCCGGACCTCAACCCTATGTGCAAATCAATAAAGCCGTTCAGAAATGGTAATCAACTGCAGGAACGCTTGTCAACCAATATTACATATTACAGTTGTTGTGGTATGAAGACTGAAAATCTCCCACACAGGTGGACCTTTCCATCGCTCCAGGTAAAACTTAGCATTTAAAATATTGAAGTCCAAGCTCTTGAAAGTCACAGTCCTTTAGGACTTTAAGAGATTTGACTACTACCAGCGCGCTGGAAACAGACACTTTGGACCACTGAGTCCGCGCCGACAGCGATCAACCCCGTACACTAGCACTATCACTGACAGAGCCAATGGGGAATACTTTACCATTTCCTGAAACGAGTGCCAATTAACCTAACAAAGCCTGCAAACTGGGAAAAAAAAGAAAGAGGGAGGGGAGTATCAGATGAAGCCTCCATCACGTGTGGTCTGTGTGCACGTTCGTTCTGTGACTCGTTAGGACTTTCCCGCGGCACCCCCCCCCGATTGCGCTCACCACTGCCAGACCGAGTGCCAGACCGTCCCCAAGACACCCTCAAAGTGCTCCCAAGGGTCACAACCCCGAAGATGCTCACCCAGACACCCTTCTCTCCACCGAGATAGCGGACAATGTCACACTGAGTCACGCCAGTATTTTTGTGTCTCTACCTTCAAACGCTGCACGGAGCGAGCGAGTGGTACGGAGCTTTCGGGGTACAGAGACCACTTCTTCAGACTGAATGAAGGTAGATGATCCCC